>NC_044404.1:22952163-23282877 GCF_006542625.1 Nomascus leucogenys | reverse complement strand
GGAACAAGGGAAGACAACCATAAGGTCTGACTGCCTGCGGGGTCGGGCAAAAAGAGCCATACTTTTCTTCTTGCAGAGAGCCTATAAACGGACATGCAAGTAGGAGAGCTATTGCTAAATTCTTTTCCCAGCAAGGAATATTGATAATTAATACTCTGGGAAAAGAATTGCATTCCTGGGAGGAGGTCTATAAATGGCCACTCTGGGAGTGTCTGTCCTATGGACTGAAATACGCCCCGGTCTCCTGCAGTACCCTTAGGCTTATTAGGGTAGGGAAAAAACCCCACCCTGGTGAATTTGAGGTCAGACCGGTTCTCTGCTCTGAAACCCTGTTTTCTGTTGTTTAAGATGGTTATCAAGGCAATACGTGCACAGCTGAATGTAGACCCTCATCAGTAATTCTAATTTTGCCCTTTGCCTTGTGATCTTTGCTTTTGTCCTTGCCCTGTTTCCTCAGAAGCATGTGATCTTTGTTCTCTTTTTGCCCTTTGAAGCATGTGATCTTTGTGACCTACTCCCTGTTCGTACACCCTCTCCCCTTTTGAAATCCCTAATAAAAACTTGTTGGTTTTGCGGCTCAGGTGAGCATCAGAGACCTACTGATAAGTGATGTCACCTCCAGCAGCCCAGCTGTAAAATTCCTCTCTTTGTACTCTTCCTCTTTATTTCTCAGGCCAGCCAACACTTAGGGAAAATAGAAAGAACCTATGTTGAAATACTGGGGGCAGATTCCCCCAATACCCCTTCTCAAAAAAATAAAATAAAATAATGATAATAATAATGGGCCAGGCATAGTGGTTCACGCCTGTAATCCCAGCACTTTCAGAGGCCAAAGTGGGCAGATCACTTGAGCTCAGGAGTTTGAGACCAGCCTGGGCAACATGGCAAAACCCCATCTCTACCAAAAATATAAAAAATTAGCCAGGCATGGTGGCATGTGCCTGTAGTTCCAGTTACTCAGGAGGTTGAGTCAGGAGAATCACTTGAGCCCAGGAAGCGGAGGTTGTAGTGAGCTGAGAACATGCCACTGCACCCCAGCCTGGGTGACAGAATAAGACCCCATCTCAAATAATAATAATAATAATAATAATAATGAGGATGATACTAAACCCTATGCATGGATGATCTCACTTAATTCTCACACCTTTATTCCTCTTTCTTGGACAAGAAAGCTGAGAATCAGAGAGGTTAAGTGACCAACTCAAAGTCACACAGCTAATAAATGGTAGAGCTGAGATTCAAACTAAGTAGGCTGGCTGCAGAGCCCAAGCTCCTCTCCTAACTGTGTTTTCCAGGTAGTTCCTCCTTCTAGGTCTCAGTTTTCCTAACTATAAATTAACGGGATTAATACACTCAAACTCCAAAGACCCTTCTAGCTCTAACAACCTGTGCTTTATTCAACGGTCACTGTATTGCCAGGCCCTGAACTGGGAATACAAAGATAAGGAAGCCTTCATCTCTGTCTTCAAGTTAGAAACTTCTTCAAAGTAGAAATCACATCTTACTTATCCTTACTGGCCCACCCCACTTGCCACAGCAATGTGTAAAGAGAAGATGCTCAAATTATTTGTTGACTAGACAGACACCTGATTCATGGGGAGTCTGATGTAACTGAGGACCTTGTCCTGTCACTACCCTTGCAAGAGAAATTTACTTAATCTGAGTCTGTTCCTTCATCTATAGAGCGGAAATACACAATAGTACTTTCCCCACAGGGCAATGGAGAGGAGAATGCATATAAGGCCCTTAGTGCAGTGCTTGGCACACATACACGCACACACACACACAAAGGCCAGGCATGGTGGCTCACACCTGTAATCCCAGGATTTTGGGAGGCCTAGGCGGGTGAATTATATGAGCTCAGGAGTTCGAGACCAGCCTGGGCAACCTGGTGAAACCCCATTTCTACTAAACTACAAAAAATTATCCAGACGTGATGGCACGTGTCTGTAAATCCCAGCTACTTGGAAGGCTGAGGCATGAGAATCCCTTGAACCTGGGAGGCAGAGGTTGCAGTGGGCCGAGATCGCACCATTGCACTCCAGCCTGGACAACACAATGAGACTCTGTCTCAAAACAAAAACAAAAACAAAAGCAAATAAAAAACTTTACCCTGTTGCTAGCTAGTGAGGGGTTTGCTGTACCCCTCTTTGTCATCCTCAGGT
This sequence comes from Nomascus leucogenys, assembly GCF_006542625.1. NCBI lineage: Eukaryota > Metazoa > Chordata > Mammalia > Primates > Hylobatidae > Nomascus > Nomascus leucogenys. Next base: position 23,280,712 of record NC_044404.1, on the reverse strand, counting down.
AAAAGCTATGAACCTCTTTCCACTGCTAGGGCCAGGTAGCAAATTTTCTCAGCCAGATCCTGAGTGATGGGGAAGAAAAAAAGAGCAAGAAGCCTGGGCTTCCCATTCCCTGAGAAGCCCTCCCCAGGATCCTGATTCCCATGCAGTCCTTGTTCCTCCCTTCTGTCTAGACAGCTCTCCCCTGAAGAAACTGCAAACCACAGACTGTCTAATGACAAATCTTGCCCCAGACACTTGTCCCTAGACACATGATTCATTTAACCCTCTTTAAAAAAGAACAAGGCTGACTCCCACCTCTGAAGCAGAGGGGGACTCTATGGGCATAGGAGTGGCTGGGTGTCTTCTTTTTTCATTAATTCATCCATCCATCCATCCATCCATCCATCCGTCCGTCCGTCCGTCCACCCACCATCCATCCATCCATCCATCCATCCATCCATCCATCCATCCATCCATCCTTGGTTGAATGCTTACAATGTACCAGATTCAGTGCTAGGCACTGGGGATACCTAGGTGGGTAAGACACGAGCTGGCCTCTACAAACTCATAATATTAGGGGAGGTAAACACAAAATCATTGTGAAAAGTGTGGCATCCCAACTGTAAGTAGAGTCATAGGGAACACTCCTGAAGAGCTTCCTGTGTGCAAGGTCCTGTGTTGTGTACTTCAGATGCATGATTTCAATTTGGCCCTTATCATAACTAACCCCATGAGATAGGTATGCTTAATTGTGACCATTTTACAGATGGGCAGAATGAGGCTCGCAGAATTTAGATAACTTGTCCAGGATTGCACAGCTATTAAACAGCAAAATTGAGATTCAGACCCAGTCTGATCACTGGATTTATACTTTTTTCCCCCAATAGTGTCAAGTTTATTCAATGGTGAGTAACTTGAAATATTTTATTTCTATTAAACATTGATAGAGTAAAACAAAAAATTTTGTAGATTTTAAAAATAAAAATGAGATTTCAAAATAATTCTGAGCTTTTAGTGAGCCACTTTGTTTCACATATACAAGTTCCTAGAGTTTCGTGCTTTTCCTCTGATGCTGGAGTACTGCAGTACAAATTTTTGAGATGCATATATAGGGTAAGAAACTGAGAAAAACCAAGCTTTCAAATAAATATATTGGGTATAATTTAAGAGGGATCTTGGGCAATTGATAGGAAAAATTGGTTATTAAGTTTCAGGGCATCAGGGATTAGCAATCTGTCCTGTCTAATCATGTCGTTCCCTTGCTCAAAGCCCTTCCCTGGCTCCCATCACTCTAAGGATAAAGTCCAGCTCCTTTTTCTGGCATTCAAGGCTCTTCATATGCTGGCCCCTTCCTACTCCTCCAGCCTCATGTCAACCACTCTCCACAACTCTAGTAATACCAAAAGACTTGCAGTGCCCCTGACTGAATTCTCTTTAGCCTCTGTGCCTTTGCACAAGTATTCCTTCTGCCAGGGAACTTCTCCACGTCCCTTGCTCTTTCTTTGCTTAGATGCCTCCCACTTATCCTTCAAGACTCAGCACGGGGTACCCTTCCCAGCTGCTTCCTGACTGCCTGCCCACCTCCCAGGTGCTCCACTCTGAGCCCCATGCGCCCCCTGCTACCTCTCTCCTGGTCTTCCCCACTGTGCTGTGCTTAACTGTGTGTGTGTGTTTTCCCTTGGGGACTGTGAGCTTCTTGAGCAGGGACTGTGCTTAACACATCCACGGGCCCAGGGTAAGGGCTCAGAAGCTGAAGTGAACCCTCTCCAGCAGACCCAGCCTTTTCCTTCAGCCAGCTTTCCAGTGTCATTTACCATCTCCAGTGGCTTGTATCGTTCAACGTTGTTAGCAGATGTTTTGTTAGAAGGTGCTGAGATGCCATACAAGGTTTGCCCAAGGTTCGCCCTGACCAGGGCAGCTTCTGGGGCTGTCAGGGTCTTTTCATTGAGGACACACGCCCAGGATGTGTCTGTATTTACTCTGCCATTTGGATTTTTCAACTGCAGGATCTTAGGCTAGGATCCCAGCAGCAGCTGCAAGTGCTTCTTCGGCTGTGTAGACAGGACCCTTTCCTCCTTCCTTATTTCAACCTGGGGCGTGAGCCGCAGTGCCTATTTTGGGAAATGCCTACATTTGTCATTGCTCAACCTTCCTATTTCCTATTTGGGAAAAGGACCTAGGGCCTGAGTAGAGTGGAGGCCGAGGTGTGGTTGCCGATAACTCCTACTTGCCAGTGATTTATTTGCCTGGGATTTGTGCTAAGACGAAAAGAATGTTTGCATTATTAATGATCATTGATCACAGGCTTCCAAAAAAGAGAGAGATTGAGAGAGATGTAGGCCCCAGGCCAATCGTCAAATGGTAAACCAGGAGGGTGGGGCGTGAAGAAAGGAGGGGAGGGCTAGGTTTATAGAGAGTTATGCGGAGACAGAAGGACACAGAAGGACACAGAATAGAAAGTCTAGATGAGCTGCTGAGGTTTGGGTGTGCCAGATGTCCAACAGTTGTGTGAGCTGCAAATAACCAGTGCCGGCGGGTGCTGCTGGCCTCTCCCGACACCCAGCGAAGGAGACTTCAAGACAAATAATGTTACCAGGGACAGAGGGTCATTTTGTAATGATAAACGGGTCAATTCATCACGAAGAAATAACAGGGTTGGACACAGTGGCTTACGCCTGTAATCTCAGCACTTTGGGAGGCCAAGGTGGGAGGATCACTTGAGCCCAGGAGTTTGAAACCAGCCTGAACAACATAGCAAGACCCCGTCTCTAAAAAACAAACAAACAAAAACAAAAACAAAACAAATATAACAATCTTAATGCCCTTAAGTAATAACAGTCTTCAAAACACATGAAGAACAAGCAGATAAAGACCCGGTAAGGACCTGAGCGCGGTGGCTCACGCCTGTAATCCCAGCACTTTGGGAGGCCGAGGTGCACGGATCACGAGGGCAGAAGATGGAGACCATCCTAGCTAACACGGTGAAACCCCGTCTCTACTAAAAATACAAAAAATTAGCCGGGCGGGTGGCACCCTCCTGTAGTCCCAGCTACTCAGGAGGCTGAGGCAGGAGAATCGCTTGAACCTGGGAGGCAGAGGTGGCAGTGAGCCGAGATCGCGCCACTGCGTTCCGGCCTGGGCGACAGAGCAAGACTTCGTCTCAAAACCAACCAACCAACCAACCAACCAACCAAGCAACCCACCAACCAACCAACCAACAAAAAAACCGGTAAGGATAGAGAAGGCAAGGCCAGTTCCGTATGAGCTGCGAGAAACCTGGACACAAGCCATGGCCGGTGTTCGTGCCTCTTCACTGTTTTCAGTGGAAGCCTCTTGCTGGTCTTGTCTTTGTACTCAAGTCTTCTCTCTCCCCTGGTTCTCTGCAACCAGGCTGGTTCATCTTAGCATCCCAAACACCTGCTGGTGGCTGGGGGCTGGCACTCGGAATCTGTCCTTTGAAGGACGCTGGGAGCTGCCCCTCCCCTACCTCTCTGACACCCCCTCCCCCCCCCCCCGCCCCATTCATCCAGCTTGGACACCATCCGGCCCAGGGTCTTTCCCAAGACCCACTCCTTCACCTCCTGACTTTGCTCAAATGCTACTTTTGCAGGGAGGTGCCCCTGAGCCCTCACTTCCACTCCCTACCTTCTTTCTCTGCTTTCTTTTCCTCCCTACCCTTTACCTCTATAAATATTTTATGCGTTTTGCGTATTAAATGTATTGTCTCCCCACAACAGAACGGAAGCTCCCTTAGGTCTACCTGTTTTGTTCGCTGCTGTATCCCTAGTGCCTAGAACATGCCTGACACAGTAGATCAATAAATATTTGTTAGACGAAGAAAACAAAAATCCAACTAGGAATGAACACCGGGAACCCGGACGGATAGGGGAGGCTGGACTTTCACCAAGTGTCTCTGGGCATGTCCCACCTCACTGCCGACCCCTACCCCAGAGCCAGCCCACCTGCCCTCCTACAGGTGGGAGCCGGAGAGCACTGGCCCGGGGCCTTTTCCACCTCCCTTCCGCTGCGCGTACCCACCCCGGATGCTGGGCGGGGGCTGCTACGAGTCGCAGGCGGGGGCTCGGAGCTCCGGACCATCCCGAGCGGGGAGGCCAGGGGCCGAGCCTTCCTCCGGGCGGGCGGGGGACCGAGTAGGGAGGGAGCCCGGCGAGGGAGGAGCTGGAGGAGGGAGCGAGGAGGAGCGGCGGGCGCGGGAAGGGGAGCGCGGAGAAGGAGCCGCAGGGCGCTGGGAGGGGCCGGAGGCAGGTGCGGGATCGCGAGGGCGAGAGCCGGGAAGGGCCCCGGGGCGGCCGGGCGGGCGGCCGCCGAGCTCGGCGGGGGTCGCGGCGGAGATAAGGCGGCCGCGGCGGGGAGACGCCGCGCGAAGTGGATCGGGCGGGTACGCCGGGTGTGCGCACCTGCCCTCCGGGCAGCGGGTAAGCGCTTGGGGCCGCGTCTGCAGCCTGGCCCCAGCGGCCGTCCGTGGGGAACTGAGGCCGGGAGCGGCGCCCCTCCTGGGGCCTCGGGGGCCCGGGGCTTCCCGCCTCTCTGTGCCCTCGGACGGGCGCGCGCCAGGAAGAGGGCCCCGGAGTACCTGCCCGGCCGGAGGGAGGCCACCTGGGGTCGCCGTCCAGAGCCCCGGGAGAAAAGGGAGGACTGAGGCAGCGCCCGGGGAGGCTGCGGGATCCCACGCGCGCGTTGGGGGTGCCCAGCGCCCAGGCGCGATCTGGAGGGGCAGGAGGCACCTCCGGGCCGGGGACTGCGACGTCCCCCGAGGGGCCCCGGGCGCCAAGGGCAGCCGGGCGCTGCCCCCTGCTGGCCAGGTTCGGGCGCGGCGCTGCAGAGGGACCTCCCCTCTCTGGAGGGAGTTGAAGGGGGTCCGGTGTGGAGCCCCGGCTGGCTCCGGGCTGGGGCTAACAGGCTCTGTGACCTTGGGCAGGTCACTGCATCTCTCCGAGCCTCAGTTTGCACGTCTATCAAATAGAGGGGGATTCTCTCGCCTTGCAGGGTCCGTGGAAATAAGTGAGATCCCCGCTAGCTGCTTTTTTTAGAAACTAAAGTTCTGTATAAATCCTAGCTAATCACATAATGCGGAACTGGAAGGGCACTAAGAAATCTGCTTTATTACAAATGGGGAGAGTGGGGAATCCGTCTTGCCCAAGGTCACACTACCAGTAGAAGAATCTAAGACTAAAGTCCCCAGGTCTGAGAAAGTTCGGGATTAAGAGCAGGGCTCTCAGTCAGGGTGGTTGCATTAGCAAACTGGCCTTGGCCACCTACTAGCTGTGTGATCTCAGGAAAGCCCTTACCTTCTCTGAGGTGTGGTTTCCTCCCGTATGAAGTGGGGAACAACAATTCTCACCCCACAGGCTTACTGTACAAATCTAATGGGATTGTCACTCAGCACAGCCCCTGGCTCCAAACAAGAGCTCAGCCACTAGTGGCCATCATTTCTCTGAGTAGCAGCAGCAGCAACCCCTCCACTCTTGCTTGCAACCAGCTTCCAGTGTTTTCCAGCTGAGCCTGCAGTGTGGGTCTGCGCTGTCCTCTGGATCACACAGCCACTGGCTGGGGTCTCAGCCCTCCTCACAAGGACATTTGGGGACACTTTATCAGCAGCAAGCGAGGCCACTGGGGTAGCCGGCCTTTTTCAGTCTTTAGTCCTGCTCCGCTGGTGGGGAGAAGTAGGCAGGCTTTGTCATTGAGACATCCAGGAAGCTGGGACCTAGAGGGTGGCTAGGAGGGAGGCACCAGGCCAGCTGGAATTGACTGGCAGGGGCTAGGGCCTCTACCCCTACAACAACATCTACAAGCACTTCAGGGCCCTGCTCTCAGACCAAGGCTTTGATCTCATGAACAAGTAAGTCCCAGTGCAGCCCGTGGGTGGGGGATGGAGATCATGTCTCTGCAGCCACAGAAGCCCTGAGCCCTAGTGCTGCTTCCCAGTCCCAGGCCTGCCTGCTGGCTCACCACCTTCCAGAACCTAGTACGGGGCCAGAAAAACAGAGATGCTTCCTTAGAGTTTGTCAGTTACCTGATGGATCAATAATGAGGGCTGGTCCACTGGGTCATCCCTTCTCTCCTAGGCCACGGATGGATGACTATTCTTTTTGGTGAGAGTGATGTGAATGTGAGAAGAAATACAGATTCTCAGAGTATGGAGTTACCAGACCTGAGAGGTCTCTTTCATTTCACAGATGGTTCCCCTCTAAGGCCCATAGAGGGGCAGGGGTCAGCCATGTCTTCCAGGAAGCTGAATTCAGCAGATACCACTCAGTCTTTTTATTTGTTTTTGTTTTTGAGACAAGGTGGTGCTCTGTCACCCAGGCTGGAGTGTAGTGGTGTGATCATGGCTCCAAAAGAGCGGCCAAAAGAGGCGCTGGCCAGGTATGGTGGTTCACTCCTGTAATCCCAGCACTTTAGGAAGCTGAGGCGGGTGGATTACTTGAGGTCAGGAGTTCGAGACCAGCCTGGCCAACATGGTGAAACCTTGTCTCTACAAAAATACAGAAATTAGCTGGATGTGGTCCTATGCACCTGTAATCCCAGCTGCTTGGGAGGCTGAGGCAGGAGAATTGATTGAACCTGGGAGGCAGAGGTTGCAGTGAGTGGAGATTGAGCTGCTGTACTCCAGCCTGGACAACAGAGTGAGACTCCTGTCTTAAGAAAAAAAAAAAAAGAGGCACCCAGGAGGGCTTGCTGTGAGTGAGGTGGCTTGAGTTTGGAGCCCCTGTGGGACATCAAGGAGGGATGACCAAAGGATATTTGGGGCCAGAGGTACAGAGAGAGGGGTCAAAGAAAGGTAAAACTGTCAGTATTCTTTTTTTTATTCATTCTTTGAGTAAATCTCAGCATCTGTAAGTATTAAGCCTAAAATATATAGCTATGAACAAAGCTGTATCCCTGCCTTGGGAATGCACCATCTTGTGGGGAGACAGACCACAGGCATTGGACTGCAGGATAATGAGATGTGTATTACAAATCCTAAACACGATGCACTGTGTTGGCACAGAGAGAGGCTGGCTCCACCTGGGCAGAAGGAGGAAGACAAGTTTCAGTGAAGGGGGGAGAGTTAAACTTGGTCTTGAGAGTGAAGTTGGAGCTGGATGGTAGGTGAGAAGGACAGGCACCCCACACACAGGACATTGGGCTTCATAGCATGAGTTGCCCCTTCCTTCCAGAACTCAAGTCCAGCAAGGAGACAGGGGTGGGGTGAGCAAGAGATTCCAGTCCAGGGGAGTCCAGTGTGATGTATACATTAGAAGACCAGTGGGGTGGAGAGAAGGGAAGTGATCAGGTCCTTCCCTAGTTACCAGGAAACTTCCAGAGAGGGTGGGGGAGATGAGCAGATAGAGGGAATAGCCTGTGCAGAGACTCAAGGAAGTGACAGAACTGCAGTGTTTTTGCAGCCAAAGGTCTCAGCCAAGAGGTGGGCTGGAGGTGGGATCTTTTGTTCAGTTCAGGTGAATAGGAGGATGAGAGGAAATGACTGGGCTGTGTGATCTCTGGATAGGTAAACAATAGGAAATGTAGAAAAGGATTTGGGGCTGGGCATGATGGTTCACAACTGTAATCTGGTACTTTGGGAGGCTGAGGCAGGAAGATCACTTGAACCTAGGAGTTCAAGATCAGCCTGGGCAACACAGGGAGACCCCATCTCTATGAAAAAATTTTCAAAAATTTGCCAGGCATGATGGTGCACCTGCAGTTCTAGCAACTTGGGAGGCTGAGGCAGGAGGAAGGCTTGAGCTCAGGAGGTTAAGCCTGCAGTGAGCCATGATCGTGCCACTGTACTCTAGCCTAGGCAACAGAGAGAGCGAGCCTGCCTAAAAATACATACATACATACATACATACATACATACATACATACATACATAAAAAGGATTTGGAGTGTATTGCAGGGAAGAGTTCTCCAAGGTTCAATCCTGTGGAATAGGTATCACTGGACTCAGCTTCTCTTCACTTGCTAATTTCTTGTTTTTAACTCAGGACATGGTATGAAATTTCAATTTCACTTGTTAATTTTATTTGTCCTCCCACGCTCAGCTTCAAAGCCACTTTCAGAGTGAAACCTCAGGGTTGCAGCAGGCTACTTGTCCCTCTACTTTCTTTCCCATAGGTCCCTGCATGCCCCACCGTTGTCCTCATCGTATCTGTGGTCCTCATTGCAGGATCGTTTCCCCAGGGCCATTGTAAGTCCTCCTAAGAGGAGAGTCCGCATCTGCATTGCTCATGCCAGCATGTGGTAGGCTTTAAGTATATTGTAGTTGAATAGATGAGGAAACAGAGAGGTTGAGTAACTTGCCCAAGGTCACAAAGCTAAAAAAAAAAGGCTGAGCTGACACGTGAGTTCAGTCTACCTGACTCCATAGCTGTATCTAGCTCCAAAGCTTGTGCTCTGAATCACAGCTGTATTGTGGCTCCCAGAAGAGAAAGCAGATGATGAATGGCAAGTTTGTATCCTGTAAACACTAACAAATTTGGTGTTTGGTTTCAAGAAAATGAATTCCTGTTGTTAGTACCTTGTTTATCTAGTCTAGAGAAGATAGCTTCTCCTCTGTCCTGGAAGTATTCACTCCATCAGCTCGAAGTGTTCTCTGCGGACCCAGGTGTGCAGCATCTGGGGGAGAAAAGAAGAGGTTGGGCCCCAGTACAGGTGGGATGCAGTTCTAAAGTCTTCTTGCAAAGTACGGTCAGCCCTGCCAGTTGGTTCCCAGGATTACTCACCTGGTGTGGAAACTCAGGTGAGAGCTGGGGGGAGACTTGAAAATGCCAGAAGCATATAGTGTGAAATGGGCCTGAGAGCCTCTGGATACTTCTGTCTTTCATCTAAAATTCCTGTTGCAAGCAGGAGCCAGTAGAAGGAGCCCTGGTGGGAGTCTGAAGACTTGGTCTCAGCCTGTAACACACTGTGTTACCTTGAGCAAGTGTCTTGCCCTCTCTGAGCCCAATTCCTGTCAGCATCATGAGGGAGTCAGACTAGATGATTCCTAAGAGTCCTTCCCATCTGACACCCTGATACCCTTCTGAAATCCCAGGGCTGACACTACTGCTACCCCTCACACAACCACCGTGTGGCAGGCATCACCTGAGAGCTTGTCAGAACTGCAGACCTGGCTGGGCGTGGTGGCTCACGCCTATAATCCCAGCATTTTGGGAGGTCAAGGCGAGTGAATCACTTGAGGCCAAGAGTTCGAGACCAGCCTGGCCAACATGGTGAAACCCTGTCTCTACTAAAACTACAAAAATTAGCCGGGCATGGTGGCACATACCTGTAGTCCCAGCTACTAAAGAAACAGAGGCAGGAGAATCACTTGAACCTGGGAGATTGCAGTGAGCTGAGATCACATCATTGCACTCCAGCCTGGGTGACAGAGTGAGACCCTGTCCCAAAACAAACAGGCAAACAAAACCCTGCAGACCCACAGAGTCAGAATCCTCATTTTTAATAAGATCCCTAGGTCATGCATGTACACATTCAAGTGTGAGAAGCGCCACAGTCACCATTTCCTTCCCCTTCCTTTGGGTTGTGCCAAGCTGCCGTCACCAGGCCTGTGAGAGAGAGGGCCTGCTCAGGTGATAGTGATGGAGCCTGGCATATCACAGGTACCCAGTACAGATTTCTTGAATGTGTGGGGTAGGTATTTTTGGAAAGAAGGACGTGGAATTGACTTTACCTGGCACCTTTTATAGACGTTGGAGCATGGAGTCAGGTAAGCCCAGATTCCAATCCTAGATCCACAGTGCCCTATCTCCAGGGTCTTAGGCAAGCCATTTCTCTGAGCCTCACTTTCCTCCCCTGGGAAGTGGGAATAATTGATAATAATAATAGGATTGACTACAGAGGGTTGCGGTCAGACTTAAATGAGTTAATACATGAGAAGCTTAGAACAGTGCCTGGTACATAGTAAACTCTCAATAAATGTTGGCGACTACTTTACTACTGGGGCCATTCCGACCCCTCCTCATCCCCATGCCCCCCCACCCCCTCCCTACTGTCCCAACCCCCTCCCTGGAAATGCACTTCCCTGAGGACAGACTTCTGATGTGAGCCCTAGGGAGCAATATCACCCCTACTGAGAGCCACTGCTAGAGCAGGACTGACCAATAGAAATATAACGTGAGTGACAAATGTGATTTTTCAATTTAGGAAATTTCAAAGTAACCACATTTTTAAAAAGTGAAAATAGGCTGGGTGCGGCAGCTCACGCCTGTAATCCCAGGCACTTTGGGAGGCCGAGGCGGGCAGATCACCTGAGGTCGGGAGTTGGAGACCAGCCTAGCCAACATGGTGAAACCCTGTCTCTACTAAAAATACAAAAATTAGCCGGGCATGCTGGTGGTGCGCACCTGTAATTTCAGCTACCCAGGAGGCTGAGGCAGGAGAATTGCTTGAACCAGGGAGGAAGAGGTTGCAGTCAGCTGAGATTGTGCCACTACACTCCGGCCTGGGTGGCAGAACAAGACTGTCTCAAAAAAAAAAAAAAAGTGAAAATTGTATATATTCTATTAACCTACTACATCCAAAATATTACCATTTCAACATGTAACTGATACATTTATTAGTGAGATATTTTACATACTTTTTTTGAACCAGGTACATCTCAGGGTCTATATTTCAAGCGCCCAATGGCTACACATGGCCAATAGTGGCTATTTTATATCTGAACATTGGCTCTCAATCCCAGCTGTGCCATATATTACCTGTGTGGCCAGGAGCCAGTAATTTTACCTCTCTGGACCTCAGTTTCTTTGTCTGTAAAATGGGCGCACTAATTCATTTCCCCCGAGCCCAATTAGTAATAATAGGAGCAGTTGGTGATTTTTCTTTTTCTTTTTGAGACATCCTGCCTGGCTATTTTTTTTTTCTTTTTCTTTCTTTCTTTCTTTTTTTTTTTTTTGAGATGGCGTTTCGCTCTTGTTGCCCAGGCTAGAGTGCAATGGCCTGATCTCGGCTCACTGCAACCTCCGCCTCCTGGATTCAAGCGATTTTCCTGCCCCAGCCACCCAAGTAGCTGGGATTACAGGCATGTGTCTCCATGCCCAGCTACTTTTGTATTTTTAGTAGAGACAGGGTTTCACCATGTTGGTCAGGCTGGTCTCAAACTCCTGATCTCAGGTGTTCTACCCGCCTCGACCTCCCAAAGTGCTGGGATTACAGGCATGAGCCACCGTGTCTGGCCACCTGGCTAATTTTTGTATTTTTTGTAGAGATGGGTTTTTGCCATGTTGCCCAGGCTGGTCTCGAACTCCTGGGCTCAAGCAATCTGCCCACTTCCACCTCCAAAAGTGCTGGGATTATAGGCATGAGCCACCGTGCCTGGCCAGATGGTAAGAATTTAAAATCTCTTTACCCACTTTCCCACAGCATGGGCGAATATAGTGAGTTGTTAACTTCAAAGGCTCACGCCTATAATCCCAGCACTTTGGGAGGCCGAGGCGGGCGGATCACCTGAGGTCAAGAGTTTGAGACCAGCCTGACCAACATGGTGAAACCCTGTACAAAATTTACCAAGGTGTGGTGGTGCATGGTGTAATCCCAGCTACTCAGGAGGCTGAGGCAGGAGAATTGCTTGACCCTGGTGGGTGGAGGTTGCAGTGAGCCGAGATTGCACCACTGTACTCCAGCCTGGGTGACAGAGCAAGACTCCGCCTCAAAAAAAAAAAAAAAAAAAAAAAGGCTCTTGCCTTTTAACATTGTGTTTGTTTGAGGTGATCTCTTGCCTATTGAAGGCTTATAGAGATCCAGTGCAAGGCTGAAAGCAGGAAGGCATTGGGGGCCTCTTATTTCCCTAAGCATTGCAAAGGCCTTGAAAACAGGTTTCACCTGTCTGACTTTTTTAAGGTAGCCAAATTGTCAGTGATGAAGATAACTAGGTATCATCCAGGCCAGTGGTTTTTCATCTTGGTTTCACCTTAGAAGCATTTGAGAAGTTTTCAAAAATCAGTGCCTGGGCTCTGCCCCCTGGAGGGTGAGGCCTAGATATCTGTTGTTGTTTTTAACAGATTTTTTTTTTTTTTTTCTTGAGACAGAGTCTCACTCTGTTACCCAGGCTGGAGTGCAGTAGCATGATCTCAGCTCACTGCAACCTCTGCCTCCTGGGTTCAAGCGATTCTCCTGCCTCAGCCTCCTGACTAGCAGGGACTACAGGCACATACCACCACACACCACACCCAGATAATTTTTGTATTTTTTTTTTTAGTAGAGACAGAGTTTCTCCATGTTGGCCAGCTGGTCTCGAATTCCTGACCTCAAGTGATCTGCCTGCCTTGGCCTCCCAATGTCCTGAGATTACAGGTGTGAGCCACTGTGCCCAGCAGACTGGCCTTTGCGTCCTCATAGTTTAGTTCCCATATATCAGTGAGAACACACAATGTTTGGTTTTCCATTCCTGAGTACTTCACTTAGAATAATAGTCTCCAGTTTCATCCAGGTTGTTGCAAATGGCGTTAATTCAATCCTTCTTATGACTGGGTAGTATCCCATCGTAGAAATCACAGTTGCTTTATCCACTTGTTGATTGATGGGCATTTGGGTTGGTTCTATGATTTTGCAATTGAGAATTGTGCTGCTCTTCCAGGTAGGTGATTCTGATGCTCACCAAGAGAATCTCTGATCTGGTCCAACTACCTCATTTTCAAGTTGGAGAAACTGAGGCTCAGAGGAGGAACTGACTTATCTCAGGTCACACAGAAAGTTAGCAGCAAAGCCAAGCTAAAGCCCAGGGCCTCTGCCTCTCAGGTGTGTGCTCTGTTCTCAGGGCCCATTCCCCACCAGTTTCTGGAGCCTTTCATAGACAGATATTGAGCCCTTGCTCTGGGCCAGGCGTCAGGGCTATAGGGGTGAATGAGACATGGTCCCTACACTCAAGGAGCTCCTGTTACTGTGTCAGAGTCAGTCCAATATGGTGAGAGCTAGGGTGGCGGGCTCTCAGGAAAGGGGTACCTGAGCCAAGCTGGGCTTGGGGGGAGGTTAGGGAAAGCTTCCTGGGGAGACACCAGAGCCTAGCTCTGAAGGGTGACTTGGAATTAGGCAGCCAGAGGACTGAAGAAAGGACATTTTCCAGTCAGAGGACACAGCAGGGACAATGGATCAGCAGGAAACAGCACTGGAGCCTGGGAAATGGCAGGAGGGTACTGGTAGAAGAACAGGCAGGTCTGTGCTGCTGGAGTGTGCAGGTCACAGCTAGCTATGCTGGGAGATGGGGTTGGAGATGGAAGGAAACACCAGTTCACGAAGAGTCTCTTAAACCAAGCTGTGAAGCCTGGGCTTAATCCCAGGTGCAGAGGGAGCCGCTGGAGGATTTTAAGGGAGTGACCTGGTCAGATTTAGTTGAAAGGAAGATTCTGGGCCGGGCATGGTGGCTCACGCCTGTAATCCCAGCACTTTGGGAGGCCGAGGTGGGCGGATCATGAGGTCAGGAGATCGAAACCACGGTGAAACCCCGTCTCTACTAAAAATACAAAAAAATTAGCCGGGCGTGGTGGTGGGCACCTATAGTCCCAGCTACTGGGGAGGCTGAGGCAGGAGAATGGCGTGAACCCGGGAGGCGGAGCTTGCAGTGAGCCGAGATTGCGCCACTGCACTCCAGCCTGGGTGACGGAGCGAGACTCCATCTCAAAAAAAAAAAAAGAAAGGAAGATTCTGGGTGGGATATGGTTAGAGAATGGAGAGGAGCCAGGGATGGAGGCTGGGAGACTGCTGAAGCCAGGAGGGATGGTTTCACTCTCCTGAAACAGAACAGTGGCAGTAGGAGTGGAGAGGGGAGAGAAGAGTCAAGGCACAGTTAGGTGTGGGCAGTAGAATGGACAGAATTCAGTCATTCAATGAATGAAGAGGCCAGGTGTGGTGGCTCATGCCTGTAATCCCAGCACTTTGGGAGGCTGAAGAGGGTGGGTCACCTGAGGTCAGGAGTTTGAGACCAGCCTGACCAACTGATGAAACCCCATCTCTACTAAAAATACAAAATTAGCCGGACCTGGTGGCATATGCCTGTAATCCCAGCTATTCGGGACGATGAGGCAGGAGAATCACTTGAACCCGGGAGGCGGAAGTTGCAATGAGCTGAGATAGTGCCATTGCACTCCAGCCTGGGCAACAAGAGTGAAACTCTGTCTCAAAAACAAAACAAAAATACACACTTAATGAATGAAGGGACTTTATCAATTGGCTATTGCTGTGTAACAAGCTACCCTCAAACTCGGTGAATTAAAACAACAGCATTTATTACTACAAATCATGTATTTGGAGGTTGGCTGATTTAATCTGAACCTGGCTGGGTATTTCTTTTTTTTCCCATAGGTTCTTGGGGAACAGATGGTATTTGGTTATATGAATAAGTTCTTTAGAGGTGATTCATGAGATTTTGGTGCACCCATCACCCAAGCAGCATACACTGCACCCTATTTGTAGTCTTTTATCCCTTGCCCCCCTCCCAACCTTCCCCCCAAGTCCCCAGAGTCCATTCTATCATTCTTATGCCTTTGCGTCCTCATAGTTTAGTTCCCATATATCAGTGAGAACACACAATGTTTGGTTTTCCATTCCTGAGTACTTCACTTAGAATAATAGTCTCCAGTTTCATCCAGGTTGTTGCAAATGCCGTTAATTCAATCCTTCTTATGACTGGGTAGTATCCCATCGTAGAAATCACAGTTGCTTTATCCACTTGTTGATTGATGGGCATTTGGGTTGGTTCTATGATTTTGCAATTGAGAATTGTGCTGCTATAAACGTGCATGTGCACGTTTCTTTTTTGTATAATGACTTCTTTTCCTCTGGATAGATACTCTTGGCTGGGTGTTTCTGCTGATCTTAGCTGGGCTCCCACATGTGTCTGCTGGTTGTGTGAGACGCTCTGTTCTAGGCCGAGTTTGGCTGGAACAGCTCTGCTCCATGTCCTTGTCTCTCCCTGCAGGGACCAGTGCGCTAGCCCAGGGATGTTCTTCTCATGGCAATGACAGAGTGCAAGCCGAAACATACACAGCCTCTAAAGGACTACATTTGGCACTGGCTTACTGTCGCTTCTGCCTCATTCTGTTGGCCATAGCGAGTCCATGCTGAACCCAGAATCAAGGGACAAAAAAAATACTCCTTTTGATGGGGGCAGGGAGAGGTGGCACAGGGCAGTAGAAGCATTGAGCTGAGCTGAGAGGGACACCAAACTGCCATGTGGTCTTGGGCAAGTCACCTACCTCTCTGTCACTCATGTGACAGTCATGTGACATTGGTGCTGTTATTGTTTGCATTTTCCACATGAAAAAAATGAGTGCGGCTGGGCACGGTGGCTCATGCCTGTAATCCCAGCACTTTGGGAGGCCGAGGCGGGTGGATCACGAGGTCAGGAGATCGAAACCATCCTGGCTAACACAGTGAAACCCTGTCTCTACTAAAAATACAAAAATTAGCCGGGCGTGGTGGTGGGTGCCTGTAGTCCCAGCTACTCGGGAGGCTGAGGCAGGAGAATGGCATGAACCTGGGAGGTGCAGCTTGCAGTGAGCCGAGATTGCGCCACTGCACTCCAGCCTGGGTGACAGGGCGAGACTCTATCTCAAAAAAAAAAAAAAGAGAGATTGGGTAATTTATAAAGAAAGAGGCTGAATTGACTCACAGTTCCACCTGGCTGCGGAGGCCTCACAATCACGGTGAAAGGCAAAGGAGGAGCAAAGTCATGTCTTATATGGCAGCAGGCAAGCGCTAATTTTTTTTAAACATTTTTTTCTAGAGACTGGGTCTCCCTCTATTGCCCAGGCTGGTCTCAAACTCTTAACCTCAAGCAGTCCTTCTGCCTCGGCCTCCCAAAGTGCTGGGATTATAGGTATGAGCCACTGTGCCTGGCCCTGTTCTACTGTAGATGTTTGTTTAGGTAGTTTGCAGTTTGGGGTTGTTATGAATAGTGCTGCTATGAACAATTCTTGCATATATCTTTTGGTGGACGTACATACATGTTTTTCTTGGGTGTACAGCTAGGAATGGAAGTACTGGGCTGGAAGTTTGGTGACTTTTTATTTTCTATGTTTCACAGAGGTTTTTGTTTGTTTGTTTTAAGACAGGGGCTCACTCTGTTACCCAGGCTAGAGTGCAGTGGCACCATCATAGCTCACTGTAACCTCAAACTCTTGGGCTCAAGCAGTACTCCCACCTCAGCCTCCCAAGTAGCTAAGACCACAGATGCATGCCACCATGCCTGGCTAATTGTTAAATATTTTGGAGAGATGAGGTCTCGCTATGTTGCTCATGCTGGTCTCAAACTCCTGGCCTCAAGTGATCTCACTTCATCCTCCCAAAGCACTGGGATCACAGGCGTGAGCCACCATCCCCTGCCCATTTTCCAGATTTTATGATTAGAGAAACTGAGGTGCAAGACTGATTTGCTTACACCTCAAGATAGTGATTAGATTTTAAAACTGGCACTCAGATATAGGTAGAAAGAGAGAGCATGAGATGGGGGAGATGCATACATGTACACACACACCCATACCCATGTTAAAACTTTCCAGATTTGGCCAGGCGTGGTGGCTGATGCCTGTAATCCCAGCACTTTGGGAGGCCGAGGTGGGCGGATCACCTGAGGTCAGTAGTTTGAGACCAGCCTGGCCAACATTGTGAAACCCCATCCCTACTAAAAATAAAAAAATTAGCTAGGCATGGTGGCCAGCTACTCCAGAGGCTGAGACAGGAGAATCGCCCAAACCCGTGAGGCGAGGCGGAGGTAGCCTTGAGCCGAGATTGCCCCACTGCACACCAGCCTTGGCGACAGAGTGAGGCTCTGTCTCAAAAAAAAAAAAAAAAAGAAAGAAAGAAACTTTTCAGATTCTTCCCCACACATATTCTATCCAACCCTCATTATATCTCTGGGAGGTAGACTTGATACCCTGATTTTTGCAGAGGAGAAAACTGAGGCTGTAGGAGGTCCCATGCAGGAGAGAGAATGAGATGAAATAACAGCTGTGGGTGCATTTTGTAAAATATAAAGCCCTGTCCAGATTTGCGCAGAGTGGTTTCTCCACAGAGCTCACTCATCTGTATACACAGCTTCTACAGAAAGAACAGCCACAGATTACTCTGTGGGGGCTGTATTCTACTGCAACAAATCTTTTTATCACAGAGCCTTATTTTTTTCTTCCAAAAAGATGAGACTGGCTTCTAAGGACACATTAAACCCATACATCCTTTTTGTTCTGGCAAGGTTTTATGACTCACTTAGTTAAAGAGCCCTCAGAAAGTGGAGGTGACAGATCTTCCTGCAGGCTGAATGAGCCCTGGATAGGAAGCTTTTGTAAGAGGCCAGCTTTTGCTTTTGTAAGAGGCCAGCTTTTGCTGGCCGGGTGCGGTGGCTCATGCATGTAATCGTAGCACTTTGGGAGGCCGAGGCGGGTAGATCCCCCAGCACTTTGGGAGGCTCAGACGAGCAGATCCCTTGAGGCCAGCCTGGCCAGTACGAAACCAGCCTGGCCAACATGGTGAAACCCCCTACTAAAAATACAAAAATTGGTCGGGCGTGGTGGCGCATGCCTGTAATCTCAGCTACACAGGAGGCTGAGGCAGGGGAATAGGTTGAACCTGGGAGGCAGAGGTTGCAGTGAGCTGAGACTGGGTCACTACACTCCAGCCTGGGCAACAGAGTGAGACTCTGTCTCAAAAAACAAAAAACAAAAAACAAAAAACGAAAAATAAAACAAAAATTAAAGCCGGCACAGTGGCTCACGCTTGTAATCCCAGCACTTTGGGAGGCCGAGGCGGGTGGATCACAAGGTCAGGAGATCGAGACCATGGTGAAACCCCATCTCTACTAAAAATACAAAAAATTAGCCGGGCGTGGTGGCGGGCGCCTGTAGTCCCAGCTACTCGGAGAGGCTGAGGCAGGAGAATGGCGTGAACCCGGGAGGCGGAGCTTGCAGTGAGCCGAGATCCCACCACTGCACTCCAGCCTGGGTGCCTGGGTGACAGAGCGAGAGTCCATCTCAAAAAAAAAAAAAAAAAAAAAAAAATTAAAAAAGCACCTGCTATGTGCCAGCCACTGTGCTAGGCGTGTTCTCCCCACTTCATTGAAGCCGCATCACAATTCTGGGTGAAAGATGTCATTATCCCAATTTACAGATGAGGAAGAAGGGCCCAGGAGATGAAAGGACTTGGACCTCACAGTAGGGACTGGTTGGTGGGAAGGAACCAAAAGTCCCCTGTCTTGGCTGGGCACAGTGGCTCAGCCTCTAATCCCAGCACTTTGGGAAGCTGAGGCAGGAGGATTGCTTGAGCCCAGGAGTTCCATACCAGCCTGGGTAACACAGGGAAACCGCATCTCTACAAAAACTTATTGAAAATTTGCTGGGCATGGTGGCTTGTGCCTGTAGTCCCAGCTACTTGGAGGGCTGAGGTGGGAGGATCACTTGAACCTGGGAGATCGAGGCTGCAGTGAGAGCCATGATCGTGCCACTGCACTCCAACCTGGACAACAGAGGAAGTCCCTGCCTCTTAAAATGAAAAAGAAGAAGAAGAAAGTTCCCTGTCTTACTACCATTTCTCAGAGGCTACTGTGTCCATGTGAACTGGCTCAGCTGGGAAAACATGAGTTGGTACAAATAAGGTTTCCTGGATAGAAGGTCGCTCACGGACATACAGGGATGGGAAGGAGTATTCCCTGGCCTGGAAGCCTCCTTCCGTCTCCTCTCCCAGGACAGGTGGTTCCTCTCCCTCAGCTTCTTTCTCTGTTCCATTCTCCTGCCCCTCTCTACAGACCTGTTTTTTGTTTACCTTTGGCTTTTCTATTCCCCCCAAACCTTCCTTGGCTTTGGTAAAGGCTGCGGCCAGACTCCAGCCTCAGGACCCTTGGCCTGCAGATTTATATTCCCCCATCTTCTATCCAGCCCAGCTCCCCATGGTCTCCATTCTAAATTCCCAAGAGAGAATCTGATTGGCTCATTTTGGGTCACATGTCCACCCTGGTCCAATCAGCTGTGATCAAAAGTGGTCTCTGGAACAGGCTGGGATTGGGACATAAGTCTGTCTGTCTGCTTTTCTCTTTCCACCCCTCTTCAGAGATGCCAGAGCTGGGAGAGTCATGGTGTGGCTGGAGTCCATGTGAGCTGGACTTCAGGGGAGATGCTTGTGGCCTGGAGGTGGAGGCGGGGGCCGAGAAAGGTCCTTGCTTCTGCTGCTGCTGTCATGGCCCCTGGGAAAATGGGTAGGCAGGGAGGAAGCTCCTTGGTATGTCTGGGTTTCTGACAATGGCAGACATTTCTCACCAAAACGGGCAGTGATACTTTGTTTCTGGTGAGGGAAGTGATCTTGTTGCCTGGAGACCTGAATTTGGTTGGATGCACCATAGAGAACCCAGAGAAGTCACATTTGTGGTCACCATTTACTACAAGGCCAGGCGTGGTGGCTCAGGCCTACAATCCCAACACTTTGGGAAGCCAAGGTGAAAGGATCACTTGAGGCCAGGAATTTGAGACCAGCCTGGGCAACACAGGGAGACCCTATCCATAAAGAAAGAAATAAACAAACAAAAAGAAGCTATTGACTATGTTGAGCATTTGGTTTCCATGATATTGACAGTTCTCCCCAAACTCCTGTGAGATTTGGATTATCATCTCCATCACTGAGGCAGTACAGACTCAGAGAGGTGAAGTGATTTGCCCAGTGGCCACGGCAAGAAAGCAAAGCAACAGGAATTGAGACCTGAGAATGCCTGCTCTTAGCCACTGGACTCCTTTGTTAGCATCATGACATTTGTTCAGGACTCCACTGTTTACAGCACAACACATACATGATCTTGCTGGCTCCACTCAATACTCCTTTGGGACAGCAGAGCCTGGCTTTTGTTCCCATTTCACCAAGGAAGTAACTAAGGGTCAAAGAGGCTGTGCTTTGCCCATGGTTACCCAGCTGGTCAGTGGCAGAGCTGGGACCAGAATGCAGATCTTCTGCACTAAAAATTATCAATAGGTATTAATGTATCAATATATTATTGCTGATAATAGGGATCTTTTTCATAATATACAAAATAGATAGAGAAAAATTACATATACTACGGAGCGCGGTGGCTCATGCCTGTAATCCCAGCACTTTCGGAGGCTGAGGTGGGCAGATCACCTGAGGTCAGGAACTCAACACCAGCCTGGCCAACATGGTGAAACCCCACCTTTACTAAAAATACAAAGATTAGCCAGGCATGGTGGTACGCGCCTGTAGTCCCAGTTACTCAGGAAGCTGAGGTGGGAGGATCACTTGAACCCGGAAGGCGGAGGTTGCAGTGAGCAAAGATTTGCATCACTGCATTCCAGGCCAGGTGACAGAGGAAGACTCCTTCCCCCCCAAGAGCAAGAAAGAAAGAAAGAAAAATCACAAATACATCATTCCCTACAAAGCAGTACACACACACACACACACACACACACACACATGAATAACAATTAATATTAATGTACTCACCACCTACTTAAAAAATACAACATCAGGCTGGGCATGGTGGCTGATGCCTATAATCCCAACTTTGGGAGGCCAAGTTGGGAGGATCACTTGAGCCCAGAAGTTCAAGGTTGCAGTGAGCTATGACTGTACCACTATACCTGGGTGACAGAGCAAGACCCTTGCTCTAAAAAAAAAAAAAAAAAAAAGACCAGTCATGGCGGCTCACACCTGTAATCCCAGCACTTTAGGAGGCCAAGGTGGGAGAATTGCTTGAGTCCAGGAGTTTGAAGACAAGCCTGGACAACATAGGGAGACCCCATCTCTACAAAAAAATTTAAAAATCACTTAGGAGTGGTAGTGTGTATCTGTGGTCCCAGCTACTCAGGAGGCTGAGGTGGGAGGATCACTTGAGCCCAGGAGGTCAAGACTACAGTGAGCTGTGATCATGCCCCTGCACTCCAGCCTAGGTGACAGAGTGAGACCCTTTCTCAAACAGGCCTGACGTGGTGGCTCACGCCTATAATCCCAGCACTTTGAGAGGCCAAGGCAGTCTGGCCAACATGGCGAAACCCCATTTCTACTGAAAAAAAACATACAAAAATTAGCCGGGCATGGTGGTACACACCTGTAATCCCAGCTACTTGGGAAGCTGAGGCAGGAGAATCGCTTAAACCCGGGAGATGGAGGTTGCAGTGAGCCGAGATCGTGAAAAGAACATAACTGAAACTTTTAAAACCCTTTATAGGCCGGGCATGGTGGCTCACGCTTGTAATCCCAGCACTTTGGGAGGCCGAGGCGGGCGGATCATGAGGTCAGGAGATTGAGACCATCCTGGCTAACACGGTGAAACCCTGTCTCCACTAAAAATACAAAAAATTAGCCGGGCATGGTGGCGGGCGCCTGTAGTCCCAGCTACTCGGAGAGGCTGAGGCAGGAGAATGGCATGAACCCGGGAGGCGGAGCTTGCAGTGAGCCGAGATCGCGCCACTGCACTCCAGCCTGGGAGACAGAGCGAGACTCTGTCTCAAAAAATAAAATAAAATAAAATAAAATAAAACCCTTTATGATTATATTCCTTCTTCCTTTTCCCTCCAGGAGTAACCACTATCCTGAATTTTATATTTATAATTTTTTTGCTTTTCCTTATGGTTTTGCCACATATATTTATCTCCCTAACAGTTTGTTTCTTCTTGCATGTTTTTGACTTTGGCACTCTGCCTTGTTTGTGACAATCACCATTTTGGTATGTGTAGCTGTGGTTTACTCTGTTTTGCTTCTCTGTAGCCCTCCATCATAGGAATACGCCATATGCTACCATTCTGCTGTTGATGGACGTTTGGTTGTTTTTAGTTGTTTGCTATTTCATGCTACTAAGACCATTCTTGTTTCTGTCTTCTAGTGAACACAGAAGAGTTTCTCTGCCATGCATACCCAGCAGTGGAATTGCTGAATCATGAGGTAGTCATCACATCTTTAGTTTTATGAAATAATACCAAATTGTTTGCTTATGAAGTTTCTCCAATTTTTACTCTACTAGTGGTAGAAAATTGCTCCACACTTTTTTTTTTTTTTTTTTTGAGACAGAGTCTTGCTCTGTCACCCAGGCTGGAGTGCAGCAGCGCGATCTTGGCTCGCTGCAAGCTCTGCCTCGTGGGTTCATGCCATTCTCCTGCCTCAGCCTCCTGAGTAGCTGGGACTACAGGTGCCCGCCACCGCACCCAGCTAATTTTTTTTTTTTTTTGTATTTTTAGTAGGGACGGGGTTTCACCGTGGTCTCGATCTCCTGACCTCATGATCCGCCTGCCTCGGCCTCCCAAAGTGCTGGGATTACAGGTATGAGCCACTGCACCCGGCCCACACTTTTTTTTTTTTTTTAAGAGACAGGGTCTCACTGTGTTGCCCAGGCTGGTCTTGAACTCCTGGGCTCAAGCAATCCTCCTGCCTCAGTCTCCCAAGCTCCACACTCTTATTAACTGACATGATATGATCAGATTTAAAATGTTGTACTTTTCTACTAGGTGAAAATGGTATCTTGTTGTCATTTTGATTTTTCTTTCTTTTTTTTTTCTTTTGTATAAAATAGATAGTCTTGCTATGTTGCCCAGGCTGGTCTTGAACTCCTAGGCCCAAGCCGTCCTCCAACCTGGGCCTCCCAAAGTGTTGGGATTACTGGCATAAGCCACCACACCCGGCCTTCATTGTCATTTTAATTTTTTTTTGTTTTTAGGTGGAGTCATGCTCTGTCGCCCAGGCTGGAGTGCAATGGCGTGATCTTGGCTCACTGCAACCTCTGCCTCATGGATTCAAGTGATTCTCCTGCCTCAGCCTCCTGAGTTGCCGGGTGCCCACCACCATGCCCAGCTAATTTTTGCATTTTAGTAGAGATGGGGTTTCACCATGTTGGCCAGGCTGGTCTCGATCTCCTGACCTCAGGTGACCCACATGCCTCAGCCTCCCAAAGTGCTGGGATTACAGGTGTGAACCACCACGCCTGGCCTGTATTTTTTATTTTATTATTTGAAGTGTGATGGGAAAGAGATAGTTGCTTATAGACTACAGTCCATGTCTCCAAAGGTAGCTAGATTATGAGAAATTCTCCTACCTTTGTTCACAATGGGGAGGGATAGCAGACAGGAGAGGAGACAGCCTCTGAATCGTGTTACTTCTTGCAAAGCTACAGCCTAGCCTTCCTAACCAAGTCTGTCTGCTCCTGTCCCTGTGTACCTGTCCTTCTTCCCAAGATGTTGCCAAGGGCTGGAGGGCTTGCACGCACACCAGCCCCTTGAGCCTTTCTGAACCCACGCCATTCGCTGAAATGAGGTCACTGGAATGCTTGGAACTCAAGGAGTGACCGCATGAGTTTGTGGGGCAGGCACACCAGGCTTCCGTGGGAAATGACGCACCTCAGTCACCCAGACTGTCTGCAGGGGAGAAAGTTTCAAACGAGCCAACCAGAATTCACATTTTCCATGTGAACCAAAATGGGAGCAAAACTTCAGCCAGAGGCTTTTGGGGTGGAGCCTGGGGCGAGTGGGGGCAGGAGGGGGTCATCACACCAGCTATACACGCATGCCTTAAGGCTTTTCATCCTCAACTGAGGCAATGTAGGCAAGGGTAGAAATTTCTTGAGGGCTCTGGACCTGGTTTTTCCACTTCCAGCCAGGTGGCCTTGGGCAGGTAACATCACCTCTCTGAGCATTGGTTGGGCCATTATAAGTTGGGAGCCATGTTGCCCACTTTACAGGTTGGGTGACTGTTAGCCCCAAAGCTAGCTCAGTGCCTGGAATATAGCAAGAGCTCTTCAAAAGATATTGTTATAATATCCTTTAAATTGTAATATATGTTTTGGAGTTGGTGGCTTAGGATTGGTTTTCTTAAATTGAGGCTTTCCCCTCTCCTCCAGGCAGATTTTTTTTTTAATGAAGCACCCACAAATTTGGGGAGTGGGAGGGAAAATACTGCATTGCAGGTTTAGCTGCTGCTGCTTCTTTTTTTTTTTTTTTTGGCAGAGTTTCACTCTCATTGCCCAGGCTAGAGTATAATGGCACGATCTTGGCTCACCGCAATCTCCGCCTCCTGGGTTCAAGCAATTCCCTTGCCTCAGCCTCCTGAGTAGCTGGGATTATAGGCATGCACCACCACGCCTGGCTAATTTTGTATTTTTAGTAGAGACGGGGTTTCTCCATGTTGGTCAGGCTGGTCTCGAACTCCTGACCTCAGGTGATCCACCCGCCTTGGCCTCCCAAAGTGCTGGGATTACAGGCAAGAGCCACCGCGCCCAGCTGGTGATTGATTTTTAAAACATTAAGAAGCTAAAGCTGCTCACACCTGTAATCCCAGCACTTTGGGAGGTCAAGGCTGGAGGATCGCTTAAGTCCAGGAGTTTGAGACCAGCCCTGGCAACATAGCAAGACCCTGCCTCTATGAAAACAAATAAACAAATAAAAAATAATTAGCTGGGCACGGTGGTGTGCACCTGTAGTTCCAGCTACTTGGGAGGCTAAGGTTGGAGGGTCACTTGATCCAGGAGGTCGAGGCTGCAGTGAGCTGTGGTCATGCCACCGCACTGTAGCCTGGGGGACAGAGCTAGATCCTATCTCAAAATAAATAAATAAACAAATGATTTTTTCAATTACTGGTTTATTATATAGGATTCAAATGAACAACCAGAAGAAAAGGTACATAGGACAAGGTCTGAAAAAGCTTCAAGGGGCCAGCCACAGTAGTTCATGCCTGTAATCCCAGCACTTTGGGAGGCCAAGGCAGGCGGATCATGAGGTCAGGAGTTTGAGACCAGACTGGCCAACATGGTGAAACCCCGTCTCTACTAAAAATACAAAAATTAGCTGGGCATGATGGCATGTGCTTGTAGTCCCAGCTACTCGGGAGGCTGAGGCAGGAGAATCGCTTGAACCCAGGAGGCAGAGGTTGCAGTGAGCCAAGATTGCGCCACTGCACTATAGCCTGGCAACAGAGCGAGACTCCATCTCAAAAAAAAAAAATTATTCATGCTCACTATAGGACATTTGGAAAATTCAAATGAGTAGAAAAAAGGCCACCACCCCCCATACTGTGTAGAGAAATACATTGTAACAATTTGGTTTCTTTCCTGATGGCCTTTATCTTTCCCTGGGTACAGTTTTATTTTGTTTCCATTGTTGCTAAATAAATAGAATGATGCTTTCTGATTCACAACTTACAGAGCTGATTTCATGTACTTCTAACAAGCTTGTGATGATTCCAAAAACTACGACACTTTGTCCCCTCTGGGAATTGCATGGGTGGGGCACATCACCCTCCCCTGTATTCTGCTACTTTTTAGAATGCCAGTTTCACAGCACCATGGCCAGCTTTAAGTAGTATCTTTTTAATCATATAGTTCATTTCAGGCTTCCACATTGTCCTTCTAGAACCTAACTCTATTTTTTTTCTTTTTTAAACCCCAGATCTTCTGAACGTGTCCCCGCTCCGTGAGCCCACAGTGATCTGTTTGTTTTGCCTGGTCCCAGCTTATGCATTCTTCGAGTCTTGGTAACCAGGATGTTTTGTCTGTTCAGGCTCTAAAACAATCAGTGGGATAGGAACCGAAGTTAAGTAGCTTAGGATGCGTCAAGATGAACCTGGGAAAACTGCAAGCTGCTGTGCTGACTGGACTGCTTCTCTGAATCAGCTGGAACTTCTTTTTGTGTCTAGTTTTAAAAGCTCCTCAGAAGCAACCCTAAATCCAGAATCGTTTCAATTATTATGAGAGGAATTCTGAAGTTCTCATTAAACACACGAATGTCTCAAGCTTTGAACAGAGCTAGATGCCAAAGGCAAGAATCCCAGGGCATTGCCCACCTGGGTGTGATCCCCTGATAATTGTCTAACAAATTCAGCATGTGTCCCCTGGGCATGACCATCTGCTGGGAAAAGTTCCAGAACCCTGAGACATCTTGGGATTCCTGTGGTTTAGGAAAGACCTTTAACTACCAGCTGATAGTTGTCTCAGTGTTCTTCAAATAGTCCGGTCTTGTTTAATATTATTATTATTATTATTTAATTTTATTTTATTGCAGCTGTACTTAGAGAATAGTCCAGTCTTGAGACCTCTTCACTGTGGTCTGTTCTGGTGTACGGCTCCCACCAGTGCGAAGCAGAAGGATGACTTTGCTCTGTTGTCAGGACAACCTTGAAGGAAGGTGCCAAATGTGTGGAGGTCTGTGGGAAGAGAGAGCCACCTAGCATGTCCCCACTGAACCAGTCAGCAGAAGGCCTTCCCCAGGAGGCCTCCAACAGATCCCTGAATGCCACAGAAACCCCAGAGGCTTGGGATCCCAGGACCCTCCAGGCGCTCAAGATCTCCCTTGCCATGGTCCTTTCCATCATCACACTGGCCACAGTCCTCTCCAACGCCTTTGTACTCACCACCATCTTACTCACCAGGAAGCTCCACACCCCTGCCAACTACCTGATTGGCTCCCTGGCCACCACTGACCTCTTGGTTTCCATCTTGGTCATGCCCATCAGCATCGCCTATACCATCACCCACACCTGGAACTTTGGCCAAATCTTGTGTGACATCTGGCTGTCTTCTGACATCACGTGCTGCACAGCCTCCATCCTGCATCTGTGTGTCATTGCTCTGGACAGGTACTGGGCAATCACGGATCCCCTGGAGTACAGTAAACGCAGGACGGCTGGCCACGCGGCCACCATGATCGCCATCGTCTGGGCCATCTCCATCTGCATCTCCATCCCCCCGCTCTTCTGGCGGCAGGCCAAGGCCCAGGAGGAGATGTCGGACTGCCTGGTGAACACCTCTCAGATCTCCTACACCATCTACTCCACCTGTGGGGCCTTCTACGTTCCCTCAGTGTTGCTCATCATCCTATATGGCCGGATATACCGGGCTGCCCGGAACCGCATCCTGAATCCGCCCTCACTCTATGGGAAGCGCTTCACCACGGCCCACCTCATCACAGGCTCTGCAGGGTCCTCGCTCTGCTCGCTCAACCCCAGCCTCCATGAGGGGCACTCGCACTCGGCTGGCTCCCCTCTCTTTTTCAACCACGTGAAAATCAAGCTTGCTGATAGTGCCCTGGAACGCAAGAGGATTTCCGCTGCTCGAGAAAGGAAAGCCACTAAAACCCTGGGCATCATTCTGGGGGCCTTTATCATCTGCTGGCTGCCCTTCTTCGTGGTGTCTCTGGTCCTTCCCATCTGCCGGGACTCCTGCTGGATCCACCCGGCGCTCTTTGACTTCTTCACCTGGCTAGGCTATTTAAACTCCCTCATCAATCCAATAATCTACACTGTGTTTAATGAAGAGTTTCGGCAAGCTTTTCAGAAAGTTGTTCCTTTCCGGAAGGCCTCCTAGTCTTATTCGGTGATGACTCCTGTTATCTTTTGTGTCCTGTAACCTCATCAGGATTGTCTTTTTTTTTTTTAATTATTTTCTGAGACTTGGATTAATTCATCATATCTTGAGTCTTGGTTCAATCAACAGAATTG
Source organism: Nomascus leucogenys (assembly GCF_006542625.1). Lineage (NCBI taxonomy): Eukaryota > Metazoa > Chordata > Mammalia > Primates > Hylobatidae > Nomascus > Nomascus leucogenys. The sequence goes on along the minus strand of NC_044404.1, from coordinate 23,253,328 downwards.
TTCTTTTTCCTGTTGTTTTCTTAACTTCTGAAAGAGCTATGGGTGGTGGGGGGCGGGAGGCAGGACTGATTTCACTACTTAGCATAATATTTTCTTTCTTTTTTTTTTTTCTTGAGACAGAGTCTTGCCCTCTCGCCAGGCTGGAGTGCAGTGGCGCAATCTCAGCTCACTGCAACCTCCGCGTCCCGGGTACAAGAGATTCTGCCTCAGCCTCCAGAGTAGCTGGGACTACAAACGCGTGCCACCAGGCCCAGCTAATTTTTGTATTTTTAATAAAGACGGGGTTTCATCTTGTTGGCCAGAGTGGTCTCGATCTCTTGACCTCGTGATCCACCCGCCTCGGCGTCCCAAAGTGCTGGGATTACAGGCATGAGCCACTGTGCCTGGCCAACATAATGTTTTCACAGTTCCTCTTTGTTGGAAGAAATGTGACCTATGAGATTCCCAGTTGATACAGTTCAGGTGAGAAGCTGTATCGACTTGACTATAGAAAAGACCCCAGGCTCAAAGGGAAGGCTCTCTGGTCTACCTGAGATCTATATGGAGCTTAAAGGAGGGTGGATAAGATTAATGACCTGAATTGAAAGAGAATTTGGAGCCAGGATGGGTCTCCATTCTGTGTGGCACCTTGATTGGAAAATAATATCCATGCGTTTCTTCCACTGAGTCTTTCTTAGATTAAATTTCTCCCAGTTGTCCTTGAAGAGAAAGTCAGTATTTGCAGTGCTAATGATATAGAGTGACTTGGAGAGAGATTCAGAGGTTAGCGGTAGCGGGGGTAGGATGGTTGGGACCAGACTGACTACCCTGTACCCTTCCTTCTTCCCCAATATCCCTGCACCATCTTCACATTCTGAAGTTAAAACCCATGATCACCCCTTTGAGGTAGATTGATGGGCTTTAGACACTTGCCCCCCAGCCCCCGCTTTGACTGGGACACCATCCTGAATTTTTTTTCTGAATTTTTTTTTACATCTCTTTCTCATTAGAGATCTGGAAACTCATTAGAGATGTTGAGTCTTATCAAATAAAAAGCATGAGACATCATGGCCAGTAACGTCTTTGGGTTATTTTTCCCACTCTCCCTGGATGAGAAACCATTCAACTCAATTCAGTCTCTAGCATTTGTTGAGCACCTACCACATGCCAGGTCCCACGCTCCAGCCTTGGCACTTGTTATCTCCTATCAGGATGTGAGAAAGTAAGGATAGCGTGATGATTAAGAGCTCAGTGGCCATGCTCAGTGGCTCATACCTATAATCCCAGCACTTTGGGAGGCTAAGGTGGGAGGATTGCTTGAGCCCAGGAGTTCAAGACCAGCATGGGAAACATGGCAAAACCCTGCCTCTACAAAAAATACAAAAATTATCCAGACATGGTGGTGTGCACCTGTAGCCCCAGCTGCTTAGGAGGCTGAGGTGGGAGGATTGCTTGAGCATGGGAGATTGAGGCTACAGTGTGCCATGATCATGTCACTGTACTCTGGCCTGGGTGACAGAGTGAGATCCTATCTCAAAAACAAAACAAAAAAAAAGGGCCGGGCGCAGTGGCTCATGCCTGTAATCCCAGCACTTTGGGAGGCCGAGGTGGGTGGATCACAAGGTCAGGAGATCGAGACCATCCTTGCTAAAATGGTGAAACCCCGTCTCTACCAAAAATACAAAAAATTAGCCGGGCGTGGTGGCGGGCGCCTGTAGTCCCAGCTACTCGAGAGGCTGAGGCAGGAGAATGGCGTGAACCCAGGAGGCGGAGCTTGCAGGGAGCCGAGATTGCGCCACTGCACTCCAGCCTGGGCGACAGAGCGAGACTCTGTCTCAAACAAAAACAAAAACAAAAAAGGCTCAGGACCTGATGTCTCAGCTCAAATCCGAGTGCAACCAATTTCTCCTGGGTGAACCTGGACAAGTTTCTTTTCTTTTCTTTCTTTCCTTCTTTTTTTTTTCTTTTTTTTAGACAGAGTTTCACTCTTGTTGCCCAGGCTGGAGTGCAATGGCCTGTTCTCAGCTCACTGCAATCTCCACCCCCTGGTTTCAAGCGATTCTTCTGCCTCAGCCTCCCAAGTATTTTGGATTACAGGCGTGCGCCACCATGCCTGGCTAATTTTTGTATTTTTAGTAGAGATGGGGTTTCACCATGTTGGCCAGGCTGGTCTTGAACTCCTGACCTCAGGTGATCCAGCCGCCTCAGACTCCCAAAGTGCTGGGATTACAGGCGTGAGCCACCAAACCCGGCCCTTTTGTTTTCTTTTTAAGACAAGGTCTCATTCTGTTGCCCAGGCTGGAGTACAGTGGCACAATCAGGACTCACTGCAGCCTTGACCTCCCAGGCTCAGCCTTCTGAGTAGCTGGGACCACAGGCTCACACCACCATGACTGGCTAATTTTAAAAATTCTCAGTAGAGATAGGGATCTCACTATGTTGCCCAGGCTGGTCTCAAACTTCTGGGCTCAAGCAATTCTCCCCCCTCGGCCTCCCAAAATGCTGGGAATACAGGCCTCAGCCACCACACATGGCCTAGAAAAGTTTCTTTATCTCTCTTTGTCTCATTTTCAACTATACAATGGGGATAATAATAGATATGTTATTTTATAAGTTACTACAGTGCTTGGCACAAGAGCTCTCACACTGACCTACTCCAGGTCGAACAGCAATATAAAAATAACAGCTACGATTTATTAAGTGCCTATAATGCTCCTTGCATACACTTTCTCATTTACTTGTCATCTTGATTTTATAGATGAGGTAAAGAAACCTGCTTATGGGCTGGGCATGGTGGCTCATGCCTGTGATCCCAGCACTTTGGGAGGCTGAAGCAGGAGGTCTACTTGAGCTCAGGAGTTTGAGACCAGCCTGGGCAACATAGGGAGACCCCGTCTGTAACGACAACAACAAAAATTAGCCAGACATGGTGGAGTGCACCTGTAGTCCCAGCTACTAGAGAGGCTGTGGCTACAGTGAGCCCTGATCGTGCCACTGCACTCCAGCCTGAGAGACAGAATGAGACCCTGTCTCAAAAAAAAAAAGAAAAAAGAAAAATAAAAGAAACCTGCTTATGGTTAGGTTATATTAGGGAAGGTTTCATAAAGAGAGAACACTTCAGTAGACTGCCAAAAGCTGAGCCCATGTGGAATAGATAGGAGCTCAAGAGAGGGGAGATATGACAAGACCTCTTGGGGGAGATGGGATAGAGCAGAGGAAGGTAGGGAAGGCCGCACCAGGTGGAGAAAAGAGCAGTAACAGAGCCCCAGAGACCTGTAATATTTGGTGGGGTCTCTGGGCACAGAAAGAAGAATGAAGGGCAGGAATATGGGGTGTCAGGAAGGAAAGGGAAAGGAGGGAGGCCAAGATTGAGGGGATGGTTGGTTATCCAGAGGAATCTCATGCTGATTTGAAGCTTATGCTGGACATCATCCAGCGCAGCCCTGGACCACCTGCATTAGAATCACCCAGGCAGGGCTGGGCACAGTGGCGCATCCTGTAATCCCAGCACTTTGGGAGAGCAAAGCTGGAGGATCACTTGAGCCCACGAGTTCGAGACCAGCCTGGACAACATGGTGAAACCCCAACTCTACTAAAAATACAAAAATTAGGCGGATGTGGTGGTACACACCTGTAGTCTCAGCTACTGGGAAGGCTAAGGTGGGAGGATTGCTTGAGCCGGGGAGGTTGAGACTGCAGTGAGCTATGATCGTGTCACTGCACTTCAGCCTGGGTGACAGAGCAAGACCCTGTCTCAAAAAAAAAAAAAAAAAAAAAGTCAAATTGAAGATAAACTTAGAACTTAGGCCGGGCGCGGTGGCTCATGTCTATAATCACAGCACTTTGGGAGGCCAAGGCGGGTGGATCACCAGAGGTCGGGAGTTTGAGACCAGTCTGACCAACCTGAAGAAACCCCATCTCTGCTAAAAATACAAAATTAGCCAGGCATGGCGGCACGCACCTGTAATCCCAGCTACTCGGGAGGCTGAGGCAGAATTGCTTGAACCGGGAGGTGGAGGTTGCAGCAAGCCGAGATTGCGCCATTGCACTCCAGCCTGGGCAACAAGAGCGAAACTCCATCTGGAAAAAAAAAAAAAGATAAACTTGTTTCTCATGACCATAGGGGAAGCCTGTGTTTGGAGCCTTTCTCCTCTTCTCCCCACCCATCCCTGTCATGCCCCTAATTCTTTCACGCTTAGTCACAGACACACAGCATGATGGTGACAATGCAGGTTCCTGTCTAGCACAGGACTCTGCTAATTTATGGTGTATGTAAGTGGGCAGACACTGCAGAGTGCCCACCCTGCAGCCAATCCTGTTCCCTGGTCACAGGACCCTAGGTCCACTTTTTTGTTTTTGTTTTTTTTAGAGGTGAGGTCTCACTATGTTGCCTAGGCTGGAGTACAGTGGCTATTCACAGGTATGATCATGGCATACTACAGCCTGGAACTCCTGGTCTCAGGCGATCCTCCTGCCCCTGCCTCCCAAGTAGCTGGGACTACAGGCACGCACCATCACATCAGGCCTCAGGTCAGCTTAAATGGCAACGGGCCGCAGCCCGCAGGAGGTGAATCCTGACGTTTGACTAAATACTTGGGTACCGTGGCCCACCTCTGCTTTCTCAGCCAGGCTCCTTAGGGTGCATGTCACTGTCCCATGATCTCTCATCAGACTAGGAGCCCCACAGGGTGTTTCATTGATCTTTGTACTCTTAGTAGCTGGCACACAGCCAGTACTCAACGATAATAGCGAGTGTCTATTGAGCGCTTACTGTGTACCTAGGTACTGCCCTAAGAATTTTATGAGCGTTAACTCATTTAACCTGCATGAAGTTGGTCTTATTACTATCCTCCAGATGAGGAAGGAAGCCCCAAGAAATTAAATACTTTGCCCATTTTCACCCTGTTGATAAGTGGTGAGACCAGAATTCAAGACACAGTTGCAGCCCAGAATCCTCACTCTTAACCCCCAGGGGATATGGCCAGGGCCAAAATGGCATGTGGCTTTGAGGAGCAGCATAAAGTAGTGAAGAAAGCACTGATCTGGGAACCAATGAACCTGTCCCAGTTTTTCCACAGTCTTGCTTCATGTCTCTCTGCCTCAGTTTGTTCTGTACAATGTGGGTAATAATAATGTTAACCCCAGGGTGGTTGGGGCCTATGCTCAACTCTGGAGCGTTCAAAACTGGGGGAGGTTATTGAATGAGACTAGGCCACAGTTAACTTATAAGGAATTAACTAAACACACACACACACACACTCACACTCATACACACACAGAAAACACGGTGCAACTATGTAGGTCACCAAACAAGCCTGTGAACAAGGTTTGGCCTCTGGGCCACCAGTTGGCAACCTCTGATCCTCCTCATTGATCCTCCCCATGCTGTTGACTAATTTCTGTTCTCCATACAGCAGCTGGGTCCCTCATGGAGCTCACAGTTCATCTGGGGACCAAAGTGCATGAAGCAGATTACTTCAAGCCAGACAGCCTGTCCTCCACCGAGCCTGTGCCGCACCCCATGCCCTCAGCTCTCTCAGGTGCATTCCAGCCACCTGTCACAGGAAGAGGTGGACTTGGGGGAGGAAGGCAGAAGTGCCCTTTTTACACGGTCACTGGCAAGGATAGATGTGAGTAGTCCTCCGCATCTGAGGGTCTTAAGATAGTGCATTTACCTGCTTCCCTGGCCCCCCTGTATTTTGCTCCCAAGGGAAGGAGTAGGAATTCTAGACCTAGAGGGTATCAGATGGGAGAGGGCCTTCAAGGTCATCCAGGATAACACCAATCAGATCTCTAACATCAGAGCAGCAGCTTATGCATTATAATTGGTGAAGTGGGAACTACTATTATCCCCATTTTGCAGATGGGTAAACTGAGACTCAGAATGGTTAAGTAATTCACTCAAGGTATTGCTGCAACTAAATAGCAAAGACAGTGGGCATGATAGCTCAAGCCTGTAATCCCAGCACTTTCTGAGGCCTAGGTGGGTGGATTCCTTGAGCTCAGGAGTTTGATACCAGCCTGAGCAACATGGTGAAACCCCATCTCTACAAAAAAACACAAAAACTAGCCAGGTTTGGTGGCATGCACCTGTAGTCCCAGCTACTCAGGAGGCTGAGATGGGAGACTCCCTTGAGCCTGGGAGGTTGAGGCTATAGTGAGCCATGTTCATGCCACTGCACTATAGTCTGGGTGACAGAGCAATACCCTATCTCAAAAAATAAAAACAAAAATAAATAAATAGCAAAGCCAGCATTTACATCTAGCAGTATGACCTGAAAGCCAGCATGGTTAGCCATCAGCCTCTACCACCTCCTTGGCAACACTTGTACCAGTTGTTTGACAGGGTGCTCATTACCTTGCTCTATTTTTTTTTTTTTTTTTTTTGAGACAGAGTTTCGCTCTGTCGTGAGGCTGGAGTGCCATGGTGCAATCCCGGCTCACTGCAAACTCCGCCTCCCGGGTTCAAGTGATTCTCCTGCCTCAGCCTCCTGAATAGCTGGGACTACAGGCGTGCGCCACCACGCCCAGATAATTTTCTTTTTTTTGTATTTTTAGTAGAGACAGGGTTTCACCATGTTGGCCAGGATGGTCTCGTCGATCTCTTGACCTCGTGATCCGACCGCCTTGGCCTCCCAAAGTGCTGGGATTACAGGCGTGAGCCACCGCTCCTGACCCTTTCTGTATTTTTTTAACCATAGCTACACTAACCCAAGACTAGTCAGGTGCTAGGCCTTGCACTCGGCACTTTATTTATTTTTATTATTATTTATTTATTTATTTTTGAGACAGAGTTCCACTCTTGTTGCCAGGGTGGAGGGCAATGGCACAATCTCAACTCACTGCAACCTCCACCTCCCAGGTTCAAGCGATTCTCCTGCCTTAGCCTCCTGAGTAGCTGGGATTACAGGCACCTGCCACCATGCCCAGCTAATTTTTGTATTTTTAGTAGAGATGGGGTTTCACCATACTGGCCAGGCTGGTCTAGAACTCCTGACCTCGTGATCCGCCCAGCTCAGCCTCCCAAAGTGCTGGGATTACAGGCATGAGCCACTGCGCCTGGCCCACTCGGCACTTTAAACATGCTTTCTATGATTCCCTCATAACATAAAAAAAAAAAAAGTCAAATTGAAGATAAACTTAGAACTTAGGCCAGGTGCGGTGGCTCATGCCTGTAATCCCGGCACTTTGGGAGGCCTACATGTTCCTGCATGTTCCATATTATGCCCATTTTATATGTGAGAAAACTGAGGTTCAAAGTTGTGAGGGAACTTGCCAAGCTTAAAAGCACATTAGGGACAGACTGAGATCAAATGCATATTTGTTCTTTATCCAGCTCCGACTGAAAGCTTCCCTTGGTTTGGGGGAAAGAAAAATCTGTCTTCCAGAAGTGGCAGCCCCTGGTTCCTAGTTCTCAAAGCCCACATGCTCTCTTCAGATGTTTGAAGGTGGACACATTGCACCCCTTCAGTCTTTTTTATACCAGAGTCAGAGAGTGCCTCCTTCAACTGTTCCCCATAAAATGTGATTTTTGAGGTCACCCCAGCCATCATCGTGTTCATCATCCTATGGATAAGTTATACTTTTTCCATGTTCAGTCGAAGTTCTGATCCCAAAATGGAACACAGTTCTCTAGACATGGACAGAAGGACTATCATCTCCCTCACTGTATACACAGTGCTTCTATTAATATAGCCCCAAACCCAATAAAGTATCTCCTATGTACAAAGCACTGCCCCATGCACTTGGGAGAGAGAGTGAACAAGCCAGCAACTTCCCTCTCCTCCTGGAGCTTACATTTTGCTCACTGAGCTAAGGGAGGAGGCAGAGTCACTTTAGACATGAATCCTAGAATGTCAGAGCTGGTAGGGCCCAGTCCCCTCCTGCCTCTTTCTTTTTTTGAGATGGAGTCTCGCTCTGCCACCCAGGCTGAAGTGCAGTGGCGTGATCTCAGCTCACCAAACCTCCACCTCCCAGATTCAAGTGACTCTCCTGCCTCAGCCTGCCGGGTAGCTGGGACTACAGGCGGCCGCCACCACGCCCGGCTAATTTTCGTATTTTTAGTAGAGTTGGGGTTTCACCATGTTGGCCAGGTTGGTCTCAAACTGACCTCAGGTGATCCACCCGCCTCAGCCTCCCAAAGTGCTGTGATTACAGGCGTGAGCCACTGCACCTGGCCTCCTGCCTTTTTTATTAACAGATGAGGAAACTGATCCCAGAAGGGGCAGTGACAGACCCAAGATTCTTTAGTGGGACAGAATTCACTTCGGCCTTTCTCATAACCTCAGGCACTGGTGAGACCTGGGGCCTTATAGAGAAATGTGGACTGGGAAGAAAAGTTTGCTGTTGAGAATTTTGCTGTTAAGTGGACCCATCCTAGACCTCCTTAAAGCTTTCTTCAGAAATCCTAATTTATTTTAGGTATGGCCACCAGGTGGCGCAGGGGCACCAGGAAAAAGTGCAGAAATCAAAGGTGGGTGGGCTCCTTCCTCTTCCGATCAATTTTCCTTAGCAAGGGAGAATGGTGAGCGGGGAATAGCAAAGCCAGCCTGGCGCGGTGGCTCGTACCTGTAATTGCAGCACCTTTGGAGGCCAAGGCGGGTGGATCCCTTGAGCTCAGGAGTTTGAGACCAGCCTGGGCAACACAAACTCCATCTCTACAAAAAACTAGCTGGGTGTGGTGGTGCATGCCTGTAGTCCCAGCTACTCAGGAGGCTGAGGTGGGAGAATCCCTTAAGCCTGGGAGGTCAAGGCTAGGACAGCATTATACTGTATACGTTATACATATATACATATACGTTATACATATACAGAGGTGAATTCTGTCTGCCTCAGTCAAGGAGGTAGTATGGAGTAGTGGCTAAGAGCCTGGATGCAGGCATCACACAGACCGGGTAGGAAACCTAGCTTCCTTTTGCTGCAGGGGGAACTCCCTGACACCTATCTCATGAGGTAGACTCTGACACTTAGATTTGGGTACAAGATAATGTCCTCATTTCCCAGGGCTCTACACAGAGTTGGAGCTGCTGGTGGCCTCTTCCTGACAGGTCCCTTTTCCGGACAGTTGATGGTCAACTCCAGTACAGCAGAGAATTTTCTGCAAGAAGGCAGGAAGTCTTTGCTGCCACCCAGAGAAGGTAAGGCTGATGGAATCCAACAGCTTCACAGCCCAGGATAGGTGTGGAAGCTCATCCGTACTTCTGTTTGTCTCATGACACACAGATGTGCAAAGGGTCTGAGGCTGAAAATGGTGAATGATTCAGGGGTGCTGAGAGTCTCGAGTTCGGGGGTGCTGAGAGTCTAGAGTGCCTGAGAAGAAAGAGAGGGTTGGAGAAGTAAGCTGGGCCTTGGGGACTTGACCAAGCTATCTACTTTGAACTTTATCCTGGGAGCAACAGGGAGCTATTGAAGATTATTTAGCAAAGGAATGATACAGTTAGACCAGTGTTGAAACCAATCACTCAAGCTGGGTGTAAAAGAAGAAAGGGGCAGGGCATGGTGGCTCGCACCTGTAATCCCAGCACTTTGGGAGGCCGAGGCAGGCAGATCACTTGGGGTCAGGAGTTTGAGACCAGCCTGGCCAACATTTCGAAACTCCATCTCTACTAAAAATATAAAAATTACCTAGGTGTGGTGGCATGCACCTGTACTCGCAGCTACTCAGGAGGCTGAGGCAGGAGAATCGCTTGAATCGGGGAGGCGGAACTTGCAGTGAGCCAAGATCATGCCACTGCACTCCAGCCTGGGTGATAGAACGAGACTTCATCTCAAAAAAAACAAAAACAAAAACAAGGAATGGAGGTGGGGGAGGCTGGAGGCAGAGTCCTACCAGAAGAGCTGCAGGCTGGAATGGGGTGATTACACTGATGGCTGATTTTTCATCCACTCAGAGCTTCTCATCGGTGAAGGGGCACTCAAGCGAAATTTGTCTGGCTTGCCCAGGAGACAGCTCCCACAGGGTAAGGGGCTGCCCTGGGGCCAGAGAGGAAGAGTGGTTGGTCCCAGCAGCAGGTGTGTCCAAGGAGATCTTCGATATAATCAGACGGCCTAGGAAGAGACAGGTGGCTAATGAAAGAAGCTAGATTCTGGGTCAGGTTGGAGGGCAGAGGCAGTGTGCGATCTAATGGTTAGGAACACATAATGGCACCAGACACATCTTGTTCAGGTCCCAGCTCTGTCTCCTCTTGGCTGTGTGGTTGTGGCCAGGTCACTTTGGCTTTCTTTTTTCTTTCTTTTTTTTTTTTTTCAGACAGAGTCTCACTCTTTCGCCCAGGCTGGAGTGCAGTGGTGAGATCTTGGCTCACTGCAACACCCACCTCTTGGGTTCAAGCAATTCTTGTGCCTCAGCCTCCTGAGTAGCTGGGACTAAAGGTGCATGCCACCACTCCCAGCTAATTTTTGTACTTTTTTTTCAGTAGAGACAAGGTTTCACTATGTTGGCCAGGCTTGTCTCAAACTCCCGACCTTAAGCGATCCACCTGCTTTGGCCTCCCAAAATGCTGGGATTACAGGCGTGAGCCACTGTGCCCGGCCCACTTTGCCTTTCTGAGCCTCAGTGTCCTCATCTGTAAAATGTGATTATGAATAGGGCTCATGCCTTGAGACTACTCTGGGGGCTAGACGAGGGAATATGTGTAGGCACTCAGCACAGCACTGGGTGCCTAGGAAGCACTCAATAATAAGGGAAGCTCCAGGTTCTCAGCCACCATCAAAGACAGTCTGTTGCTGGGGCAGAGTGATCATTCTGGCTTTGCAGCACGTCTCCAGGCCAGGGTGGCTTCAAAAACTGGCAAGTCTGAGCCGACACCACACTAAGTTAGGCCAAGAGAATTCCAGCCAGAAGCAAAGAAATGATGCTTTGGACAGCCCAGGACCACGTTCTGGGGGAAATGTGCCATTTCTGTTCCACTCTTTTTTTTTGAGACAGAGTCTCGCTCTATCGCCCAGGCTGGAGTGCAGTGGCGCGATCTCGGCTCACTGCAAGCTCCGCCTCCCGGGTTCACGCCATTCTCCTGCCTCAGCCTCTCCGAGTAGCTGGGACTACAGGCGCCCGCCACCACACCCGGCTAATTTTTTTGTATTTTTAGTAGAGACGGGGTTTCACCGTGGTCTCGATCTCCTGACCTCGTGATCCGCCCGCCTTGGCCTCCCAAAGTACTGGGATTACAAGCGTAAGCCACCGTGCCCGGCCTTTTGTGTTTTTTTAGTAGAGACGGGGTTTTGCGGTGTTAGCCGGGATGGTCTCAATCTCCTGACCCCGTGATCCACCCACCTTGGCCTCCCAAAGTGCTGGGATTACAGACATGAGCCACATGGGCCTGGCCTTTTTTTTTTTTTTTTTTTTTGAGACGGAATTTAGCTCTGTCGCCAGGCTGGAGTACAGTGGCGCAATCGTAGCTCAGTGCAGCCTCGCCCTTCTAGGTTGAAGCGATCCTCTCACTTCAGCTTTCTGTGCCCAACTGATTTTTTTATTTTTTGTAGAGACAAGGTCTCACTTTGTTGCCCAGGCTGGTCTCAAACTCCTGAGCTCAAGCAATCCTCCCACCTTATCCTCCCAAAGTGTTGGATTACAAGCATTAACCACTGCACCTGGCCTCTGTTCCAATTTTTGAAACATTAAAAATTATTCTCCTTCTTCCAGGGGTTCTAGGTGATATTCTCTGTTTTATTTTGCTAGTTTCCTTTTTATTTTGTGGGTGGTTGTATACTGAAGTCCTCCTATAATACTAGTTATTGTGATAAACGTTTTACGTACATTCTTTTTTTTCTTTTTCTTGTTTTTTTGAGACAGAGTTTCGCTTTTGTTGCCCAGGCTGGAGTGCAATGGCGCAATCTCGGCTCACCACAACCTCCACCTCCCAGGTTCAAGTGATTCTCCTGCCTCAGCCTCCCCAGTAGCTGGGATTACAGGCATGTGCCACCACGCCTGGCTAATTTTGTATTTTTAGTAGAGACAGGGTTTCTCCATGTGGGTCAGGCTGGTCTTGAACTCCCAATCTCAGGTGATCCACCCGCCTCGGTCTCCCACAGTGCTGGGATTACAGGCATGAGCCACCGTGCCTGGCCTTATGTACATTCATGTAATCTTTATAGCAACCCTTTCATCGTGTTTTTGTGTTATTGTCCTCACTGTGTGGATGAAGAAACTGAGGCTTGAAGAAGTTAACAAACGTTCCTGGGTCTGTCTGACACTAACCCCTTTGCCCTTCATTACTACACTTACCTGGCCTGTCAGCAGAAAGGTCCCTAGGGCCTTAGGTTACCCTAGTATCCTGCCCCAGAATTACCCAGTGAGTAGAATGCCAAGGTTTGTCTGGACCAAAAATAAGAGAAACAACCTTTGGGAGGCCGAGGCAGGCAGATCACGAGGTCAGGAGTTCAAGACCATCCTGGCCAACTTGGTGAAACCCTGTCTCTACTAAAAATACAAAAATTAGCTAGGCATGGTGGCGCATGCCTGTAATCCCAGCTACTCGGGAGACTGAGGCAGGGAATTGCTTGAACTGGGACCTGGGAGGCAGAGGTTGCAATGAGCCAAGATCGTGCCACTGCACTCCAGCCTGAGCTACAGAGCCAGACTGCGTCTCAAAAAAAAAAGAAGAAAAGAAACAATCGTGTGACACAGGGCGCAACTCTGATTGTCTGATTGAGGAACCATCCATTGTATTAGGGTCACATGTGTAATATATTCCCTGAGAGTTTAATGCAGGGAAAAATTTGTCTCTCCCAAATCACTGGCCTGATTCTTCCAACCATATCACAGCAATAGCTAATTCTTCTATAGGATTTACCATGTGACAGGCCTGTTATGAGAACTAAATATGCAGCTGGGCACGGTGGCTCATGCCTGTAATCCCAACACTGGGAGGCTGAGGCAGGTGAATCACTTGAGGTCAGGATTTCGAGACCAGCCTGGCCAACATGGTGAAACCCTGTCTCTACTAAAAATACAAAAATTAGCCAGGTGTAGCAGCAGGTGCCTGTAATCCCAGCTACTCAGGAGGCTGAGGCAGGAGAATTGCTTGAACCTGGGAGGCAGCGGGTGCAGTGAGCTGAGATTGCACCACTGCACTCCAGCCTGGGCGACAGAGTGAGACTCCATCTCAAAAAACAAAACAAAACAAAAAAAAGAACTAAATATGTCTGAAGTCATTTAATCCTTCCAGGGACCCTAAGAAAGGGGTTTATTATTATATTATCCTGTTTTTCAGAAGAAGCAACAGAAGCACAGATAAATTAAATAACTGCTTAAGGTCATGTGACTAGTAAGTGGTAGAGCTGGATTTCAAAACAATGTAATTTGCCTCCAGGGTCTGTGTATTCAATCACACGTTTACTACTTCCTACACAATTTGTAAGTCATCCTGGTTCCCTCTTTGCTTTGACTGCCAGGAAACTCAGAGCCATGATTTGTTTGTTCTTCACAGTTACTATCCTTAGAAAACTCAGCCCACCATTTCTACCCTAATTAGTCCGTATTTCATCTTTCTTTCCTTTTTCCCCTGCTGGCCTTTGATCCAGGCTTCTATCACTCCCGAATTCTTGTTCTTTATCAGTCAAATGGTCTCGAGGCTGCAATGAAACTACCTAGAAACTCTTTTTGGAAAACATATGACATAAGACATCAGATGAACAGAGATGGCTTCTGACCAGCTGAGCCAGTTGGACACAGTTGAAGATGTCTTTTGAGCATCTTTTGTGTAACCAGCACTGTGCTCTGTCATGTGGAGGATACAGCAGTGAGCCCAAGGTAGTCCCACACTAGTTATGCCAACTGCTATGATAGATAAATCCTGAAATTGCAATGCCTAAATACAATAGAAATTAGTTCAATGTGTGCCCCCCTCAGTCAAGTGATAAGTGAGACCCAGGTTGACTAAGGCTCTGCCCCATTCAACGTGTAGCTTCCAAGGGCCCCCTGGTATGTTGACGTCTGATTGGCAGATGAGAGAAAAGAGCTTTGAGCAAGCATACATCCTTCTTCACCACTTTGGCCAGGACATGGCATTCATGTTCTCTGCCCACATCCCACTGGTGAACACTAGTTATGTACCTAATAGCAAGGAGTGCTGGAAAATGTAGTCTGGTTGCTCTTCTCAGAAACAACTCTACATGTGGAAGGGGAACAGCTTTGATGAACAGCTGACCTTGTCCCAGTTTACGAGGAACTTAAAATTATTGAACCGTCTACCCTTATAGAATGGCTAAGAATACCATGCAATATGTAATGTGGCCATAGGGAGGAAAATGGCCTGGCCTTGTTTACAAGAAACCATGGACAAAAAAAGGAGCATTTAAGGCTGGGCACGGTAGCTCGCGCCTGTAATCCCAGCACTTTTGGAGGCTGAGATGGGTGGATCACCTGAGGTCAGGAGTTTGAGGCCAGCCTGATCAACCAATGAAACCTTGTCTCTACTAAAAATACAAAATTAGTCGGGTGTGGTGGCATGCGCCTGTAATCCCAGTTACTTGGGAAGCTGAGGCAGGAGAATCACTTGAACCTGGGAGGCGGAGTTTGCAGTGAGCCAAGATCATGCCATTGCACTCCAGCCAGGGCTATAAGGTGAAACTCCGTCTCAAAAAAAAAAAAAAAAAAAAAAAAAAAAGGAGCATTTACATTTAAACCAAATGTATTTGTCCAACAAGGGAATGGGATGGGGGTGTGGGGAGGGGGAGAGTTTATCATGATAGTGAGTATTCAGGCAGAGGCTAAGTTTTCACTTGGCTGAAGGCTCTAGAAAGGGTCATGTGGACAGATGCCTCCTATCAGTCCTTCTAAGTGTGAACTTCCATGTAAGATTCCCTTAGTCACCTCTGAGCACTTACTTTGTGTCAAGTTCTCCATAAGGCTCTGAGGACCCAGAAACGAATGAGACAAGGTCATGGTTACTCAACTGAAATGCGGAAGCAGGATAGAGAAAGGCTGAGCTCTGGAAACAGGAGGCTGGAGTTTAATTCCTACCTCTGTTATTTCGTAGCTGCGCGTCACTGGAGATGCCACTTGGCCTCTGGTTCTGTTTCCTCACTTATGAACTAGGAACAACAGTTATCTTCATAGATTACAGGAACCCAATGACAAAATATACCTGGAGCATTTGTAGCACAGTGCCTGGTATGTAGTAAGCATGTTATTTTATTAGTAGTAATATTTTTATGATGACCTTGGATAAGTCACTTCATTTTTCAAAGCCTCAGCTTTCTCATCCGTAGGATGGAGTTAACACTGACATCACGGGGTTGGAATCTTGCTGTGTCGTGGGGTCGGGAGCTGCCATTTCGTCTCTCCGCTTCCTCCTGGGATAAGTGGGTCGCATCATGCCCACTTGATCGCGGACGGAAACCAGCCCCGTTCAGCGCAAAAGAGGAACCTGAATTAACAAGGACGCGATTTCCTGGCTGCGCTCCCAGGGAAGGAGGTTTGCGCTGGGTCCCATCCCCCGGCCGGTCCTGCTCAGGAAACGCGGAGAGAAAGCCAGGAACCAGGCCTGCCAGGCCCTGCGGCCCCTCAGCGCCGTCCCTCCTCTCCGGCCCTCGGCTGCAGGAAGCCGACTGGCGGGAACGCCCTGCCTGGTGGGTGGGAAAGGCCGAGAGCGCGCCCGGCACCGGCGGCTTCCCAGGCCCGCGGCCGGCTGGCTGCGCGGAGGTGTCACTGCGGCAAACGGCGACCGCGCCGGCCCCCTCCCCCGCCGCCCGCAAGCCTGGTGCAGTCGGCCCATGAGTATTTCATGAAGTGCCGCAGCCGGATTCATGGCTCACTGGCGCTGGAGCGGAGAGAGGCTGAGTCCTGTCAAGCGCCAGCGCCCCACCCCGCACGGAGCGCACGCCGCGGGGACCGGGCTGGGGAGGGAAGGGTGTCCAGCCCTCTCTTTTGGGTGGTGAGATGCTGAGGCCTGAGGGTTTCTAGGTGAGTGTTCAAGGTCATGGCTAGTAAACGGCAGGGCCGGGATGCAACTCGGGGTCTGTTTCATCCTAAAGTTTGTGCCTCGGGTCTGTGGTTCTGCTCCAGGTTTTTGAGGTGTTTGGGGGGCGGGGGTTACGTTCTTGCCGCACCTCAAGAACCGGAGTTCTGTACCCAGGGGCTACCGATGTCCTCTCAGAGGTCTGTGAACCCCTTGTAATTGTGTAACGTGTTGTTGTGTGTGTTGCATTTTTCTTCGAAGTTTCAAAGGCGTCAGTGATCCAACAAGGGTTAAGAATTATAGCCCTCCGCAGGGCATGGTGGCTCACGCCTGTAATCCCACCACTTTGGGAGGCCGAGGTGGGAGGATGGCTTGATTCCAGGAGTTCGAGACCAGCCTGGGAAACATAGTGAGACCCTCCCCCCATCCTTACAGAAAATTTAAAATTTAGCTGGACGTGGTGGCACACGCTTCTAGTC
The DNA here is from genome assembly GCF_006542625.1 of Nomascus leucogenys. Lineage (NCBI taxonomy): Eukaryota > Metazoa > Chordata > Mammalia > Primates > Hylobatidae > Nomascus > Nomascus leucogenys. The sequence goes on along the minus strand of NC_044404.1, from coordinate 23,236,971 downwards.
CCAGCTACTTTGGAGGCTGAGACAGGAGGATTGCTTGAGCCCAGGAGTTTGAGGCTGTGGTGAGGGGTGATTGTGTCACTGCACTGCAGCCTGGGTGACAGAGGCCAGACCCTGTCCCAAAAAACAAAAACCCCCCCAAAATTATAGCTCTCCAAGTCTGCTCTGAGGACCCCAGCTTCATGAGAGGTTGAGGTTCCTCTATGTCTGTAGCCTCTTGAGAATATTTCTGCAAAGCCCCAGCTGTTACTCTGTAGCAACTTGGGGGCCTCTACAGGATCTCAGATCTTTTACTCGATCTTGAGACTCTTTCTATAGGGTCTTGAGATCTCTCTGGGGATTTGAGCTCTTTATGGGGTCCTGGTGTCTCTTTCTGAGGTTCTGACAATCTCACTATAAGGTCTGATGGTCCCCCATGGAATGAGTTCTAAACCTAGGCCTCAGGATGCCTATGAACTCCCTGAAATCGTATGCAAGATTTTGTGGGTCTGTCTGTATACATGGAATTCTGGAGAGAGGTTTCATGGATTTCACTAGATTCTCAAAAGAATCTGTGATCCCCAAAAGCTGGGAAAAAATATTGCTTTAGAGAATTCATCTGGACAGGCCTTACTCCTTTCTCATCAATAAAAATCAAGGAAGTAGGGGGCCGGGCCACAGTGGGTCACCCCTGTAATCCCAGCACTTTTGGGGAGGCTGAGGTGGGCAGATCATTTGAGGTCAGGAGTTCAAGACCAGCCTGGCCAACATGGTGAAACCCCGTCTCTACTAAAAATACAAAAATTAACTGGGTGGGGTGGCGCACACCTATAATCCCAGCTACTCGGGAGGCTGAGGCAGGAAAATCACTTGAACCCGGGAGGTGGAGGTTGCAGTCAGCCCAGATCATACCACTGCACTCCAGCCTGGGTGACAGAGCAAGACTCCATCTAAAAAAAAAAAAAAAGTCAAGGAAGTAAAAGGTGGAGGAAATAAAAGACAGTGTTTTCTAGTAGAGTATGGGCTTTGGACTCCGGCATTCCTGGGTTAAAATCCCAATTTTCCCACTTACTGGCTGTGTGACCTTGAGCATGTTGCTTACCCTCTCTGAGCCTCCAGGCCACCTCCTCTAGGAAGCCTTCTCTGGCTCCTCAATTCAGTTAGGTTCCCACCCTGCATCCCGCAATCCCTCCTGGCATATCACCTGATTCTTTGCAGCACTTAATGGAATTGTTATTAAGTAATTGTGTTTAATGTTGTCCTGTTTCTCCACTCCTCCAGTCCAGGAAACTTGGGACTTTTGCTGTATTACAGTCTGTGTAGTGCCTGGCACATGTGAGGCACTCAGCCATTTCTTATGAAATAAATAAAAATGTAAAGGAATGGAGGGATGCAGGCCAGACACTGTACTAGGGACAGAAAGGGATCAGAAATTAATAACCATCACTCCGGTCGTAGAGGAAGTCCCAGGCTGGAGGGGGAAATAAGATGCATTCGAGGAAGACTGTCCTAATTGTGCTAATGGGGGGATGAACACTAATGGAGGCAAACACTAGGGGGGAAAGCACCAAAAGATCCAAAGATGAGTGAGACCTAGTCCCTGAAGAGCTGAGATGCCTTTCCTTTGTATTATGTGTTACGATTTACAAAGCACTTAGCTTACATGAAATAGGTGGGTATACACTTACTCTGCAGAGGTGGGAAAACTGCTGCTGAGAAGAGTTCAATGACTTGCCCAAAGCCACCCAGCCAATAATGGCTGCCTGAGTGCATAGCTTATTTGCTTTGGAATACAGCCCATTTCCTCCCGGACTTGGGCTTTGATGTTGCACATGTCTTGGTTTAGATCCTACTAGATGTGTGACCAGTAAGTGACTTGGCCTGTCTGAGCCTTGTTTTCCCAGTGTGCAAGATAGCAATAATGACCCCCTATAACCTTTAAGAGATAGTATATGCAATATACTAGCAATAATGACCCCCTATAACCTTTAAGAGGTAGTATATGCAATATACTAGCAATAATGACCCCTATAACCTTTAAGAGATAGTATATGCAATATACTAGCAATAATGACCCCCTATAACCTTTAAGAGATAGTATATGCAATATACTAGCAATAATGACCCCTATAACCTTTAAGAGATAGTATATGCAATATACTAGCAATAATGACCCCTATAACCTTTAAGAGATAGTATATGCAATATACTAGCAATAATGACCCCTATAACCTTTAAGAGATAGTATATGCAATATACTAGCAATAATGACCCCTATAACCTTTAAGAGATAGTATATGCAATATACTAGCAATAATGACCCCTATAACCTTTAAGAGATAGTATATGCAATATACTAGCAATAATGACCCCCTATAACTTTTTTTTTTTTTTTTTTTTTTTTTTTTGAGACGGAGTCTCGCTCTGTCGCCCAGGCTGGAGTGCAGTGGCGCGATCTCGGCTCACTGCAAGCTCCACCTCCCGGGTTCTCCGCCATTCTCCTGCCTCAGCCTCTCCGAGTAGCTGGGACTACAGGCGCCCGCCACCACGCCCGGCTAATTTTTTGTATTTTTAGTAGAGACGGGGTTTCACCGTGGTCTCGATCTCCTGACCTCATGATCCACCCGCCTCGGCCTCCCAAAGTGCTGGGATTACAAGCGTGAGCCACCGCGCCCGGCCCCCTATAACTTTAAGAGATAGTATATGCAATATACTAGCAATAATGACCCCTATAACCTTTAAGAGATAGTATATGCAATATACTAGCAATAATGACCCCTATAACCTTTAAGAGGTAGTATATGTAAAGTACCCAGCATGATTCTTGGTTCAGAATAAAGGATCTATAAATGTTTGTGGAATGAATGAATGAATGAATGAAATGCATGTAGTAATGGTTGCCCTGAAACATGAGGGAGCAAAGGAATAGAGGGAACTTAAAATCATGCCATTTTGGGGATGATAGGAGAAGTGAGGGGTATTTTATTCCTTCCTATTCTCACTTTCTATGATTCTTGGCAGACTTTGCACTGGCCTCAATCATACTGGGTAATCATTTATTGTTTGCAAACCAGCAAAAGTGAGCCACCTCCAGCTTGGTTAGCTTTCTTTTTATGTATATCTTTATTGCCTTTTTTTTCTGATGACACAGTAATACTGCTACTTGTAAAAAATTAAATTGCAGAAAGATATAATGAGTGAAAATGAAAGTGCAAGTTTAGACATGGTAGACACAAGGTGCTGAAATATTGTGATTCTTTGGAAGGTGTGGAAGGGGCATAGGACAGTGTGATGGTGAATTTTATGTGTCAATTTGACTGGGCTAAGGGATGCCCAGATAGCTGGTAAAACATCATCTCTGAGTATTTCCAGGAGATATTAATATTTGAATTGGTAGATTGAGTAGAGAAAATTGCCTCCACCCATGTGGGTGGGCATGATCCAATTCACTGAGGGCCCAACAGAACAAAAAAGAGGAGGAAGGAAAATTTGCTTTCTCTCATTGAGCTGGAACATCCATCTTCTCCTGCCCTTGGACATTGGAGCTCCTGGTTCTCAGATCCTTGGACTCTGAGACTTATACCAGCACTTCCCTGCCCACAAACCCCCATTCTTAGCACCACCATCTTTTCTGGTTCTCCAGCTTGCAAAAGGCAGATTGTGGGACTTCTCCGCTTCCATAATCTTGTGAGCCAATTCTCATAATAAGTAAATTATATATCTATATATATATATACTCCTATTGGTTCTGTTTCTCTGGAGAACTCTGACTAATACAGACAGGGACAAAAAAAATTCTCCCTGCTTTAAAGTCTTTTTGTCCTGGCCTTGTCATAGTTCCTGAGACTTCTGTTAGGTGTCTTACTTTTGGCTTGTAGCATTGAAAGTTCAAATGCAACCAAGGGCTAGGGTCAGGGGAGAAAGTGAAAATTGTCTCGGCATGGGCTTTCTTGGAACCCCACGAAGGAGGAGATGGGATCTGTGGAATTTTCTATTGCAGTATGCACAGGTGGCTCAGATGCCTACTGCGGGTATACCTTGTAGCTGTGTTTTTACCCCCTTTCCCCTCCACAGCAAAGTCTTTTTTGAAAGTTCTCACTATATGCACACACAGAACAGCAAAGCAGGCTGGGCACAGTGTCTCACACCTGTAATCCCAGCACTTTGGGAGGCCAAGGCAGGTGGATGGCTTGAGCTCAGGAGATGGAGACCAGCCTGGGCAACATGGTGAAATCCTGTCTCTACCAAAAATACAAAAAAAATTAGCTGGGCGTGTTGGCAGGCACCTGTTATCCCAGCTACTTGGGAGGCTGAGGTAGGAGGATTAGTCGAGCCTGGGAAGTGGAGTTGTAGTGACTTGAGATCATGCCACTGCACTTTAGCCTGGGTGACAAAGTGAGACTCTATCTCAAAAAAAAAAAAAGCTAAAACAAAAACAAAATGAAACTCAGCAAAGCAGAAAGAAAAAAACTGAAGATTCTCTATTTAGCTCTTATTTATTTATTTATTTTTTTAGAGACAGTGTCTTTCTCTGTCACTCAGGCTGGAGTGCAGTGCAGAGATCATAGCTCACTGCAGCCTCCAACTCCTGGGCTCAAGCAATCCTCCCTCCTCAGCCTCCTGAGTAACCAGGACCACAGGTATGAGCCACCATGCCTGGCGGTGGCTCACACCTGTAATCCTAGCACTTTGGGAGGCTGAGGTGGGTGGATCATGAGGTCAGGAGTTCGAGACCAGCCTGACCAACATGGTGAAACCCTGTCTCTACTAAAAATACAAAAATTAGCCGTGCATGGTGTCGCAGGCCTGTAATCCCAGCTACTCAGCAGGCTGAGGCAGGAGAATTGCTTGAATACGGGAGGCGGAGCCGAGATCGCACCACCGCACTCTAGCCTGAGCGACACAGCGAGACTCTGTCTCAAAAAAAATAAAAATAAATAAATAAAATTTTGGCTGGGCATGGTGGCTCACACCTGCAATCCCAGCACTTTGGGAGGACAAAGCCAAAGGATCGCTTGAGCCCAGGCATTCGAGACCAGCCTGGGCAACATGGTGAAACCCCGTCTCTACTAAAAATACAAAAATTACCCAGGTGTGGTGGGTCATTCCTGTAATCCCAGCTACTCGGGAGGCTGAAGCAGGGGAATTGCTTGAACCTGGGAGGCAAAGGTTGCAGTGAGCCCAGATCATGCCACTGAATTCCCGCCTGAGCGACAGAGGGTGACTTCTGTCTAAAAAAAAAAAAAAAAAAAAAAAAAATTTTTTTTTTGTAAAGACAGGGGTCTCACTATGTTGCTCAGGCTGGTCTCAAACTCCTGGTCTCAAGTAATCTTCCCACCTTGGCCACCCAAAGCACTGGGATTACAGGTGTGAGCCACTGCGCCTGGCTTATTTAGTTCTTTATAGTCTCCATATTTTTCTAGGCATATACTAAGCATATATTACAAATTATAACTACAGGATCCTACTACACTTGTAATTCGGCAACTTACTCTTACTCTTTTCACTTAACAATGTCCAATAGAGACCTTTTATTGTCCAATCATACAAATCTATTCCTTTCCTTTTACTAATGGAGCCTCTTGAGGGCAGGGCTATTATTTAGCTCTACTTCCAGTCCAGAGTCCAGCATATGGGAGGTCTTGCTGGGAGGACGAGGACATGTTCAAATAGTAACAGCAACCACTATATCCTGGCATGAACTAGGTGCCAGGCTCTGAACTCAGCTCTTTCACATGTTTAACCCTCACAGGCACTGTGTGAGAAAGGTATTATTATTATTTCCATTTTGCAGATGAGAAACTGAGGTGCGGACCTAAAAGCCCAAGATTACATAACTAGTAAGTGACTGAGCTGGGTTTTGAATATTGATCTTTCCTGTACCAAAGCTTTTGCTATGAATAAATCAATAAGTGGTTGCTGGGATCATGGGTCCTGGGGAGAAAGTTCTTTCTTCAGAACGTCCCTTGTATGTCCTGGGTTCTTCCTTCCAAGGGTTTGTAGTACTTGGAATCAGCTTTAGCCCTTAGGGGCAACTCAGTAAAGGCCCTTCCTTTGCCTCCAGCAATCTTACAGCCATGATTACTTTTCACAGGAAGTGGTGTTTTTGAATATTTTTTCTAAAAATAAGCTATAATTTATTAGGGGACTTTGAGGACCGGGCCAGGCATTTCTGGACACCCATGTGCCTGCCTGCAGCATAGGAAATTAATCAGAACCCCAAAGTTGCTCCCCTCCTTCCACAGGCCACTGCTCTAGAAACGCCCAGTGCCTCATTGCAGTTCTCCTAGAGGATTGCAGAGATGCCAATGGCAGTTTAACACAGATCCATGTCTCTGTAAAGAAGGTGAAAGGAGAAAGGCATGAAGCAGAAATGGGTCAGCTCTGCTGCAAAAAACTCTCAGAGAGAACTCCAAGCTGACTCCAGCTTGGAGGCAGGCTGAATGGCAGAGATGCCCTGGGGCATCAGATGTGACTCTGCAGAATCCATCTGGGGTCTGCAGACTGGAGTGCTGGTTTCCATTCCAATGGGAATGCTTTGCAGGGCCACTTTCAGCAAGCCTCTTCCTTTCTCAAGACCCTAAAGTCTTCCATATGAAATGATTAGGTGGATTGTCATGAGGTGCTGTGTGGTGTTAATAACTAGAAATAATACTGATGATGGTAGTTATATATATAAAATATATATATAAATCATACAGTAATTTTATATATATATATATTTTTTTTTTGAGACAGGGTCTCGATCTGTCACCAGGCTGGAGTGTGGTGGCATTATCATGGCTCATTGCAACCTCCACCTCCCAGGTTCAAGGGATCCTCCCACCACCGCCTCCTGAGTAGCTGAGACTGCACGGGCACCACCAGGCCTGGCTAATTTTTAGTATTTTTGGTAAAGATGGGGTTTTGCTGTGTTGCCCAGGCTTGTCTCAAACTCCTGGACTCAAGAGATCCTCCCAAAGTGCTGGGATTGCAGGCATGAGCAACTGCTCCTGGTCAATATAATACTATTGAAAATAAGAATGACAGGGGCCGGGCGTGGTGGCTCACATCTGTAATCCTAGCACTTAAGGAGGCCGAGGTGAATGGATCACCTGAGGTCAGGAGTTCGAGACCAGAGTGGCCAACATGGTGAAACACCGTCTCTACTAAAAATACAAAAATTAGCCAGGTGTGGTGGCGAGTGCTGGTAATCCCAGCTACTTGGGAGGCTGAGGCAGGAGAATCTCTCTAACCTGGAAGGCAGAGGTTGCAGTGAACTGAGATCACACCACTGCACTCCAGCCTGGGCGACAAGAGACAAAATTCATCTCAAAAAAAAAAAAAAAAGAAAGAAAATAAGAATGACAATCATATTGTTCATATTGTTTGTGGAACACTGTGCCTGATGTTTTCCATACTGTATCTTAGGTAATTTTAAAACAAACACCACAAGACTATATTATCCCCATTTTATAGATGAGAAGACAGGCTCAGAGACAGCTATTTTGACCCTAGAACATATGATCCCAGGGTTTTCTGGCATCAGAGCTTGAGCTCCACAAACATGTGTGGGTTCTGACCTCCAGGAAGTGCTAAGAAACAAATGGGAGGTCAGTTTGTTATAAGTTGTAGTGTTCATGCCCACCTGAGGGATAAACACAATGTTATTGGTTATTCAGAACAGGGAGGATTGCTTTCTGGCTGGGAGACGCTGGGAGGTGAGACAGCAGGGGAAGAGCTTGAGCAAAGGGTCAAATGTGGGAAAGCAGTGGGTGTGCTAAGAGAAGTTTGGATAAACTGTGTGTGTGTGTGTGTGTGTGTGTGTGTGTGTGTAAAGGTAGGAAGTGATCATACCAGGCCAGGGCTTTGGCCTTTATTCCATAGGCAATAAAGAGCTTACACAAGAGATGTCTCAAGAGACCAACTATGCTGCTGTAGTCAGAGAGGAAGCAGCCCTCAGCCCATCTGTGTCCTGGCTTGTGAATGCTGCTGCGTGCCAGCGTGTGGGAGGGCATCCGCAGCGAGAGCAGTCTCTGGCTGTGCCCTGTACTATGCTGGGTGTGGGTCTTGGGCTGTCTTCGAAGCCCTCCTCCTGACTTCTCAGGGCCCTAGGTGCCTTTTAGATAGTAGACTTAAAGGAAGTATGTCATAGAAGTATGGGAGGGGATTTTGAGATCATCTGGTTATTCCCCCTTCCCATTTTAAAGAAGATGAAAATCGGGAACATAGATGGGAGAGTACTTGTCTAGCATCACACAATGAATTAATAGCACAGTGGGGGACTGGAACCCATGCCTCCCGAGTCTGAGCTGAGTTCCTTCTCTGCATTTGCGGAGTAATAGAAATAGCATTTGTTGAGTGATTATTCCATATCAGGTTGTAGGCTAAGCACCTTTCCGTTGATTATCTCATTTAATCCTCACAACCCTACTGAGAGTGCCCCAATTTTTTTTTTTTTTTCTTTTGAGACAGGGTCTCACTCTGTCACCCACGCTGGAGTGCAGTGGCACGATCACGGCTCACTGCAGCCTCGACCTCCCCGGGCTCAAGCGATCCTCCTACTTTAGCCTACAGGCGCGCGCCACCACGCCTGGCTGATTTTTGTATTTTTTATAGAGATGGGGTTTCGCCATGTTGCCCAGGCTGGTCTTGAACTTCTGAGTTTCAGTGATACGTCCGCCTCAGCCTCCCAAAGTTCTGAGATTACAGACGTGAGCCACCACGCGGGCCTAAAGTGTCCCTCCTGAAATCGAGAAGTCTTGTCTTCCATTTCGATTTCCCAGGGCGCCTAGCACAGGATCTGGCTACGGAGGCAATAAAAGCTTGGTGGAGTCTAAGTCCTGGGAAGGGAAAAAAGCACGGAGGGGGCGGGACCTGCAGACCAACCCCGCCCATCACAAAGACCCCGCCTTCCAGAACGCTGACGTCACCATTTGGCCCCGCCCCTCATTGTCAGTCCCGCGGAGCCAGAGGAGGCGCCGGTCGCTGGCAGCTGAGCGTCGGAGCCCTCCGCGGGCGGGAGCGCGTTTCGGGGCCGCCGAGGTGAGGGTCCGTGAGGCGGCGGCGGGAGCGCGGCGCGGGGGGCTGGGACGGGCGCGGGGAGCGGAGGGCGGTGGGGTTGGGGGGCCGGTCCCCGGTGAGGTCGGGGCACCCGCGGCCACGGGGCAGAAGAAACCGCGGGCGCAGCCGAGGAAGGATGGGGGTGTGGAGTTGGGGGAGAGTTGGAATGGATTTTGGAGGAAGGGCTCAGGAGGGAACCTTTTGGGGCGAGACCCGGCACATGTTTGTGGAGTTGGAGGAAGACTCTGAGGAGATTTTTCCTCGGGAGGGGGAGGGAAGGTTCTGAGGAGACTTCTTGGTGGGAGCGAGACTCTGAGGAGAAATGTTAGGGGCAGAGACGCGGAGGAGACATTTTCGAGGGGGCGGCGAAGAGTTTCGAGGGTAGAGTTTGGGGTTGGGGGAGGGGGCGCGGGCCGGACTGGGGCGGGGGGCGACGAGGCGGCCGTGGAGGGGGCTGCGCGGGGCCCGGCGGGCACCGGAGGAAGGAAGTGCTCAGACAGGAAGGGCCCGGGAGCTCCAGCAGGAGGAGGAGGAGGGCGGTTTGGGAGCGCGTCGGGCCGGCGTGCGGGGCCAGCTGCGGGGCGCGGGGCGCGGGGCGCGGGCCGGGCGGGGAGGGGTCCCGCGGCCGCCGCAGCTGTCGGCCGCGCCAGCCCGCGTCCCGGGCGCTCTGTTGGTCTCGCAGCCAGACCGCTGGGCCGGGAAGGAATTCGAGGCATTCGCTTTGTTTAAGTTGCCAGTAGACAGTCCTTAGGACTAATTAATGGTGGAATCTGCGGAGGGACGCCGGCGAGTGGGGCCGGGGCCTCCCCCCGCCCGCCGCGGTGAACTTTCCGCAGCGCGGGGCCCGCCTCCCCGCGCGCCCCTGGCCCCCGCCCAGCGGCCCGGGCGGGGAAGGAGCCATGGCTTCCCGGAGCGCAGGAATGAAGTGCGGTTTCTGGGGCTGGTGGCCGCTGGCTGCGGAGCCTGCCTGCAGGGAAGCTGGCGACCCGGAGCGGCCGCGCTGGGGCTTCGGAGCCCGGTTTAGAGCTCTTGGAGGTGGCTGCGGTTTCTGTGCATAACCTTGGAGGAGCCTCTGCGATCCGAGAAAGACCATCTTCCTTTGGAGCATCTGTTTCTTCATCGCGTCAACCCCTTTCCTAACACTGCAGAGCTTGTTGTGGCTTGTTTCGGAAATGCCGAGGCCAGTGCTCACCCTTGCGGGTGGGAGAGGGGAAGAGAGTAGGCACCCCCAAAACCCCCCTGCAGTATGATTTCCAGAAGGCCAGAGACTTCCTGCAGCTCCACCGTCGCACCTTCACTGACTTGAATGACCTTGGGGGAAGGATTGCGCTGCTGAGCCCTTGGTGTCTTATCTGTCGTTGGAGGAGAAAATACTCTCTGGACCTCCCTGCCTTTTGGGGATGTTTTGAGGGGTGGGGTTTGCTCAGGGTATTTCTTTTACAAACGGCTGCAGTTCTGGCCTAAGGAGCTGGACTGGTGTCAGAGCCGGGAGAATTCAGATCATCTAATAAGATTTGACTACCTCAAATTAGGGAGGGAGGGATTTGGATTTTAGGAGGACATTTCTTTTTGGGGAATCTGGACGGTATGTTCCAGATTGCCTTCTGTCACTTTGTTTGCAACTTTGGTAGTATTCATGTGGTTAAATTGAATTACCCCCATAGAAAATTCTTTTGTCAGAAATAATTGTTTTGCTCAGAATTCCTCTGGGGGCAGATTAAGGTTTTGCTCAATTTACTCCTAGAAGAATTTTCCAGGTTTCTAAAATTAAATCACTTTTCTAAACATAGTAACCAAAGTTTGAAAGCTGGAAATAGTGAGCTGGGAAGGGAATGGGTTAGAGTGTGAAGAAGGCAGCAAACACAGGTTCATTGTTGACCAGTGATTAATAATGCGGATTGTTAATTAGCCTTCCTTGATTATGAGGTGTTTTCTTAATCTTAAATAATTTAAGACCAAGAAAAGGAACTAATGTTGTTGAGTTGCCTATTCTGTGCCCAGTAATTATGCTAGGTGGTTATAGATCTTAGGCAGTCTTCCCAATAATTTTGTGAGGTGGTGGTTAGCATCCCTTTTTTTTTTTTTTTTTTTTTTTTTTTGAGACGGAGTGCTCTGTCACCCAGGCTGTGGTGCAATGGTGCAATCTCGGCTCACTGCAACCTCCGCCTCTCATGTTCAAGCTATTCTCCTGCCTCAGCCTCCCCAGTAGCTGGGATTACAGGTGTGTGCCACCATGCCCGGTTAATTTTTGTATCTTTAGTGGAGATGGGGTTTCACCATGTTGGCCAGGTTGGTTTTGAACTCCTGACCTCAAGTGATCTGCCCGCCTCGGCCTCCCAAAGTGCTGGGATTACAGGCGTGAGCCACCGCTCCCGGTCAGCATCCCTGTTTTATAGATGAACAAGCCAAAGGTCAGAAAGTAAAGTGACTGTCACAAGTTCACACACGCAACTAGTGAGAAATGGCGCTGGAATTCATACCCAGGTCTCTTTCTCAGGTCTGTGGTTGTCTCTCTACTTTGCCCACTGCCTTGGGAATCATGAGACCTAGTTTTTTGGCCTTTGACTCAGCCACTGGGTGACTGTGGGCCCTAGAATAAGTCAATTAAGTCTATTCTCCAATATTGCCTTTTCTTTCAGTAGTGTTATCAATATGCACTTGAAGTGTGCTGTTTTTTTTTGTAAAAAGACAAGGCTGTATGTAGTAGTGTAGTAGTGGTATGTACTATATGCCACTAGGTGCTTACTTATTTCTTATGATGGAAGCATTTCTGTTAAAATGGAGAGTACCTAAGTGATCATATATTTCATTTATGTAATGGAAGTTGATGGATAGCTAATGGCCCTTCCAGTGTAAAGCGGCCATCACTAAGGTAACATTATCAGAAACAGAACCATTTTTCATGTAATACAGCTTTTAGGGACAGTGTCAACTTATGAGTAAAGCATGCTGTTACAGGTAGGACCCGGATAGTCCAGGCTGAAAGATGTGGTATAAACTTTGATGCATATAATAGATGCATAGCAAATATTTGATGAATGTAATGAATGTATTCCGTTTTTTTTGGAGTGCAGTGCTGTGATGATGTCTCACTGCATCCTCTACTGCCTGGGCTCAAGTGATTTTCCCACGTCAGCCTTCTGAGAATCTGGGACCACAGGTGCGTGCCACCATGCCTGGTTAACTTTTGTTTTTATTTATAGAGATGAGGTTTCCCTATGTTTCCCAGGCTGGTCTGCTGGAACTCCTGGGTTCAGGGGATCCTCCCGTGTCAGCCTCCTAAAGTGTTGGGATTACAGGCATGAGCCATCATGTCCTGCCCTGAATGCATTCTTTAAAAAAAAAAAAAAAAAAAACTTTATTGAGGTATAATTTACATACAATAAAATTCACCAATTTTAAATGTACGGTTCGACGAACTTTTTTTTTTTTTTTTTTTGAGACAGAGTCTCGCTGTCTCCCAGGCTGGAGTGCAGTGGCGCGATCTTGGCTCACTGCAGGCTCCGCCCCCCGGGGTTCACGCCATTCTCCTGCCTCAGCCTCCCGAGTAGCTGGGACTACAGGCGCCCGCCACCTCGCCCAGCTAATTTTTTGTATTTTTAGTAGAGACGGGGTTTCACCGTGTTAGCCAGGATGGTCTCGATCTCCTGACCTCCTGATCCGCCCGCCTCGGCCTCCTAAAGTGCTGGGATTACAGGTGTGAGCCACCGCGCCCGGCCCGGTTTGACGAACTTTGACAAATGTATACAGTTGTATAATTACCACCACGGCGTTTATTTTTTTAAACTGTGTGTTATCTTTTAGGAATTGGGTAGCAGATTTATCCCTGGGAATGTTATGAGGTTTCTGTGCTCAGATTCAATACTGTGAGATCAGAATGAATATTAGAGTGTTAATGTGCCAACTTGGGAGGAAATAGGAAAACCTTAGGTATTTAATGGTGAGGTAAATGGGAAGAATAAGAGGGAAAGACATTTATTGGATCGGGGAAAGATAAATAAATTCAGGAGGAAGTAGATTTTAGTTACCTTTAAGACAGAGGATACATTTTGGGGAAAAAGTTACCAAAAGATTTAAGGAGTTGAAGTTTTTTTTTTTTTCTTTTGAAATGGTAGCTCCTGAAATATAAAACTTAACATCTTTGGCTGTGCTTAAGAAGCGCTTAACAGGCCGGGCGCGGTGGCTCAAGGCTGTAATCCCAGCACTTTGGGAGGCCGAGGCGGGCGGATCACGAGGTCAGGAGATCGAGACCATCCTGGCTAACACGGTGAAACCCCGTCTCTACTAAAAATACAAAAAATTAGCTGGGCGTGTTGGCGGGCGCCTGTAGTCCCAGCTACTCGGGAGGCTGAGGCAGGAGAATGGCGTGAACCCGGGAGGCGGAGCTTGCAGTGAGCCGAGATTGCGCCACTGCACTCCAGCCTGGGCGACAGAGCGAGACTCCGTCTCAAAAAAAAAAAAAAAAAAAAAAAAAAAGAAGCGCGTAACAAATTATGGTTGTTCAAATAATACTTAAGGGTGGGGATGGTGTAAAGTGGTTGAAGGCCTTGCCCTTCCACCTATGACAGAATATCCTTAGTGTTGATCTCTAACTTGTTTTAAGTAATATTCCACAAAGGGAAGAATACATTAGGTAGCAATTGTGGCTTGCGGGGAAGATTGTTTCTTCATTTTCATAGTTTCTCAAGTCACTGAACTTCTCCCAGTATGCTTTAGCTCAAGTCTCTGTCTCTGTCTTAGAAAATGCCTGGAACCTCTGCTAGTGAGCTTCTAGAAGCTTCATTTCTACCTTCTCTTTATTTTTTGATTTTATCTTTATTCATTCTATTTCTCTATGGTGACTTTTTTTTTTTTTTTGAAACGGAGTCTCACTGTGTCGCCCAGGCTGGAGTGCAGTGGTGCGATCTCGGCTCACTGCAAGCTCCACCTCCCGGGTTCATGCCATTCTCCTGCCTCAGCCTCCGGTCATTTCCTGCCTCGGCCTCCCGAGTAGCTGGGACTACAGGTACCCGCCACTACGCCCGGCTAATTTTTTGTATTTTTAGTAGAGACGGCGTTTCACCACGTTAGCCAGGATGGTCTCGATCTCCTGACCTCGTGATCCGCCTGCCTCGGCCTCCCAAAGTACTGGGATTACAGGCGTGAGCCACCGCGCCCGGCCAGTGACTGTTTTATAAGCCCCTCTGTCACCCATGGATTTGTCTGAGAATGGAAACTTTTTTTTTTTGCTCTGCCCGAAGCAAAGGAATTCTTGTTAAATCTACCATTGGTCCTCCGTATGCCATTAGGAAAAAATGACCCTTTAAATCTACTCAAAAGGGTGACTATAATAGTGTTCCCTTCTTGAGCGGGGGACATGCTAATCTTCTCTGTATTGTTCCAGTTTTAGTATTTGTGCTGCAGAAGTGACTACTCTGTTCACCTTTGAAAAAATAATAACTCTATGAGGTGGTCATTATCCTTATTTTATAAATGGGGGAACTGAGCTCAGAGCAGTTAACTGCCAGAGCAAGTGAGGGGCAGACCATTGATTCGAGCTCAGGTATGATTCATGCTCAGGTTTGGGATCTATGTCATTACACTCTCAGTTGTATGGGAGTGGAGGGTCAAGGGAAGAGCTTGGAAATACAGTATTAAAATATGAGCCACAACATAACAAGCATTGCTAACCTTTTTAGGCATTGCTGTTGTCATCTATGACTTTCTTAATTCCTGGAGATTCCTCCTTATGTTCTAAGGAATTTATAGTTAATCCTTTAGTATTGCACAACTTCCTTCCCAGACCCAGCATTTCTTTTCTTCTTTTTTTTTTTTAAGAGACGGGATCTCACTCTCTCGATCTGGAGTATAGTGGCAGTCATAGCTCACAGCAGCCTCGAACTCCTGGGCGTAGGCAGTTCTTCCTCAGCCTCCGATTAGCTGGGACTACAAGTGTGCACCACGATGCCCAGCTAATTAAGAAACTGTTTTTTTTTTTTTTTTTTTTTTTGTAGAGACAGGGTTTTGCTTTGTTGTCCAGGCTGGTCTTGAACTCCTGGGCTCAAGCGATCCTCCCACCTTGGCCTCCCAGAGTGTTGGGATTACAAGCATGAGTGGCACCTGGCCCCAACATTCATTCTTTTTTTTTTTTTTTTTGAGAGAGTCTCACCCTGTCACCCAGGCTGGAGTGAAGTGGTGTGATCTCGGCTCACTGCAACTTCCACCTCCTGGGTTCAAACGATTCTCCTCCCTCAGCCTCCCGAGTAGCTGGGATTACAGGTGCCAGCCACCATACCCAGCTAATTTTTGTATTTTTAGTAGAGACAGGGTTTTACCATGTTGGCCAGGCTGGTCTCGAGCTCCTGACCTTGTGATCCGCCTGCCTCGGCCTCCAGAAGTGCTGGGATTACAGGTGTGAGCCACTGCGCCTGGCCTTATTCTTTATAAACATGGTACTTTGTATCACTGGCTATTTGAATTACTCCTCTGAAAGCTTCTACCAGGGTAATCTTTCATTCAAGACCTGCCGTATTTGCATGTGCCCCTTTTTACCTGTTTGTTTCTTTATTTTTACAAAAAAATTTAAAAATATGGACTGCTTTATGAATTAGCATGTCATCCTTGTGCAGGGCACATACTAATCTTCCCTGTACCATTCCAATTTTAGTATTTGTATTGTGGAAGTGAGTACTCTATTCCTGTTTTTATCTGGACAAAATAGTATTTTAAAAATGTATTATGGGCCGGGCTAACATGGTGAAACACCGTGTCTACTAAAAATACAAAAAATTAGCCAGGCATGGTGGCAGGTGCCTGTAGTCCCAGCTACTCGGGAGGCTGAAGAAGGAGAATGGCGAGAACCCGGGAGGTGGAGCTTGCAGTGAGCCGAGATCGTGCCACTGCACTCCAGCCTGGGCGACAGAGCGAGACTCTCAAAAAAATATATGTATATATATTACGTTATTAAAAACTTTATTATTGAAGTATATAATACATATACAGAAAAATGCATGTAAAAGTGGAACTTGATGTTTTTTTCCCACAAACTGAATATACCCATGTAAGCAGCACCTAGATCTAGATCAAGAAACAGCGTTACCAGTACCTAGAAGCCCCTATCCAGTTCCCTTTCAGTTCCTGTCTCCCCTCTACCACCTAGTGTAATCACCATCCTGACTTCTGACAGCATAGATTATTTTGCTCTTTTTTTGTACTTTTGTAAAAATTGAATCATACAATATATATTCTTTGTGGTCTGGCTCCTTTTATTTAACACTAACATGAGCGTGCAAAAAGTTTTAGTGGTTTTTAGATTTGGAATAAAATTCAAATTTCAGCTCTTTTTTTTTTTTTTTTTGAGACAGTCTCGTTCTGTCGCCCAGGCTGGAGTACAGTGGCGTGATCTCAGCTCACTGCAACCTCCACCTCCCACATTCAAGCAGTTCTCTGCCTCAGCCTCCCAAGTAGCTGGGATTACAGGTGCCTGCCACCACACCAGGCTAATTTTTGTGTTTTTAGTAGAGACGGAGTTTCACCATGTTATGTTGGCCAGGCTGGCCATGAACTCCTGACCTATTGATCCACTCACCTTGGCCTCCCAAGGTGCTGGGATTACAGGCGTGAGCCACCACGCCTGGCCATTTCAGCTCTTTATTTTGACCTATAATGCCCTGTATAGCCCGTCTCCTGCCTACTTTTCGGGTAGGCAGTTGGCATCTTATGCCAATCTCATTGCCCGTTATGCCTCTGTTACGCTAACTTCTTATTTTTATTCTTATTTAATTTTTAGAGATGGGGTCTCACTATATTGCTCAGGCTAGTCTCAAACTCCTGGCCTCAAGCTGCCCTTTGGCCTCCAGAGTAGCTGAGATTACAGGCATGAGCCACTGGCCTTATTTATTTTTAAACTCAATGAGCTGTTTCCTACCTCAGGGCCTTTGTATGCATGGCTCTGTCTTCCTTGAACACTTCTTTCTCCTGCTCTTCTGCCTTCACGCCTGAGCTTATGTATAAATATCAGGGATACTTTTTCTCATCATCGTGTCTTGCTAGTCCTTTCCCATTATTCCTTATTACTGGCTTCTGTTGCCTCCTTTCATAGCACCTATTTTGCAATTTATGATTATATATCTGTGTGCATGATTATTATGTCTTCCCTGCTAGATTCCACGAAAGCAGAGAACTCATCTGTTTTGTTCTCCAGTGTATGTCTAGTGCCTAACACAGTGACTGACATAGAGTAGGTATTTAATAAATATTTAATGGCCATATTCTCAATGCAGCACCTTTGTTCCCATTATCTTTTGTCCTTTCCTCTTGTGCTGTTTAACTGTTTAAATCTTTTCCACCCCTCAAGACTGAGCTCAGTTCTCCCTCTTTGAAGTCTATCATGGTTTTGCAACAGTTAATCTTTCTTCTCTAAAATTTTATAGCATTTACTGCCAATACCACCTTGTGTTCGTGGGAAATCACACTATCACATATCTTATTTTACCTAGTTGTACCAAAAGCTTCTTACTTTCTCAGAAATCTTGTAGCTTGTTATGCCAGTACCCCTCATATTTTTCGTTAACTTGACCAGCTTCTATTAATATCTTAATTACCTAATTTGACTGGAAGCTTCTCAATCAGAAGCTGTTTTAGCTAATGCCTTCCTCAGTTATTTTCACTGGCACATAGTAGGTCTTTAGTAGAGTTTTTGATGACCAACGATATTTATGTATAGGTAGCAATTTTAATTTCTTAAGCTTATTAACATAGATTCTTTTTATTAGAATCCTGCTTAGTATTTTCTCTAAAGGCCAGGGGTGCACCAGTTGCTTCAGGCGATATAGAGACTATTAGGGTGTGAAAGTACAGGAGTCCAGTCCTAATGCCACAAAGCAGATACTCGTTTGGAACTTGTCACTGGCGTAGAATTAACTATGCAGAGTTCCTTCTTAGAAAAAATGCTTTATCAGTGCTTGTTTAATGCTCTCAGATTGGAATTACTAACAGAAACAAGACACTAGGTAGTACTTTATTTGAATTTTCTATTGACTAACATTTTGATGTCAACAGTGAAAATCTTGAGCCAATTAAATCTGCTTAAAGCTGCTTTGTCTGATTGGTAAGCTCTCTCAGTAGTTATTCTTCCTCTTGTGTTAAAGGCAGAAGAATGTGTGTTCTATAAGCCAACTTAAATGCAAATTTAAATTAGTAGCAACTTAGTTGATTTAACTCAGGACATATTTCAAATTAAGTGGTAAATGTAAATTATTTTTTAGGAGGTGTACCTACTGTGTATTTTAAATCAGTGATTATTTTGGCTTTTCTGATGAAACTATATTAGAATATTATAGGGTAATGTAGTAATTGGTTTGTTTTTGTTTTTGTTTTTTGAGACAGAATTTTACTCTTGTCGCCCATGCTGGAGTGCAGTGGCGTGATCTTGGCTCACTGCAACCTCTACGTCTTGGGTTCAAGCGATTCTTCTGTCTCAGCCTCCCGAGTAGCTGGAACTACAGGCGCCTGCCACGATGCCCAGCTAATTTTTGTATTTTTAGTAGAGACGGGGGTTTCACCATGTTGGCCAGGCTGGTCTCGAACTCCTGACCTCAAGTAATCCGCCTACCTTGGCTTCCCAAAGTTTTGGGATTACAGGCATGACCCACCACGTCTGGTGTGATACTGATATTGTTAGCCATTGGCTATGTGACAGGCACTATCCTGAGCATTTTTCATACATTAGTTTATTTACTCATTCACTCAAGAAATATTTATTGAGTACCTATCATGTTTCAAGCTCATAATCTCATGTATTCTTCACCACACCCATGAAGTAAGTATGTAGTTTATAATTTTAACCCCATTTTACAGATGAGGAACTGGTACACACAAGCTAGATATCCAGTGTCACAATCCGTTGAGGGTCAGATATTGAGATTTTTTTAAAGAATGCCAGTTAGTGACATCTTTGGCATGAATAATTCTATGCTAGATTTTTATCTTTGGGAGGGGAACAGTAATCAAATTTTTTTTTTTTTTTTTTTTTTTTGAGACAGAGTCTCGCTCTGTCGCCCAGGCTGGAGTGCAGTGGTGCGATCTCGGCTCACTGCAAGCTCCGCCTCCCTGGTTCACGCCATTCTCCTGCCTCAGCCTCCTGAGTAGCTGGGACTACAGGTGCCCGCCACCACGCCTGGCTAATTTTTTTGTATTTTTAGTAGAGACGGGGTTTCACCGTGTTAGCCAGGATGGTCTCGATCTCCTGACCTCGTGATCTGCCCGCCTCAGCCTCCCAAAGTGCTGGGATTACAGGCGTGAGCCACCATGCCCGGCCATTAATCAAATTTTGAAGTCTTTGGTAAACTGTAGTCAAAATGATTAGAACAGAATGTGATAAGCTAAACTGAGATTACTTCTTCTCTTACCCCCAACCCATGTCTTTTTTTTTTTTTTTTTTGAGATGGAGTCTTGCTCTGTCATCTCAGCTCACTGCAACCTCTGTCTCCCGGGTTCAAGGGCTTCTCCTGCCTCAGCCCCCTGTATAGCTGGGATTACAGGCGCCTGCCACCACAGCCGGTGAATTTTTGTATTTTTAGTAGAGATGGCGTTTCACCATGTTGGCCAGGCTAGTCTTGAACTCCTGACCTCAAGTAATCTGCCCACCTCCGCCTCCCAAAGTGCTGGGATTACAGGCATGAGCTACCATGCCTGGCCCCTAACCCATCTTTTTTTTTTTTTTTTTTTTTTTTTTTGAGACAGTGTCTTGCTCTTGCCGCTCAGTCCGGAGTGCAATGGCACGATCTCGGCTCACTGCATCCTCTATCTCCCGGGTTCAAGTGATTCTCCTGCCTCAGCCTCTCAAGTGGCTGGGATTACAGGCGCCTGCCACCATGTCTGGCTAATTTTTGTATTTTTAGTAGGCAGGGTTTTGCCATGTTGGCCAGTCTGGTCTCGAACTCCTGACCTTGTGACCCGCCTGCCTCGGCCTCCCAAAGTGCTGGGATTACAGGCATGAGCCACTGCGCCTGGCCTTACCCATCTTTTACAAGAAAAATTTCACAGAACAACAAACAATATGGGAAGTCTTTATTTTGGAAAATCCCAGTTTATTCAAACCAAGGTCAACCAAGTATAAAAAGATGAGTGGATATAAATAACCATATTAAATACTGTTCCTTCAAGGGCACTCTGGAAGCAAATATAATAGAAGTATGAGTTTAAATGTTTAAATTAGACAATTTCAGTTGTTTTTCATTACTTTTCAGTATCATTTTACTGCTTTCACACAGAT
Organism: Nomascus leucogenys; assembly: GCF_006542625.1. NCBI lineage: Eukaryota > Metazoa > Chordata > Mammalia > Primates > Hylobatidae > Nomascus > Nomascus leucogenys. The sequence goes on along the minus strand of NC_044404.1, from coordinate 23,216,699 downwards.
CTGGTATGATATTTCACATTTACAATTTTGTTACTATGTAGTTTCATAGTCATCTCTGGGGCAACTGTAAGGTATTATGACTGCCTTTTTTTTTTTAAAGAGACAGGTTCTCATTTTGTTGCACAGCCTGGAGTGCGGTGGCTCAATAATAGCTCACTACAACTTTGAACTCCTGGGCTCAAGTGATCCTCCTGCCTCAGCCTCCTGAGTAGCTAGGGCTACTAGTGCATGCCATCCTGCCTGGCTAATTAAATTTTTTTTTTTGTAGGGACAAGATTTATTTATTATTTTTGCTTTGTTTTGAGATGGAGTCTCGCTCTGTGGCTCATGCTGGAGTGCAGTGGTGCTATCTTGGCTCACTGCAACCTCTGCCTCCTGGGTTCAAGCTATTCTCCTGCCTCAGCCTCCTGAGTATCTGGGATTACAGGCACCCACCACCACGGTGGGCTAATTTTTGTATTTTTAGTAGAGATGAGGTTTCACTATATTGTCCAGGCTGGTCTTGAACTCCTGACCTCAGGTGATCTGCCTGCCTTGGCTTCCCAAAGTGCTGGGATTATAGGCATGAGCCACCGTGCCCGGCGAGACAGGTCTTGATATGTTACCCAGGCTGATCTTGAACTCCTGGCCTCAAACGATCCTCCTGCCTCAGCCTCCCAAAGTGCTGGGATTATAGGTGGGCACCACTGTGCCTGGCCTAGGACTGCTTTTTAAAAACAAACATCAGAACTCTCCAAATGGGAAGTTATTATTTTTTTATTGAGACAGGGTCTCACTCTGTTACCGAGGCTGGACTCCAGTGGCATGATCACAGCTCACTGCAGCCTTGAACTCCCGGGCTCTAGAAGTCCTCTCACTTTAGCCTCCCTAGTAGCTAGGACTATAGGCATACACTACCACATCTACTAATTCTTGTATCTTTTGTTAGAAATGGGATTTTGGCATGTTGCCAGGCTGGTCTGCAACTCCTGGGCTCAAGTGATCCTCATACCTTGGCCTTCCAAAGTGTTGGGATTGCAGGCGTGAGCCACTGCTCCCTGCCTTGGAAAGTTATGTATTTATTTTAGTGACATTTCCAAATTCTGAAATATTTGGTATATTTCTTTTGAATTTGTCTTTAGAGCATATTGCGTGTTCTTAGTTCTGGTAAGTCTTCATTTTGCAGGTGCTTATATTTAACTTTTGGAGATAGGAAAGTCTGGTGAATGAAGTGAGTGGTCAGCATTGTTTTTGGTCACAAATGAAATGTTATTCTAAAAGGTGGAGACTAAGATTTTGTGTGTGTGTGAGGTTTGTCTTTGAGAATCCTATAAATGGCACGTCAAAAAAGTTTTGAGTCTTGGCCACGTGATTGGAAGATGCGCCCAGTCATCCCAATCCTTGGAAGGTCTTACCTCCTAAGATGACGCCATTGAATAACAGCACTTGTTTTCAGTGCTGAAACCTCTATAAAACAAATCATGGTATGAATATAACCCATATTACAATTAAATTGGAATTCTCTTAATGAAAACATTAGGTTGTATTAACGTCACTGTGATTTTATTTATAACGTTAATAAATTAATATTTTTTTTTTTTATTTTTTTATTTTTTTTATTTTTTTATTTTTATTTTTTTTTGAGACGGAGTCTCGCTCTGTCCCCCAGGCTGGAGTGCAGTGGCGCGATCTCGGCTCACTGCAAGCTCCGCCTCCCGGGTTCACGCCATTCTCCTGCCTCAGCCTCCAGAGTAGCTGGGACTACAGGCGCCCGCCACCGCGCCCGGCTAATTTTTTGTATTTTTAGTAGAGACGGGGTTTCACCATGGTCTCGATCTTCTGACCTCGTGATCCGCCCACCTCGGCCTCCCAAAGTGCTGGGATTACAGGCGTGAGCCACTGTGCCCGGCCGATAAATTAATATTGTTAAATTTTGTCTAAGAAAGGAACATTTTTAGTCTGTTGACAGGCAAATCTGTGTAGGAACAGATTCGAACTTAAGTATAATTAAAGGGCGAAATGTATTTTCCTGGCCCACTTTCCAATGCTTTATTTTTTATTTTTATTTTTTGAGACAGTCTCGCTCTGTTGCCCAGGCTAGAGTGCAGTGGCATGATCTCGGCTCACTGCAACTTCCGCCTCCTGGGTTCAAGCGATTCTCCTGCCTCAGCCTCCCGAGTAGCTGGGATTAGAGGCTCATGCCACCATGCCTGGCTAATTTTTGTATTTTTAGTAGAGACAGGGTTTCACCATGTTGGCCAGGCTGGTCTCGAACTCCGACCTCAAGTGATGTGCTTGCCTTGGCCTCCCAAAGTGTTGGGATTACAGGTGTGAGCTACTGTTCCTGGCCGGCTTTATTTGCATAGGCTTTCTACAGATGCTGAAGAACTCAGATAGAAAAATGGTATCATTTACCTTGGTCTGACAGCATTTTTCTGTTTCTAAACATAAATCTGTTTTTATCTAGTTTCAAGTTAACTGGTAACGTTAAATGTTGAGATAAAGTTAATTTTTGGTTAAGTCCTGAACAGCTTTATCAAAAATGTGCTGTTTTCCCAATTATCTGGGGGTATTTATCTGATTTAGGCCGTTTTAGTGATTCACCAGTGAATGAGCAGCTCATTTAAGTGTTTATTTTTTTTTAGATGGAGATTCACTCTTGTTGCCCAGGCTGGAGTGAGTGCAATGGCACGGTCGTGGCTCTTGGGTTCAAGTGATTCCCTCATCTCAGCCTTCCGAGTAGCTGGGATTACAGGCACCCGCCACCACGCCTGGCCCATTTAAGTTTATAATTCAGATTTTTCGAAGAATTCTTAGTCATTGAGGACTAATGATGAAACCAGTTACTGACTTCTATGTGACAGCTACAGTACTTAAGTACTTTTTATGTGTTTATTTAATCTCTTTTCAGCAACCCATTAGGGTAGATACTAATACTATTATTATCCTCATTTTGCAGAGGAAAAAACTAAGTCCCTAAGATGTGAGATCGGTTTGCCCCAAGGTCAGTGCCAAGCTAGGATTTGACCTTGAGTTTACTCTTGAACATTACATTGTTTTAACACATAATGATTTTATGAACTGTGCACTGCCCTCTAAATGAGGTCAACATTGTCTTATGTTTCCTAGGATCGAAAGAAAGCCATTTTTAGATCTTGATGGACTTAAAGATTCATTAAATGGAAGACTTTACAGAGGTATACAGAAGCTAGTTAAATACAGAAGATTCTTAAAGAGATATTTACAAAATGTAGTTAGGGTATGTAAACAAAGTAATGGTCCCTGGTGGATTTAAATCAGGAATACCAGTTTTTATGCTTCTTGCCACAGCTGTAATGGAGTGTAATATGACATATTCTTAGTGTAATTTGATAAAATTAGACATTTTCCAACATATGCGAAAATATTTTCTGTAGGAACTTGAGGACTTATGATTATGTTAGAATTTTGTTTTGAGACTAGATCCTAGGGCAGTTTTAAAGTGGCTACCAGAATCTTAAAGAAATGTGATGGAAAAATAGATGGGAGGACTGTAAGTGGGGCAGGGAGAAATAATACGGAAATAATAAGGTAACTTAGAGAGAAAAGGAAAATAAAGAAAAAAGAATCCCAGCACTTTGGGAGGCTGAGGCGGGTGGATCACGAGGCCGGGAGATCGAGACCACCCTGGCTAACATGGTGAAACCCCATCTCTACTAAAAATACAAAAAAAAAATTAGCCGGGCGTGGTGGCAGGCGCCTGAAATCCCAGCTACTCGGGAGGCTGAGGCAGGAGAATGGCGTGAACTCGGGAGGCGGAGCTTGCAGTGAGCCGAGATCATGCCACTGCACTCCAGCCTGGGCGACAGAGCAAGACTCCGTCTCAAAAAAAAAAAAAAGAAAAGAAAAAGAAGATAGGGTCTTGCTCTGTTCCCTAGGCTGGAATGCAGTACGTGATCATGACTCACTGCAGCCTTGATCTCCCAGCCTCAAGCAGTCCTTCCACCTCAGCCTCCCCAAGTAGCTGGGACTACAGGCACAAGCCACCATGCCTGGTAATTAAAAAAAATTTTTTTGTTGTTGAGATGGGGGTCTGGCTATGTTGCCCAGGCTGTTGTTGAACTCCTGGCCTCAAATGATCCTCCCACCGTGGCCTCCCAAAGTTCTGTGAGTTTTGACAAATGTATACTGTCCAACAACCACCACCACAATCAAGATTTTGCACAGTTCCATCACCTCCTCAAAGTCCCTTCTGCTCTTTTGTAGTCTACGCCAATTCTTACCCTCAGGCAACCACTGCGTTGTTTTCTATTCCTATCATTTTGCCTTTTCCAGAATGTTCTGTAAGTGGTAGTCTGTAGTCTGTAGCCTTTTAGTCTGGCTTATTTCACTTAGCATCATATTTTGGAGGTTCATCCACATTATTGCATGTATCAGTAGCTCATTCCTTTACATTGCTGAGTAGTATTCCATTGTATAGATATATTATAGTTTGTTTATTGACCAATTGAGGAGCATTTGGGTTGTGTGTGTGTGATAGAATCTCACTCTGTTGCCCAGGCGGGAGCTGCAGCCTCGACCTCCCAGGCTCAGATGATTCTCCCACCTCAGCCTCCTGAGTAGCTGAGATGACTACGAGTGTGCACCACCATTCGTGGGTAATATTTTTGATTTCTAGTAGAGTCGAGGTCTCACTATGTCACTCAGGCTGGTCTCGAACTCCCAAAGTGCCATGACTGGCTGAGACTCTGTCTTAAAAACAAAACAAAACAAAAACAGGTAAGAGAAAGGGCATCATCTCAGATTAAAGGGGTTTTTCATGTTGAATAATTTAGCCTTATGAAAAATTTACTATTCTTGGGTGGAAATACCATTGACTAAAATGACTGCCCTAGGAGGTCTGTTGTTATGCTAATAGTGTATGTTGAAATGACAAGTTACAGTTTACTGAGATTAGTTTTGGCTGAAGTGGTCTGTGAGGGCTTCATGCAGGCGGTTAGACTAGAGTTTTTCAATGGTTGATGGGTAGAGGTTGAAAAGGCAGAAAGGAAAGAGAAGGTTTTGTTTTTCTTTTACTTTTTAAATTTTTTTCTTTTGTATTTGAGAAAATTAAGGATGAGGGGATGGTTTTCTAGGCAAGAGCAAATCAAGGACAAAGATAGAGATTAAACGTATTATTGATGGGAACTTCGAATGCTTGTCTGATTAGTAATAGAGTTTAGATTATGGGCTAGGAAGGAGATAAGATTAGTGAAGTAATGCTCATTGAGATTATGAACAGTCTTAACAGTCATACCGAGGAATTTGGACCTGATCTTGCTAACATTTGGGAATCATTGAAGGTTTACAAGTTGAGCAGTGACTTGATGAACTTGGAATTATGACATTAATTAAGAAGTGTTATATAGATTATCTGAAAGGAAGCCAGTTAAGGAATTTTTTTAAAGAAATAAAATTGTGGCCGGGCACGGTGGCTCACGCCTGTAATCCCAGCACTTTGGGAGGCCGAGGTGGGTGGATCACGAGGTCAGGAGATCGAGACCATCCTGGCTAACACGGTGAAACCCTGTCTCTACTAAAAAATACAAAAAAATTAGCTGGGCACAGTGGCGGGCGCCTGTAGTCCCAGCTACTTGGGAGGCTGAGGCAGGAGAATGGCAGGAACCCAGGAGGCGGAGTTTGCAGTGAGCAGAGATCGCGCCACTGTACTCCAGCCTGGGAGACAAAGCGAGACTCCGTCTCAAAAAAAAAAAAAATAAAAAGAAAATTGTGCTACAGGCATGAATTTAGCAAGTGGAATGGGAAGAAAAAGAAATACATTGGAGAGATTTTGGAGAAGGAAGAGATGGGACTTGATAACGTAGAGAAGAAGAAAAGAAAGTGAGGTTAGCTCTTAAGCTTATGAAACTGGTAGAATTGGCTGGGCACAGTGGCCCACACTTGTAATCCTAGCACTTTGGGAGGTCGAGGCGGGTGGATCACCTGAGGCTAGGAGTTTGAGACCAGCCTGGCCAACATGGCAAATCCCCGTCTCTACTGAAAATACAAAAAGTAGCCGGGCATGGTGGTGGGCGCCTGTAATCCCAGCTACTCGGTAGGCTGAAGCAGGAGAATTGCTTGAACCCAGGGGGCAGAGGTTGCAGTGAGCCGATATTGTGTCACTCCACTCCAGCCTGGGCAAGAGCGAAACTCCGTCTCAAAAAAAAATAAAGAAAGAAATTGGTAGAATTGAGGAACATTTGTGATATTAGTTAACTGAAGTTGGAAAGGGGGCAAGACATAGCCTCTCTCTTTTGCCCTCAAATTCTCTGCTGACTGCATTATATCCATATGCTTTTTCAATTCCATTTATTTGTGAGATGTTGAGATTCTCTAAAATTGCCCCAGGATTAAGCTGGAAGTTAAAAGTTTAGTTTATTTTGGAAGTAATCATTTGGAAAAAAATACAGTACGTTTCAAACCATGAAACATTGTATAAGTTCCTAGTTATGAAAATCATACCTTAATAAATACTCTCATCCTTAGGTTAACTGTTAGGTAGAGAGGACTTTTTGGAAAACATTTGTTATTTTATGATTTGTTTAACATAATTTGCCCTGTGTGTATTAACAACAGTAACCAATAAATTGTGGTTCAGCTTGGATGGTTTAGTTTATAATGACATTAGTTAAAATAGTCTTCCATTTCTTTTCATTGCAACATGTGGAGTATATTATCTACCATTTCTTTTCTTTTTTTTTTTTTTTTTTGGAGACTGAGTCTTGCTTTTTTGCCCAGGTTGGAGTGCAGTGGCGTGATCTTGGCTCACTGCAACCTCCGCCTCCTGGGTTCAAGCAATTCTCCTGCCTCAGACTCCCGGGCAGCTGGGTCTACAGGTGTGTGCTATCATGCCCAGCTAATTTTTGTATCTTTATTAGAGACGGGGTTTCACCATATTGGCCAGGCTGGTCTTGAACTCCTGACCTTGTGATCCACCCGCTTCGGCCTCCCAAGTGCAGGGATTACAGGCATGAGCCACTGCACCTGGCCATTATCTACCATTTCTTAAGCATCTACTGTATAGTAGGTACTTGACTTACACTTTAATCTTTACAACTGCCTCATGAAATAGGTACTGTTATTCCTACTTTACAGGTGAGGAAATGGAAGCTCATAGAGGTTTAAGAAATATCCCTGTGGGAACCGGGAGAGTTAGAATTCTAGATCAGTGACTTTAAAATCCATGTTCTTTCTGCTCCTCTATCCTTGGATTACACATCATAAGAATAGGAATAAAGAGTGGGTCAGTTGAGCTAATTGATTAGATAGTAATTTGAATCAGTGAAGTGCTAACTAAATATTAACTGGTGTTATCTATCCTTTTCCATCCTGTCTGAGCATGCAAAGGGGGCTTAGAAGACCCAGTTATGGCTGGGTGCGATGGCTCATGTCTGTAATCCCAGCACTTTGGGAGGCCGAGGCGGGTGGATCACCTGAGATCAGAAGTTCAAGACCAGCCTGGCCAACATGGTGGAACCCCATCTCTACAAAAATACAAAAATTAGCCAGGCATGATGGCAGGTGCCTGTAATCCCAGCTACTTGGGAGGCTGAGGTAGGAGAATCGCTTGAACCTGGGAGGCAGGAGATTGCAGTGAGCCAAGATCGCACCATTGCACTCCAGCCTGGGCGACAGAGCGAGAGACTGCCTAAAACAAACAAACAAACAAACAAACAAACAAAAAACCCAGTTCTAAATCATAAAAATAGAAGACCCAGTTCTAGTCATGTGGCATTCATTTATCTTTTGGGGAATATCCCTCCTATGCCTTTGTAGAACACAACAAATTGTTATTAAAAACAAATGTCCAATTCGAAAAACAAACACAAACAAACTGTTGACACAGTTCAGCAAATTGCTAGTCTTGGCAAATGAAATTAAAGGATATTTCAGGTCCAGCTTCTGGGAAAGTGGGTTTTGGAAATGATTCCACTTGAAAATTAGGGCTAGTTAGTGCTGAAGACTTGTTGTCTGTGGTATCCAGCAGTTTTTTGATATGTTTGTCTTCATTCCCCTCATCCTCTGCAGCCATAAAGTTCTTTAGATTACTCTTCTTCATCTTCACTGTTGGTAAAAAGTTATCTCAAAGTTCATCTGCCTTATTGCCTCAGTATTTTAAAAGCTCAGTCCCATTCTTTTCTACCTCATTCTTGATGTCCCTTTACTACCTGTTTCTGCTGGGTCTGGTAGAACCTGTGCACAAATGTGAGCAAAGTCCTAAGTTCTTATTTTTTTTTCTTCCAATATTTCTTCCATCTCCTAACCCATAAGTGAAAACAAGGCTTTTTCTGTAATGAATGCTGTTATTTCTGTTTTCATTGGTTGAATACTCTGCAACTCCTTGGACGAGGGGAGCAATCATTGTAGTTCTAGTCATTCACTGTCCCTCTAGACCATTGTTTTGGCATTTTTGCACAGCTTCTGATTTTTCAAAAAGTCCGTAGCATCTGTTCTCTCTCCATTTTTATTGCTTTTTGTCTTTTGTCTTATTGCTTTATTTGCTTTTGTCTGATGACTTCCAGGATCCACATGGATCAGTTTTCTTCTTTGCATTCTCTAGTATCCAGTACCTCACTCTCATCAGTTATCTTTATCTCTTCCATCTTCAGCTTTGCTATTGAGTCTTTCTTTTCAGACTACAAATACAGAGGTCTTGTCTATCCTAAAACAAATAAAAATTTTCTGCCTTTTTATCTTTTTGAATTATTTTACTTCTAAACATTTTTTTTTTTTCTGAGACGGAATCTGGCTCCGTCACCAGGCTGGAGTGCAGTGGCGTGATCTTGGCTCACTGCAACCTCCGCTTCCCGGGTTCAAGCAATTCTCCTGCCCCAGCCTCCCGAGTAGCTGGGATTACAGGCGCGTGCCACCACACCCAGCTATTTTTGTATTTTTAGTAGAGACTGGGTTTCACCTTGTTGGTCAGGCTGGTCTCGATCTCGTGACCTCGTGATCCACCCACCTCGGTCTCCTAAAGTGCTGGGATTATAGGCGTGAACCACCACGCCCGGCCCTTTTACTTCTAAACATTTTTAAAATGGCATTCTGTTTGCAGCTTTTGCTTTTACACTCACTCACTTTTTAAGACTTTTCCGGTCTTGTTTCTGTCCCCAACACTACTGTAAATGTACATTCAAAAGACCCAATGTCTGTATATTCAGACGTTTTCCTAGCCTTGTTTTCCTTAATATCGCTGCAATATTTAAGTTGTCGATCATCTTCCTTGAGCCTCTTTGACTATGAGTTAAAAATATATGTGTTTGACCCCATCTAGCCTGGTAAGGCCATTTTGCCTGGCATTTGGCTGGTTGTTGGACTCTGGTGTTCATCTCGTGGCCTGTACTGACTAGCAGAGAAAGGGTGGAGCATGTTGGCACTGTACATCTTATAGTGCTCTGTACTCTGTGGACTTTTAAGTAAATGATTGATTTGACTTGCTAGTCTTCCTGTTTTCTCCTCCTCTCTCCTCAGTCCTGCTGTGGCTCATGTGTAAAATGGATTGGTCACTTCTGGTCTTGACTCTGGTTAAATCTATAACAAGTAAAAAGTCTTATGTTGTTTTCAGAGTGGACTTTCTTAATTTTTATTTTTGAATTTATTTTATTTTATTTTTTAGGCAAGGTCTCACTCTGTCACCTGGGCTGGAATACAGTGTTGCCATCATGGCTCACTGCAGCCTCGACCTCCCAGGCTCAAGCAATCCTCCGACCTCTGCCTCTTGAGTAGCTAGGACCATATGCATGTGCCACTACACCTGGCTAATTTTAAACATTTTTGGTAGAGATTGGTCTCTCTGTGTTTCCTAGGCTGGTCTTGAACTCCTGGGATCAAGTGGTCTTCTCACCGTGGCCTCCCAAAGCATTGGGATTATAGTCCAGACTTTTTGAAAGAATGATATGGATTAAGTCCTTTGGTAAATGCTTGTTAGATTTGAACTGCTCCAAAAATTTTGGGAAATTTTAATAACAATTAGTGTCCTAAATGAGAACATTTTTGTCTTCTCTTTTATTTTAGTATGGTTTCATGAAACAAATCAGATTCTATCACAGAAGAATAATTACACCGAGAATCTCAGTAGAATGGAATTCACAAGCACCACTTATTTTCAGGAATATTTGCTATAACATTGCACTGTGACAGTTCCCTGGAGTTTGTCATTGAATTTTGAGCTGAAGTTGCCCAGCTTCAGAAAGTTGCAGAGATAGCTGGGAAGAAGTAGCGTGGGATTTGGGTTAGGCTAATACAAATTTAGTAAAGCAAATTTTCGAGATGACCTGATTTTTTGAGAAGGAAACAGTACTGAGTTATGCCACTTTGGTTGTTGTTGTTTTGTTGTGCTACATTAAATGACCTTTGAAGATTGTCTTCTTGAAATTCTTTTTTAACCTTGGGAGATTTGAGTCATTCACTATTTTCAGATGTTTATTACCTCCCCTGACAAGAAATGGAATTATTCAGCCCAGAGAGATGAAAAAGAGCTTTGAACTCGGTCTGAAGGTTCCGGGTCAGTCTTTGTCATTATCTACCTGTATGAACTTGAGCAAGTCACAAGTCCCTTTACCTTTTGGGTTTGAGATTTGTCAAATGAAAAAGTAAGTAATTTTAAGAAGACACTACCTATTTTAATTTGGGGCGTTTGATGAAAAGCCATACAGAGTGACTCTCATGCTATTAGAAATGTGGCAGGTTATATTAAGAGGTAAGGGTTTGCAGTATTATCACTACACATAAGAAACACAATGTAGCTATTGTATTGTATTATTTCTTAAGTTCAAAATGGTAGAATAGATGCTTGCATAGGCAGCAATATTAGTTGCATGGATTATAAATTTACTGGAAAATATTATCAAAGTATGGAGACACTGAAATGTGAAATGTAAAACATATGTCCATTTCAAGATTACTTGATGGCTTTGAGGCAAACATTTTTTAGATACTTGTTTACATGGAAAATGGCAAAGAAAAATGAAATAAAAATATTAACAATAGTAGCTAATGGTGTTTGCTTAGCACTTACTATATGCCAACAACTATTCTGAGATGAGTTTATAATCCATTTAATTTTTTTTTTGGTAGAGACTGGGTCTCACTATGTTGCCCAGGCTGGTTTCAAACTCCTGGCCTCAAGTGATCCTTCCACCTCAGCCTTCCAAAGTGCTTGCTTAGTTTACAGGTGTGAGCACCTGGCTTTGGCCAACTTTCTTAAAGCATTAAGCATTTCTTTTTCTTCTTCTTTTTTTTTCTTTTTGAGACAGAGTCTTGCTCTGTCACCCCAGGCTGAAGTGCAGTGGTGCGATCTCGGCTCACTGCAACCTCCGCCTCCCAGGCTCACGCCATTCTCCTGCCTCAGCCTCTCGAGTAGCTGGGATTACAGGCTCCCACCACCATGCCTTGCTAATTTTTGTATTTTTAGTAGAGATGGGGTTTCACTATGTTGGTTAGGCTGCTCTGGAACCCCTGACCTAAGGTGATCCACCCGCCTCGGCCTCCCTAAGTGCTGGGATTACAGGCATGAGCCACCGTGCCAGGCCAGTATTAAGCGTTTCTTAAAGCCCATTTAGTTATTGTTATTATTATCATTATCATTATTATTATTATTATTATTATTTTTTTGAGACGGAGTCTCTCACCTAGGCTGGAGTGCAGTGGCGCGATCTCGGCTCACTGCAACCTCCGCCTCCCAGGTTCACGCCATTCTCCTGCCTCAGCCTCCCGAGTAGCTGGGACTACAGGCGCCCGCCACCACGCCCAGCTAATTTTTTGTATTTTTAGTAGAGACGGGGTTTCACCATCTTAGCCAGGATGGTCTTGAGCCCCTGACCTCATGATCCGCCCGCCTCGGCCTCCCAAAGTGCTGGGATTACAGGCATAAGCTACTGCACCCAGCCTATTATTATTATTTTCTTGGAGACAGAGTCTCATTCTGTCACCAAGGCTGGAGTACAGTGGTGTGATCATTGCTCACTGCAGCCTTGATCTTCCCGGGCTCAGGTGATCCTGCCACCTCTACCACCCAAGTAGCTGGGACTATAGGCGCACACCACACCACCTAATTTTTGTATTGTTTTGATAGAGATGGGGTTTTACCATGTTGCCCAGGCTGATCTGAAACTCCTGGGTTCAAGCAATCCTCCCACCTTGGCCTCCCAAAGTGCTGGCATTGCAGGTGTGAGGCACCGCATGGGGGTCCCATTTAGTTCTTAAATTCTGTGTGATAGGTATTATCCCTATTTTACACATGAGGACACTGAGACGCAGTTAAGTAACTTGCCCATACGGCTATTAAGTGACGTCGTGTGACTAGGTTTGTGTGACTCCAGAGCCTATATTCCGCATAAATTTATCTGTTACGTGTTAATCTCAGAATGCATAAAGATAATGGTGCATGGGCTGGGCGTGGTGGCTCACGCCTGTAATCCCAGCACTTTGGGTGGCTGAGGCAGGCAGATCATGAGGTCAAGAGATCGAGACCATCCTGGCCAACATGGTGAAACCCTGTCTCTACTAAAAATACAAAAATTAGCTGGGCGTGGTGGCATGTGCCTGTAGTCCCAGCTACTCAGGAGGCTGAGGCAACAGAATTGCTTGAACCCAGGAGGTGGAGGTTGCAGTGAGCCCAGATCGCGCCACTGCACTCCAGCCGGGTGACAGAGGGAGACGCTGTCTTGAAAAAAAAGATGGTGGTGGTATGATGGTGAGGACAAAGAACTCAAATTATTTGTTGAATGTTTTACTAGGTTATTGTGTTTGCTTCCTTAATCCATGTGTAGTAATATTCTAACATAATTTTCATTACATGAGTATATTTGAGTAATGTATACTCAAATTTATTGACTCAAATGGATTGAGTTTGAATTCCAGCTCCACCATATAATATTTGTGTAAACTAGGGAAAGGAACTCTGTTTTTCTGGGCCTCAGTTTACTCATCTTAAAAATGAGGTTGGCCGGCTGCAATGGCTCACGCCTGTAATCCCAGCACTTTGGGAGGCTGAGGCGGGCGGATCATCTGAGGTCAGGAGTTCGAGACCAGCCTGACCAATAATGATGAAACCCTGTCTCTACTAAAAATACAAAAATTAGCCAGGCGTGGTGGCATGCGCGTGTAATCTCGCCTACTCAGGAGGCTGAGACAGGAGAATCACTTGAACTCAGGAGGCGGAGGTTGCAGTGAGCTGAGATTGTGCCATTGCACTCCAGCCTGGGCAACAAGAGTAAGACTCCATCTCAAAAAAAAAAAAAAAAATAAGAAATCAACCTAAGCCTGGGCGACAAGAGTGAAACTCCGTCTCAAAAAAAAAAAAAAAAGAGGTTAATAGTATCTGCCTCATAGGGTTGTTGTGAGACAATACATTAGTTCATGCAAAGGGCTTTAAATGACACAAAACAAACACAATAAATATTACCTATTATTATTGTGTTATGCTTTTAAGTTTTTCAAGTACTTTAACATTTCCTTCAAATAGCATTCCTATGAGAGAGGTAGGGTCTAGAGTCTGTTATATTTATTAAGTCTTGTTTTACAAAGAAATCCATGAAGAAACTTATGTAAGCACACCAGAACAAAATTAAAAGAAATAGGCTGGGCATAGTGGCTCACACCTGTAAGCCCAGCACTTTGGGAGGCTGAGGCAGGAGGATCCCTTGAGCCCAGAAATTTGAGACCAGCCTGGGCAACATGATGAAACCTTGTCTTTACAAACACACAAAATACAAAAAATTAGCTGGGCGTGGTGACATGTGCCTGTGGTCCCAGCTACTTGGGAGGCTGAGGTGGGAAGATCACTTGAGTCTGGGAGGTTGAGGCTGCAGTGAGCTGTGATCATGCCACTGCATTGCAGCCTGGGCGACAGCGCAAGACCCTGTCTCAAAAACAAACAAACAAAAAAACCAAAAAAATCCCCCCAAAACCCTCACCAAAATGAAAAGAAATACAATTTAAAACATTCCTTAACCCCAACCTGAAAGAGAAAGATAAAAAGGCTTGGGATGTGTTCTAATAGTTACCTGTCTTATATAAGCAGGACTAACTTGTGGTATTTGGAATGAGAGAAGAGATCATTGCTGGCTACTCCTTTCTTCTTTTGGTTTTTGATTCTCTTCCTGCTGTTAGATGGGAGGTGGGAGCATGTTACTGCATCTTTCTTATGTCCCAGTCTAGCCTAGCCATCTGGGAAGCTGAGAAACAATATTTGAAGGATATCACATTTGCCGGGAACTGGGAAGACAGCTTACCTTTTTATGTGAAAAAAGGGTAAAATGAGAGGAGACGTGAGCTACCAGTATGATCTGTTGGTGTTATGTGAGTTGTTTCACCAATTTAACTCTTAAATGGACTTAATGGAATCCCACTCTTTTGTCGTGTGTCAGTTTCTTGCAGTCGTTTAGAGACATTTTTGGAATCTAAGTACTTCTAGGGCTTTTTTCCCTTCTTACAGCCTCATGCCACTTGATATCTCTCAGCTGTCAGCACCTGATTTTGCTGCAGTATGTACTGCAGGATCTCTACATTGCTGTAACCAGATCTTGGTCAGATGTACTCTTTCCATCTCTTTGATGAAAAGATTTATTTGCATTTCTCCTCAGGCTAGTATGCTATAGCATTGGAGACTCTTCCATATCCTTTGGAAAAACCTGAAGAGTCTTTGAGAAGTCACCTTGTGTTGGGGCTTCTCTTGGCTAGCGTTTCTCTGGGTGTAGTCTTCCCTTACATTTAATACATAAAAGCACTGTCTTTGGCAAATGTGTATTGTACCTGTCCTTGCAAGAGGCTACTACCATATTAGTTACTGGAAATGCAGAGAGTGTAACAATCAAAGCATATTGGATTAGGCTGAGTTACGATTGAAGCTAGGTAAAGCATTATACTGTAATGGAAGAGAGCTTTAGGATAAGGCAGTCCTGAATTTTAATTCTCAGTTCTGCCTCTTAATACCACTGTGACCCCGAGCAAATTGCATAACCTCCCTGAACCTCGGTTTTCTCATCTGTAAAATAGAAGTACCAATAATACCTAGTTCTTAGGGTTGTTTGAAGAGTTAAATGAGATAATAAATTTGTAACACCTAACAGAATGCTGGGATGTATTACTGTGAACTGTTATGAACCTTTCTGAAGTTGAGTTTCTCGTTAAAATTGGGATATTAATACTTATCTCAGATTTGTTGTAAAAATGAAATAAGGATGGTAAACAGATAGGCTGGCGCAAAGGTTTTATCCAGCATAACAATCCTAGAGGGATGTTTATGGTAGAATATGTGCAAAAAAACAACTGAAGCAACTGAAACACTATAGACAGTGTTTCTACTGAAGTTATACCATCACCAGTAACTAGTCAGTGCCGCTTCAGCAATCTGGGTTACTCTGGCTGTGCCGAACTAAGTATGTGCATTTCCAGTTGTATTTTGCCCACTACTTATTTCCTCAGTATATCTGAAAATCTAGTCATTTTTCTTTTTCATAAATAGATTCTACTCATTTTAAAAGAGTCAGCTTAAATTTTACCATAGACCAGGTACGGTGGCTCACGGCTATAATCCCTGTACTTTGGGAGGCTTAGGTAGGTGGATCACAAGGTCAGGAGTTCGAGACCAGCCTGGCCAATGTGGTGAAACCCCATCTCTACTAAAAATACAAAAATTAGCTGGGCTTGGTGGCAGGTACCTGAAATCCCAGCTACCTGGGAGGCTGAGGCAGGGGAATTGCTCGAACCCAGGAGATGGAGGTTGCAGTGAGTGGAGATCGTGCCACCACACTCCACCCTGGACAAGAGAGTAAGACTCTGTCAAAAAACAAAAAAGAAAAAAAAATAGAGACGAAGTCTTACCATGTAGCCCAGGCTGGTTTCAAACTCCTGAGCTCAAGCGGTCCTCCTGCCTCAGCCTCCCAAAGTGCTAGGATTACAGGTGTGAGCCACTGTGCCTGGCCTATTCATTCTTTAAAATCTACTTTTAGATATCTTCTCTTCTGTGAGACCTTCCCTGATCCATAGTAAGTTGCAGTTGACTCGAACAGTGTGGGAGTTAGGGGTGCCAACCCTCTGGTGCTGTCAAAAATCTGTGTGTGTGTGTGTGTATACACACACACATATATATATATTTTATGCACCCACTATTTATTGGATGCCTGTGTGCCCAGCACCTCAGGTGTGAAGCCAGACCACCAGGGCTCTGTTCTCACAAGCTGTAATGTGTAATTCTGGCCCCATCATACCCTAAAGTCCGATTCAGAACTCAGATTATCCCAAGGCCACATATGCACCTGGAGAAACCAGACTCATCAGAAGGGACTGGGAGCTCCTTCCTCAGTGATCAAACAGCAAAAATGCGCTTTCAAAGTGGGAGGCAATGCCAAAAAGAAAAAAATTGCCTTAAGAGAAAAACCATTACAAAAGGAGAAATGACTGTCACCAAAATTAAAGTGTCATGTATCCACAAAATAAAATGTTAAGTAAAAATAATGCATTAAAAAGATCTTTTAAAATTTAGAGTAGGCTAGGTGCGGTGGTTTATGCCTGTAATCCCAGCACTTTGGGAGTCTAAGGCAGGAGGATTACTTGAGTCCAGGAGTACAAGACCAGCCTGGGCAACATAGCAAGATCTGTTTCTACAAAATATTTTTAAAAATTAGCTGGGCTTTTGCTGGACGCGGTGGCTCATGCCTGTAATCCCAGCACTTTGGGAGGCCGAGGCGGGTGGGTCACCTGAGGTTGGGAGTTCAAGACCACTCTGACCAACATGGAGAAACCCCGTCTCTACTAAAAAAATACAAAATTAGCCGAGTGTGGTGGCACATGCCTATAATTCCAGCTACATGGGAGGCTGAGGCAGGAGAATCACTTGAACCCGGGAGGCGGAGGTTGCAGTGAGCCGGAGATGGCGCCATTGCACTCCAGCCTGAGCAACAAGAGCGAAACTGTCTCAAAAAAAAAAAAAAAAAAAAAAAAAAAAAAATTAGCTGGGCATGGTGGTGTGTGCCTGTGGTCCCAGCTGCCTGGGAGGCTGAGGTGAGAGGATTGCTTGAGCCCAGGAGGTCAAGGTTCCAGTGAACTATGATCTCGCCCCTGCTCTCTAGCCTGGGGGACATTGAGACCCTGTTTCCAAAAAAACACAAAAATTAGAGTAAAAACTTCAAGATGATTTTATGTTATGGACCATGAGATCTCCCTGCTTGGCCTATAGTGCTTTGGTGGCCTGTATGGCAGAGGGGTGGCTGCACTGCTGTGCCCACCCACCTTGCTGCCCAGGTCAAAATGTAACACACTTAATACTATGTCCTTGGCTGCTCTTACTCCATCCAGGGACACCAGAGACTCATTGCAATTGGCCACTGATGTGGCTTGCTCCCCTCATCGGCTCTGACCAGTGATACCCATGTGAGTGGTTGAGGGCAAGGACACACCTGTCTTCTTGGGTCCCTTGAACATGGCATGAGGGTGTGGCTTGCAACAGGAGGCTCAGGGGATACACTGGGAGAGCACTGCCCAAGGCTTTTTGTCTCCCCTACAAGGTCCCAGGCTCCCTTGCCTG
This sequence comes from Nomascus leucogenys, assembly GCF_006542625.1. NCBI lineage: Eukaryota > Metazoa > Chordata > Mammalia > Primates > Hylobatidae > Nomascus > Nomascus leucogenys. The sequence continues at coordinate 23,199,175 of NC_044404.1, read as the reverse complement.
GCTCCCCTGAACTCAAAGCAGAAAGCAGGTTTCCTGAAATCTAGCCTTCCTTCTTTCCCCCACCTTCCAGGAATGTGGGGCCAGGCCGTGTCCCATTCTCCAAGAGCCAGGCTGAGGGCTAGTTGTCACACATGGGTGGCTTCAACCTGCTGGCCTGGTCAGAGTAGAGGGGTGGTAGGGACTGCTCCTCTCCCAGCCCACAGACCAGGTAGCTGTGGTTGTACTTGGCCTCTTTGCTGTACAGCTTCAGGAGGACCTTGGTGAGCTCTTTATCCACCTTCTCCCTGGGCACACTGTGGCTAAGGAGCCAGCCTGTGAGGTGCTTGAGCGTTGGATTGGGCTCCAGCATGAGCCTGGTGTGGCCTGGCTGGCTCTGATGCCAGAGCAGGCCAACGTCGGAGATGGTCTGGAGCTCCATCATGGCCTCTAGCAGAGTGACCAGGGAGAGATGTAGCTCTGAGGGAGCTGCCATTGGCAGGTGTTGTTAGCAGCAGACACTGCCGTAGGCCCTGAGTGAGGAGCATGTCCTTGGGTGCCACTGGCTCATGTGAGGGGGACAAAAGTCAAGGAGGCCGAGAGGGGCTCACAGTAGATCCAATCGAGCATGCCTATCTTGCACACCAGCTGGATGCCCTCCTCCATGGTGGTCCAGGGCTAGAAAGGCAGCTCGGTGGCCTCAAAGGGCAGGAAGGACTTTTAGCACTGGCACCAGGCTCTGAGCAGCCAGGCAAGCAGTGCCATGCCACTGTCCCACAAGGCACTGCAGTGGTAGTTGAAGATGGCATTGTGAGTCAAGTTGCCCAGTAGCACCACCAGCTCCCAGGAGTTCAAGGACAGGGTATGGCCCACCGGTTGGGCATCTGCAAAATCCAGGTGATCATGAACTGCTTGGGGTTCTGCTTGAGGCCACAAGAGATGGCCAGGAGCTTGGTGTAAGTATAATATGTGTAGTACATATGTGTAATATGTATAGTACCCTTTCTCCCACCCATGTGAGTGGCTACCATTTGTCAGCCATGGTTGTAGTTGCCCTAAGTCAGAAAACAGCAGAGAGCCTGGATAGGTGCTACTACAGGAGTGAGAAGAATGGCCAGTCCCTTCAACTCCTGAAGGAAGCACCAAGAGGAATGGCAAGGCTCTTGGACTCCTGGAGGAAACACCATGATGCGGGGGTAGTAGTACGGTGGCCCCTGAACTTGAAAATACACCCAGCCCTTACTCTCTCCAAGGCCTGAGTGTAACCTTTGACTTCTCCAAAACTTAATGGCCTCCTGTTGACCAATAACATAAACAGTTAACACATTTTTTTTTTTTTTTGAGACAGAATTTTGCCCTGCCCTCCAGGCTGGTATACAGTGGCATGAGCACAGCTTACAGCAGTCTCAGCCACCCAGGCTCAAGTGATCCTCTCACCTCAGCCTCCTAAGTAGTTGGGTCTATAGGTACGTGCCACCAAGCCCAGCTAATTTTTAAAATTTCCTTGTAGAGATGAGGTCTTGCTGTGTTGCCAGGGCTGGTCTCGAACTCCTGGCCTCAAGCAATCCTCCTGCTTCAGCCTCTCAAAGTGTTGGAATTCCAGGTGTGAACCACTATATTAGACCCACATATTTTCTGTGTTGTATGTATTATATATTTGTACTCTTAAATTAAGCCAAAGAAACTGTTACGAAAATCATAAGCAGGAGAAAATATATTTACTATCCATTAAGTGGAAGAGGATCATCATAAAGGTCTTCCTTGTCATCTTCACATTGAGTAGGCTGAGGAGGGAGAGGAAGGGTTGGTCTTGCTGTCTTGCGGTAGTGAAGGTAGAAGAAAATCCATCCGTAAATGGATCTGTGCAGTTCAAACCCATGTTGTTCAAGGGTCACCTATACCTCCTTCTGCCCTTTGTACATCTGTTGTTGCACTTAACACATTGTGTTGTAATTATTTGCGTACTTTATTTATAATAGACTATGAATATCATAAGATCAGACTGTCTCTGTATTCCCACTTTATAGTACATGCCTTGCTCAATAGATACTGAATTGAGACCTTGATGCTTTCACCTTGTGTTGGCATTTTACTTTTTCCAACCAGAGAGGGCATGAATGGGAAATGAGTGGGAAGTACGCTTTGGTGTCTCTGTGTGTGTGTGTGTGTGAAAAAATATATATCTCTATATATCTATATATACCTACATGTATACACACACACACATATATACAAAATATACATATGATGTGTGTGTATATATATATATATATATATTTTTTTTTTTTTTTTTTTTTTGAGATGGAGTCTTGCTGTGTCACCCAGGCTGAAGTACAGTGGTGCGATCTTGACTCACTGCAACCTCCACCTCCCGGGTTCAAGCGATTCTCCTGCCTCAGCCTCCCGAGTAGCTGGGACTATAGGCACGTGCCACCATCCCTGGCTAATTTTTGTATTTTTAGCAGAGACGAGGTTTCACCGTTGCCCAGGGTGGTGTCGAACTCCTGAGCTTAGGCAATCTGAACTCAGTTTCCCAAAATGCTGGGATTACAGGCGTGAGCCACTGTGCCTGGCCTCATTTATATATATATACACACACACACACACACACACACACACACACACACACACACACACACAAACACATAATCCATATACCATAAAAATCATTTTATGTGTATAATTCAGTGCTTTAAAAAAATACATTCACAGGGTTGTGCAACCATCATCATTATTTAATTTCAGAACATTTTTATCACCCCCAAAAGAAACCCATACTCATTAGCAGTCACTCTCTGTTCTCTGCTATTCTAGCCCCTGGCAATCATAATCTACTTTCTATCTCCATGGATTTGCCTATTCTGGACATTTTGTATAAATGGAATCATACCATATGTAGACTTTTGTGTCTGACTTCTTTCATTTGCTATAGTGTTTCCCAGGTTCATCCACATTTTGTAGTATCAGTACTTCGTTGTTTTTTTTTAGGGCTAATAACCCATTGTATAATAATACTACATTTTGTGGTCGGGTGCGGTGGCTCATGCCTGTAATCCTAGCTCGTTGGGAGGCTGAGGCGGGTGGATTGCCTGAGCTCAGGAGTTCAAGACCAGCCTGGGCAACACAGTAAAACCCCGTCTCTACTAAAATACAAAAAAAAAATTAGCCAGTCGTGATGGCATGCACCTGTAATCTCAGCTACTCGGGAGGCTAAGACAGGAGAATCGCTTGAACCTGGGAGGTAGAGGTTGCAGTGAGCCGAGATCGTGCCATTGCACTCCAGCCTGGGCAACAGAGCAAGACTCCATCTCAAGATAAAATAATAGTAATAATAATACATTTTGTTTATCTATTAGCTAATGGACATTTTTCACTTTTTGGCTGTCATGAATACTTCTACAAGTTTTGGTATGGACATAAGTTTTCATTTTTGGGGGTGTAATTCCTAGAGTAGAATTGCTGGGTCATATAGTACCTCTATGTTTAACTTTTTGACAAACTGTCAGACCTTTTTCACAGTGTCTGTATCATGTTACATTCTCAGTAGCAGTGTATGAGGGTTCCAGTTTCTCTGCATTCTCGTAACACTTGTTATTGTCTGTCTTTTTTTTATTATAGCCATACCAGTGGGGATGAAGTGTCAGCTCATGTTTTTTTTTTTTTTTTTTTTGAGATGGAGTTTCGCTCTTGTCACCCAGGCTGGAGTGCAGTGGCGCGATCTTGGCTCATTGCAACCTCCGCCTCCCGGGTTCAAGCAATTCTTCTGCCTCAGCCTCCTGAGGTAGCAGGGATTACAGGTGCCCACCACCACACCCGGCTAATTTTTGTATTTTTAGTGGAGGTGGGGTTTCGACATGTTGGCCAGGCTGGTTTTGAACTACTGACCTCAGGTAATCCACCCGCCTCAGCCTCCCAAAGTGCCAGGATTACAGGTGTGAGCCACCGCGCCTAGCCTCACTTTGGTTTTGATTTGCAGTTTCCTAACAGTTAATGTTGTTGAGCATCTTTTCATATGCTTATTGGCCATTCGTATATGTTCTTTGGAGAAATGCCTGTGCAAATCTTTTGCCCATTTTTAGTTGGATATTTTTTATTATTGAGTCGTAAGCTCTCTGTATATTCTGGATACTCGTCTCTTACTGGATATAAGATTTGGAAATACTTTCTATGTGGGTTTTTTGATTTAATTGCCTAGAGTTCATTGCCCATGCCATGTATAAAGATGATATAGTGGAACTAGAGGTTCTGACAGAGCATATGTTGACTGAAGTGATTGCCAGATGACAGATAGCACCATTGTTGTTATGCAGTTCTCGAAGCCTTTGATTACAAGAAAGGAAGTAAGCATTTAACTGGGAACTGGGGAAATTTTATTTATTTATTTATTTTTGAGACGGAGTCTTGTTCTGTCGCCCAGGCTGGAGTGCAGTGGCACAATCTTGGCTCACTGCAAGCTCCGCCTCCCGGGTTCACGCCATTCTCCTGTCTCAGCCTCCCCGAGTAGCTGGGACTACAGGTGCCCGCCACCATGCCCGGCTAATTTTTTGTATTTTTAGTAGAGAAAGGGTTTCACCGTGTTAGCCAAGATGGTCTCGATCTCCTGACCTCGTGATCCGCCTGCCTCGGCCTCCCAAAGTGCTGGGATTACAGGCGTGAGCCACTGTGCCCGTTGGAACTTTGGGTTTTAGTCCTGTCATTGTTGTGGCCAGAGAGTATGACCTTGGGCATATTATGTAATTTTTTCAGAGTCAGTTTTCTCATCTGTAAAGTGAATGATTTGGACTAATCTTTAAGGTCACACAATACTAAAGTTTGAGTTGATAAGGTCCTGGGGGGCACATGTTATAGATCAGATTATACTCCCTCTCATTTGTTCTTACCACAGAACCTATGTAATGCTGTTTTACTTTGCCGGAAAATTTTGTTTTTGTTTTTTCCTCTTTAATGAAGGACCCTGCGTGTGTGTGTGTGTGTGTGTGTGTGTGTGTGTGTGTGTGTGTGTGTTTCAGACGGAATCTTGGCTGGAGTGCAGTGGCACGATCTTGGCTCACTGCAACCTCTGCCTCTCAGGTTCAAGCGATTCCCCTGCCTTAGCCTCCCGAGTAGCTGGGACTACAGGTGTGTGCCACCATGCTTGGCTAATTTTTTGTATTATTATTTTTTTTTTAGTAGAGATGGGGTTTCACCATGTTAGCCAGGGTGGTCTCGATCTCCTGACCTCGTGATCTGCTTGCCTCAGCCTCCCAAAGTGCTGGGATTACAGGTGTGAGCCACCGCGCCTGGCCCTGTTTCTTTAAAATTAGTCGTAAATAATTCTGACCAACTGTAATCATTTGAATAAACCTGCATTTTTATTTAAGAATTTATAGCTAAACCAAACCTTTAAATTTCTTTAGTCTAGTGTTCTGTGACACAAATGATGAATTAGAGGCACAAAAAAGCTCATTGATTTAGCAACCTATTTGCTGCGTGTCTACCATGTTTCTGGGTCAGGTGGTATAATTAGGTACTAGCAGAATTGAGATGAGAATTGAGGTCTGCTGGACTTTCAGTTCACCACTATTTCCAGCATACTACTTTGTCATGGGTTACTAAGTTAGTCTGGTTAAGGAGTTATATCAAGAATTTACCAGCTTCTCAACTAAGGGTTATAGTAATTTGTCTCCAAATTCTGATCCCTAATAAAATGTAGCATCAAGTAAAACCAACATATATTTGTTACATATTTTAGATATAAGTTGATGCATAATTTAAAATTTTAATAATCTTTCCTTCCTTTAAGGACCTATTTGCAGCCTTAAACAGTTACATGTATCTCTAAGCTCTTGAATTGGCTACCTATGATATATGTACAGCAACTCTGGTCCAACATGAGTGCTTTTATGCTATCCCAACCCATGTTCTCTCTGGTTGCTTTGAATCCTGATTAAAATGATGTATTCCAGTACCGTGCCTGTTCCTAACCACTTGTTCGTATTAATGTGGTTTTTCTGAATCTTCAGTAGAATATGCAACTATGTTGGAATCACAAATACAATTCTCTTGGAAAATCTCTGAAGTCTACCCAACTCCACCCCATAAGTAGGTACTAGTGTAGGCTGATTAAGTGATTTGAATACAAATGTAGAATATTCCCAAGGAGTTCTTTGTATGTAATTCGAAAAGCCAAAATGCATTTAAAATGAGTAAAGTAATTTGCTTCCTGGCAAAACCTGACCTGAATTGAAGCGGGCTATTTATAATCTTCGTTTCACTTTTTATTATGATTATTCACATATTTAACTGTAGAAATATTAATGTGTTTGCCTATTGGGTGCTGCCCCAGTCCTTAAGTTTCCAAAGTTTGAAAAATTTTGAATTTCAAAACACATTTAGCCCCAAACAAAGAATTGTGGATTGGTATTTATTTTGTTGGTGATAGTTCCTTATCACACAGATTCTTCATGAAACATACTCCAGGGGATTGAGTTTTTGTATTGAGCTTTCGTTGGTTAATAAAGCATGGCAGGGGTGGGAGGAGGGAGAGCATCAGGAAGAATAGCTACTGGATGCTGGGCTTAGTACCTGGGTGATGGGATGATCTGTGCAGCAAACCACCGTGGCACACAATTTACCTGTGTAACCAACCTGCATGTTCTGCATATGTACCCCTGAACTTAAAAGTTGGGGAAAAAAAAAAAAAAAGCATGGCAACTAATTTCCACTGCTATTTTTGTTTCAGACAGGGTCTCACACTGTCCCCCAGGCTGGAGTATAGTGGCCTGATCATGGCTCAGTGCAGCCTTAACTCCTGGGCTCAAGCAATTCTCTTCCCTCAGCCTCTCCCGATAGCTGAGACCACAGGCGTGTGCCACCATGCCCAGCTAATTTTAAAAATTTTTTCGTAGAGACAGGGTCTCACCATGTTGCCCAGGCTGGTCTCGAACTCCTGGGCTCAAGCAGTCCTCCTGCCTCGATCTCCCAAAGTACTGGGATTTCAGGGGTAAGTCACCACACCTGGCCTTGTTTATTTTTTAAGAGACTGGGTCTCACTCTTTCACCAAGGCTGGAGTGCAATGGTGTGTTCATACTTCACTGTAGCCTCCATCTCCTGGGCTGAAGTGATCCTCCTGTTTTAGCCTCCTGAGTAGCTGGGACTGCAGATGTGCACCACCACACCCGGCTAATTTTTAAAATTTTTTATAGAAATGGGATCTTGCTGTGTTGCCCAGGCTGGTCTCAGACTCCTGGGCTCAAGTGATCCTCCTGACTTGGGCTACCAGAGTGTTATTACAGGTGTGAGCCACTGTGCCTGGCCTTGTGTCTGTTTTAATCTAGAGTAGGAGTCAGCAGACTTTTTCTGTAAAGAGCTAGATACTATTTTCAGCTTTGTGGGCCATCTTGTCTCTTGTGAGGGAAAAACAGCCATAAATTATACATAAACAAATGGGCGTTGCTGTGTTCCTATAAAACTTTAGTTTGCAGACACCCCTGATCTAGAGCAGTCCTTTCTTTTTTTTTTTTTTTTGAGACGGAGTCTCGCTCTGTCACCCAGGCTGGAGTGCAGTGGCGCCATCTCGGCTCACTGCAAGCTCCGCCTCCCGGGTTCACGCCATTCTCCTGCCTCAGCCTCTCCGAGTAGCTGGGACTGCAGGCGCCCGCCACCACGCCTGGCTAATTTTTTGTATTTTTAGTAGAGACGGGGTTTCACTGTAGTCTCGATCTCCTGACCTCGTGATCCGCCCGCCTCGGCCTCCCAAAGTGCTGGGATTACAAGTAGAGCAGTCCTTTCTAACTTGTTTGTGTGTATATCTTTAATAACATTCTCCTTCAGAGGAGTCCAGGCCAGTTATAATGTCCCATAAATCGGATTTGTCTGATTGTTTTCTTGTACTTAGATTCAGGGTAGACATTTTTGGGAAGAAATATTACATAGATGCTGCTGTATACTTCCCCTTGTGTTGTATTAGGAGTCATATAATGTCAGTCTATCTATTTATTTATTTATATATTTTTTGAGATGGAGTCTCTCTCTGTTGCTTAGGCTGAAGTGCAGTGGCACCATCTCGGCTCACTGCAGCCTCCCTCTCCTAGGTTCAAGTGATCCTCCTGCCTCAGCCTCCCAAGAAGCTGGGATGACAAGTGTGTGCTACCATGCCTGGCTAATTTTTGTATTTTTAGTAGAAACAGGGTTTCACCATTTTGGCCAGGCTGTTCTCGAACTCCTGACTTCAAGTCATCCACTCGTCTCAGCCTTCCAGAGTGCTGGGATTAGAGGCATGAGACACTGCCCAGTCTGTCTCATTGTTGATGGTGAGTTTTATCTTTCCATTGTAGGGATCCCTACTTCCCTTTGTGAGAAATCTGTACGGTGACTTTGAGAGAGTATAAATATCCTATTTTCCAACCAAATGGTTTTAGCATCCACTGATAATCTTGGCTTGAATCAGTTATTACACTGGTGGCTGTGATTATAGTTCTTAATATCTGCCTAAGTAATAATAGCAATAATAATTAAACTATATTTTTAAAATGCTTGTGAGCTTAGAAAGATCTGTTCATATATATCGTCACTGTGATTTTGTAGTTTAGTTTCCCATCATAGACTTACCTCCTTGGGAGGATAAGGCTGAAAGATTGGGTCTGCATGTGTTGTGCTTTCTAGAAGCAGGCTTCCAAAATAGAGTGTCTTTCTTTTCTGAGGCCAAGGCTGGTTAAGAAGAAGGGACCTAGCCTAGGCTTTTGCCCAGGTTTTTGCCTTGGGTTCCTTACTTCTTATGTCAGTACTTCTTGTGTTTTAGTGGTTCAGTTTCTGAGTCCTGTAGTATTTTCTGGATCAGTTTTGGTCTAATTATATGTAAAAGCTTGTATTAAAGACCATCAAGTATGTATAGCTAGAAAATTACACATAATAATCTTCTTAAAATAAACATTTTCTTCTCAGCAACTTCTTATGAAAAATTTCAAACATAGAAAAGTTGATAAAATACTTATTAGACTATTCATTGGAATTCAGTAATTGTCAACTGTTTGCCTTATTATACTTAAGTTGCTGTTTGTATCTCTATATATACCACAACAAATTTTTTTCTGAACAATTTGACAAGCTGCAGATGTGTCACCCTAAATAATAAAGATAATCTGCTACATAACCACCATACCATTATCACACCTAAAAAATTGTTTTTCTTTATCAGCCCATATTCAGATGTCTCTAGATTTCTCAGGAATGTCTTTTATAGTTTTTTTTTTTTTAAACAAGAAATGTTCTCTTGAAGAACAATAGTAGATGAGAGACTGACACATATTAAGAATTGGACAGTAAAGTTTTCTGTGTGGTCTCCTGACATAAACAGTAACTAGTACATTTATATGGTGCCCTGCAGGTGTGGTCTCCTGACATAAACAGTAACTAGTACATTTATATGGTGCCCTGCAGGTAGCTGTAATTAGTTGCATTTCTTTGTTCAATAAAATGAGATCGACTGGGGATGGCAGTGTCAAGGATTCTTTAGCTTATGACCAGGTGCTTGACCTTTCAGAATATCATTGATAAGCATGACAAACTGAAAAAGTAAGAAATAAGAATGATGCCTAGCTCACTGCCTGCCTCATGGTAGGTACTTAATGAGTATTTGTTGACTTAAAGATGTAACTGGAGGGGGTGTCAGAAAAGGAAATACCATATTTCTGTCCTCATTTGTTGAGCAGTTATTTGGGGATTTCAGTGCATTTAGTCTGTTAGATGCTGTGGGAGATTAAAGGTAGGAAACACCAGCTTGGGCAACATAGTGGGACTCTGTCTCCACGAAAATAAAATTAAAAATAAGCCAGGTGTGGGCCGGGCGCAGTGGCTCATGCTTGTAATCCCAGCACTTTGGGAGGCTGAGGTAGGTGAATCACCTGAGGTCAGGAGTTTGAGACTAGCCTGGGCCAACATGGTGAAACCCTGTCTCTACTAAAAATACAAAAAATTAGCCAGGCGTGGTGGTGGGTACTTGTAACCCCAGCTACTTGGAAGGCTGAGGCTGGAGAATTGCTTGAACCCAGGAGGTGGAGGTTACAGTGAGCCGAGATCGTGCCATTGCACTCCAACCTGGGCGGTAAGAGCGAGACTCTGTCTCAAACAAACAAACAAACAAAAAACAAAGCAAAACAAAAAAAAGCCAAGTGTGGTGGCAGATGTCTGTTGTACTAGCTACTCAGGAAGCTGAAGGGAGAGGATTGCTTGAACCCAGAAGTTAGAGCTGTAGTGAGCTGTGATCACACCACTGCACTCTAGCCTGGGCCACAGAGTGAGACCCTTTAAAAAAAAAAAAAAAAAAATGGAGTTTTGCTCTTGTTGCCCAGGCTGGAAAGCAATGGTGCGATATCAGCTCACTGCAAAACTCCACCTCCCGGGTTCAAGTGATTCTCCTGCCTCACCCTCCCAAATCGCTAGGATTACAGGCATGCGTCACCGGGCCTGGCTAATTTTGTATTTTTAGTAGAGACGGGGTTTCTCCATGTTGGTCAGGCTGGTCTGGAACTCCCGACCTCAGGTGATCCGCCTACCTCAGCCTCCCAAAGTGCTGGGATTACAGGCATGAGCCACTGTGCCCGGCTGAGACCCTGTCTTTTGAACAGGAGCAGGAGGGCTGGACGCGGTGGCTCCCACCCATAATCCCAGCACTTTGGGAGGCAGAGGCGGGCGGATCACCTGAGGTCAGGAGTTCGAGACTAGCCTGGCCAACATGGCGAAACCTCGTCTCTACTAAAAATACAAAAATTAGCTGGGTGTGATGGCATGCGCCTGTAATTCCAGCTACTTGGGAGGCTGAGGCAAGAGAATCACTTGAACCCAGGAGGCGGAGGTTGCGGTGAGCCGAGATCACGCCACTGTACTCCAGCCTGGGCGAGAGGGTGAGACTCCATCTCAAAAAATAAAATAAAATAAATAAATGAATAAATAGGAGCAGGAAACAATGTTCTTGCTCCTGAGAACTACAGTATTAGGTAGTTCTAAACCGAGTTCTAAAACTTTTTTTTTTTTTTTTGGATTAATATTTATTGACTGCCTTCTGCATACCAGCTAGTATTCCAGGCTAGGCACTGGGGTACATTGGTGGACAAAACTCAAAATTCTTCTCTTCGTGGACTTTACATACTAGTTGGGAGAGACAAGTAGTAAACATATCAACAGAATAATTTCAGATTGAGATGGAGAAAAAGAGAAGTTTCATATACTAGGAAGTAATGTGAGAGGAGTGCAGCTTTAGCTAGGATTGTTAGCTAAGGCATTTCTGAGGAATGATATTTGAACTGTGACTTGAATTAGGAGGCAGTAGCTGCCATGGGAAGATCTGAGTTCGAAGGCAGAGGAAGCTCCAAATAGAAAGATCTTTTTTTTTTTTTTTTTTTTTTTGAGATGGAGTCTCACTCTGTCGCCCGGGCTGGATTGCAGTGGGGTGATCTCAGCTCACTACGACCTCCATCTCCCGAGTTCAAGCGATTCTCCTGCCTCAGCCTCCTGAGTAGCTGGGATTACAGGCGCCCGCCACCATGCCTGGCTAATTTTTGTATTTTTAGTAGAGATGGAGTTTCACCATGTTGGCCCAGGCTGGCCTCAAACTCCTGACCTCAGGTGATCTGCCCACCTCGGCTTCCCAAAGTGCTGGGATTACAGGTGTGAGCCACTGTGCCCAGCCTCCAGGTAGAAAGATCTTAAGGTGGAAATGAGCGGGCTGATGGGAGGACCGAGGAGGCCAGTGTATGTATATGGAACATTGAGTGAGAGGTCTCAGAGAGAATGGTAGAATATGATAGGAGATGAAGTAGGAGGGGTGTCAATAACCAGATTCTGTAGAGTTTTATTTTAAGTGATGGGAAATCATTGATGAATACAAATAGTATTCCATAAAACAACGGAAGGATTCAGGCCATTGATAAGGGCTTAATTTCAAGAAACTATTAATTTGGGGACTGAGCATGGTGGCTCACGCCTGAAATCCCAGCACTTTGCCAGGCTGAGGTGGGAAGATTGCTTGAGCCTAGGAATTCAAGACCATACTGGGCTATGTAGTGAGACCCCATCTCTACGGAAAAAAAAAAAAAGGAAACTATTAACTTGGTGGATCCTAAGGATACCCCGCCTCTCTTTCCCTCTTTTATTTTTTTCTTAAACAGTTCTCTATTGAATAACCATTATATTCATAATATTGTACAGGTAAAAATACAAAGAAATGACAGTTCTGCACCTTCAAGGAGTTTGTGTTTTACTTGGAGTATTATGACATAAACACATACACAAATGTTTATGCATGTCCTGTATAAAAGAACAGTACATCTATCATAGTAATATATGCTTATATACTGACTGTCAGTAGGTTATCAACAAAGGTAGAGTTAAAAAATAGTGAGTGTGGAAAGGTTCCACTGAAGAGAGATTAGCATTGAATTTCTTGAATAGATTTGATGAGATGGAAAGGGTGTTCTAGGCAGGGAAAATGTCTGGGCAAAGTTGTAACATGAAGTAATTTGTCTTCAGGAAATGAGTAGATCAGTCTGCCCATAGAAGGAAAAAAGATAACCTCCAGCTTGCCAGGGCTTTGAGTGATGCATTAAGGAATTTAGACTAATCTGTAGTTATTGTGGATAACCCTTTATACATCTTACTTATGTGTTAGTCACCTGTATTCTAAATCTGCTTATTTGTTTATAATATTTATAATATTGTCTGCTATGTGCACATGTAGTCTTTGAAACTCAGCCCTGGCAGATATACAATGCAATTGTGATTCGGGCACATGGTACATATATAAATATAGATACAGATGCAGAAAATGAATGAACTGGGGAGGAAAATCTTTTAAGTGATCTTATTTCCTTAGGAAAGTTTGATGGGATGGAATTTGTTTTCTCTAGTAGGAGTGGAATAGTTGGAGGATTTTGTTGAGAGATGGATTGGAGGAAATGTTGAATTATAAGAAGGCTATGCGCATGTTAAAATGTGTTGCAAGATTCTGAAGTTCATTGTCTTATTTATTTATTTATTTCGAGATGGAGTTTTTGTTCTTATTGCTCAAGCTGGAGTGCAATGGCATGATCTTGGTTCACTGCAACCTCCGCCTCCCGGGTTCAAGCGATTCTCCTGCCTCAGCCTCCCGAGTAGCTGGGATTACAGGCATACGCCTCCATGCCTGGGTAATTTTGTATTTTTAGTAGAGACCGGGTTTCTCCATGTTGGTCAGGCTGGTCTCGAACTCCCGACCTCAGGTGATCCGCCTGCCTTGGCCTCCCAAAGTGCTGGGATTACAGGTGTGAGCCACCGTGCCTGGCCTCATTGCCATCTTTATAATCTGGGTTTTGATAAGGTAATGGTCATTAATTTTTGAGGGCTGAAAATAAGAGAATGGTGAGTCTAATGATGAGATTGTCCTATCTTGATCATTATTTAAAATATGCCCCACCACATACACACAATCCCAGTAGCTTCTAAACAGTCTCTCATTTACCCAGATTCCATTGGCTTTAAAAATATTTTATCATTTCATATCAGTCTCAGCAGTGTCATCGATAAATGCACTTTGTGACATTCGTTAGGACTGATGCTATGGCCTTTTAAGATTGTTGAATATTTTCTGTTTATTTTCTCTTTAGCTTAGGGAAGACTAATCAATATATAGGCTTATGCTGTTAATGTTTATTGGCTCCACCTAAGAAGCACAGCTTTTATAGCTGGAAGAAATAATCTGGAATATTTTTTATCACTCAGTATTACAGATCTGACATCTAATGTTCTGAATAGATAAGTGCCTTAGCATGAAAGGAGGGAATTATTATCTAGTTATAGAACACAGTGTCCCTCCCCCACAATGAGGCCAGGGTTATAATCCTCCTAAAAGTGAAACAATATATTGAGGTATATATCCCAGTTCTCTGCTATTGGAGACTTAATAGTGCCAATTGGAGAGATAGCACTTAGACATACTATAAAAAGGTTAGTAATGGGTAAGCCACATCCTTTCTTTCTTAAGGATAAACTAATTTGAGTTTAAGATGTTTACCTTACAATGCTCCAAATATGATGGGGCTTTTAATAATGCTGGCCTTAGAGGCTTTTATTCTGTCTTCAAGGCTCAATTAACACTAATAATTAATATTGTATAACACTTTACATTTATGAAGTGTTTTTATAAGCATTAGCACATTTGAACTTTAGAGCATGATTGTTAGATGGGGAGGTAAGTACATTTATCTCTATTTTAGCTGAAACTTATTACTAAATTCAGATTTTACTTCACATCCATGTCTTAGTACACTAAGCTATGCTGCTTTTTATGATTTCACTTGCTTTATATCCAAATTCCCATAGTAATGAATTATGTTATGATGGATTCCATTTTGGAATAAACCCAGTTTTTTTTTTTAACTGAAAAACCTGTATTTTCCACTTTTTTAAAAATTAAAAGGGAGTTGAATGAACTTAATTTTTTTCTTTTTTCTTTTTTTTTTGAGACAGAGTCTCGCTCTGTCACCAGGCTGGAGTGCAGTGGCGCGATCTCAGCTCACTGCAACCTCCGCCTCCCGGGTTCAAGCGATTCTCCTGCCTCAGCCTCCCGAGTAGCTGGGATTACAGGCACGTGCCATCACACCCAGCTAATTTTTGTATTTTTAGTAGAGACAGGGTTTCACCATGTTGGTCAGGCTGGTCTCGAACTCCTGACCTCTTGGTCCACCTGCCTCGGTCTCCCTAAGTCCTGGGATTACAGGCATGAGCCACCACGCCCGGCCACTTTTTTTAAAACTAAAATTGGGCGGGGTGCGGTGGCTCACACCTGTAATCCCAGCATTTTGGGAGGCCAAGGCAGGTGGATCACGAGGTCAGGAGATCAAGACCATCCTGGCTAACATGGAGAAACCCCGTCTTTACTAAAAATACAAAAAATTAGCTGGGCTTGGAGGTGGGCGCTTGTAGTCCCAGCTACTCAGGAGGCTGAGGCAGGAGAATGGCGTGAACCCAGGAGGCGGAGCTTGCAGTGAACTGAGATTGCGCCACTGCACTCCAGCCTGGGCCACAGAGCGAGACTCCGTCTCAAAACAACAAAATAAAAACAAAAAACAAAACTAAAATTGGAGCTGAAGAATTTGATCCTAGACGGATCCTTGAGTTTGAATTTTAAATTATCCTTTTTATCTCTCATGGATTCAGTAAATATCAAATGTTTTCTATGTGCCAGGCTTAGTGCAGAGGGTGGAAGGTGGTGGGAGAAGCCTTAAGAATTAAACTAATACAGTGAAAAAAACCAAGAATTTAAAGTCAGGTAGACCTGAATTCAAATCCCAGCCCTGCTAATTAGTTATTAGTTGCAAATTGCTAAGTGCCTTGGAGCTTCAATTTTGTAATTTCTAAAATGAGAATAATAACAGAATTATTTTGAGGAATAGGGTGATGTATATAAAGCACTTAGTAATATGTGCTTTATAAGACATTACTGCCCATAGACCAATGAATAGACAAAAATGTATGGTGAGAGTTAGTCTTGACAGGAAGTGTTTGGCTGACCTGATGGTGCAGAATAGAGTGAAGTGATTTTGGCTGCCAATATACTGTGTGCTGCTTTTGTTGAAACTTGTAGCTCTCACACTGGTATTTGCCAACATTACATTTGACTTCTCACATAGTAAAAGACAACTCATTCCTGTGGAGTTTAAGGCATGTGGAAACATCTATCGGTAGGCTAGACATTTAAACTTCTGTTGTAGTTCAGTTGCGGGAGAAATTGCACATTGCCATAGAGTAGTGAAAGTCAGGTAGCAGAGAGCCTCTCTGGGCTGGTACCTATATTCACTTTGCTGAATTCTGTAAACATCAAAAGCAAGAATGGCCATCCAGGATGAAACGTACAGCTGACAGTATGGTCAATAAACTGAACAGGTTGTAAGACTAAGAACTTACTTTGTTTTCTAAAGTGGTGCCTTCTTCGTATTTAAACTTCTGTGGAGCATCTGTCATATGCCAGGTACTGTTCTGGGTTCTAGGAATATAGTGGTAGTGGTGGGGAAGCCCCTCTTCTAATAGAGCTTACATTCAGTGAGAGAGAGTATAAGTAAATATAAAATATAATGAATCTCAGGAAATACTGAGAACCATGAAGAGAAGTAAAACGGGAGAAGCAAGTATGTTGGGTCTCACTGTGTTGCTCAGGCTGGCCCCAAACTCCTGGGCTCAGCTGATCCTCCTGCCTTATCTTTCCAATGTACTGGGATTACAAGCATGACCTCCACACCCGGCCTTGCTTGTTTTAAAATAGCATCTAAAATAGGAGCCAACATAGTGTGTTTTAGTCACTATTTAGAAGGGCCCTTTATATGAGTAGAGAGAGCACCGACTTCAGAAGTTGCTTTAGGAGGTAGAAGGGAGGGGAGTGGGTCTGGTACAGTTAAAAATTGGCCTGCATGCCATCCTTGGAACACATATTTTACTGTGGGTTATTCCACTCCAGAAGACGTATATTTATGTGTCCAGGAGACCTAATGATCCCCCTCCCATACACACTTCACAGTATTTTAAAAAGTATAGTCTGTGGACTATCTGTAACAGAATGCACAGTCTGTGGGCTCTGCAACAGATCCATTTAATCAGAAGATTTGAAAATGGTACCGAGGAATCTGTAATTTTAACAAGTACCCAGGTAATTGTATATCCATACGAAGTGTTGAAAATTACTGTTTGTAACCTTGTTGATAGAAATAATCTTCAACCCAGTCTTAGTAGGCAGGCAGGCGGGCAGGCAGGCAGGCAAGTACTTGCTTATTTAAGATTCGTTACTTTTCATAATTAACATTGGAGCTTGCATTTCCTTTTGCATTGATTTAACTTCTGGCTTTAATCTCTGATATACTGTGTCCTCTATATTAAGATGTGTCGATGAGACAGCAGAAAATGAAACCTTTGTCCTCTTTCCTCACATTATTTTGTGTTTTCACTGTTAGCCACATCCCTGGGAAGAGGCAGCCTCTGAACGAAGAATGCTGAATTGGCTGTATAGACTTATGTGCTTTAGTAAAAAGCTTGCTCACACTCAACACTTTTTTCCGTGTTTATTGAAAATTCTAGTTATTTACCTGTTACTGAGTTTATTTTTCATAGATCTTTAAATGTCTAACATGCACTTAAAATGAAAGAGAAAAAGAGAATGAGGATATTGAGAAAGTATATGATTTACTTAGTAGTAAGACAGTAAATACTTGCTATCAAGGTAGGGGATAGAAAAAAAACAGCAATGGCAAATTTAAACCATCTGCAGGTGGTCCAGCTAGATCCTTACAGGGGTCACAGCCAACATTTTAGTGGGCATACTTTTGAAGAAAGTATGCACTGTTTTCTCCATTTTAATTTTAACGATACCACTGATATTGTCGGGTTGTAAGCATATCTGCTAGGACTCATGCATAGGACTAGGCCAGCAGATACCCAAGCATATCTGCCAGCTCCCAGGGAGGGCTATTGAGGACAGGGTTTTCTAGCTTCCTTGGAATTTCCACTTCCTAGTAGTATGATTTGAGTGCCTCTCTCAGCTCTGTATGATGGGAAAATCTGCAATTCAAGCTTGATTTATTTGGCTTAAATGATGGGGCAAACCTCCAAACCTGGGCAAGCTCAACACTTTCGTACCTTGCCTTTTTTGTACTGTCATGGCTCCTGTCAAGGTTAGGTCATTTAGAGTTTGAAAGGGCATTAGAATGAATGAAAGTCTGTACCTTTCATTTTACTGTTAAAGAAACCAAGAGTCGGAAAAGTGAACTTATTTTCCTTGAAGTCTAGATACTAGAATATGAAGTCAGGTGATGTGGATTCCTTCAGTGGAGCCATCTAGTTGAGTAATCTTTTAAAAAAATGTACCTCCTTGCCCCAAAATGATGTTAATCTTTCTGTTTAAGGGTTCTTGTAGTCTTTCCATTCTAGTAGTTGATGGTTTTTGACTTCACCTGTATGGTGGTTGGGAGGCCCCATTAAGGCATGAGTGATAATTGTATCTTGCTTCTTAGTAAAATTATGTAATATTTAAGAGAAAAACTCTTGAAATTAAGGCATATGGAGGAGGAATAACTCTCCCTGAGTCACACCACAAAGCAGCTGTGGAGAATTCACAGAGTTGGTTTCTTTGCTTGGTACCATATGTTTGCTTTCTTTTGCCTACCGTCTCCTTAGCCACTTGACTCCCTTAAAGTCAGTCTTGTGAAGAGGTATGGTGTGGCAGAAGATACCAGAGTTGGGAGTCTGGCCACTTAGGTCCTAGGTCCAGCTTTGCTTCAAGACTCCATTTCCTCTCTTTGGGCTTTATTTTCCCCATCTTTAAAATGAAAGGCTAGACTAGATTATTGCACCCTAAGTATCTTTCCAGCTCTGATATTCTTTGATTTCATGAATCTTGGAAGGTTCTAATGCTGTTTGATGAAGGGCTGCAGCTTTCCATTTGCTCTTGCTCACAGCATGATTCTGCATTGAAACTTTACCATGGTGTACCTTGGGTGGTCTTAGGGCAAATTTTTTTTTTTTCAGGAGGAATTTTTCTGAGAGTGTAGATTATATAGATAAGCCGACTTTTGTTTTCTTTTTCTTTTTTCTTTTTCTTCAGTGCTCCAAGATATTTGAATGTTTTTGTTTTTTTTTTAAAGAGAGATGGTGAAAGGTTAAAAATAAGAATGAGAAGACTACTTTGAAAGTTGGATCTTTAGAAAGTACATTAATGAGTATCCCAAGTGACTACTCTTAGGGGGGAATAATCAAGAATAGCAAATGTCTTAGGTCTATATAGGGTGGCATAGCATTGTGGCATTTTCCTGGTGGTGTTGCAAAGCACAGGGTTGTTCAAAGTCTATAGTTAATTTTTGACCTTGGAAAGGAAGTGCTGGCTTACCTCAGGGCCTGAGAGCAGGGAGAGCTACTGAGGACAGGGTTTTCTAGCTTCCTTGGAATTTCCACTTCCTGGTAGTAGGATTTGAGTCCTTCTCTCAGCTCTGTATGACCAGAAAATCTGCAATTCAAGCTTGATTTATTTGGCTTAAATGATGGGAGTTTGTTTACCCTGAAAATGTCACTTCAACCTTGAGATAGCCTAATGATGCTTTTTTTTTTTTTTTTTTTTTTTTTTTTGGAGACAAGGTCTTACTCTGTTGCCCAGGCTGGAGTGCAGTGGTATGATCTCAGCCCACTGCAACCTCCGCCTCCCCGGTTCAGGTGATTTTCCTGCCTCAGCCTCCTGAGTAGCTGGGACTACAGGCATGGCACCACCACGCCCGGTTAATTTTTGTATTTTTAGTAGAGACTGGGTTTCACTGTGTTGGTCAGGCTGGTCTCGAACTTCTGACCTCGGGATCCACCCACTTCAGCCTCCCAAAGTGCTGGGATTACAGGGGTGAGCCACCGCGCCCGGCCAGCCTAATGATTCTTATAGGATACTAAAGCTATTTGGACATGAGTCTGTCTCTAGAACACGCTTGATGGCTTTGTTCTAAAGTGATAAAGTATAGTCTAGCTCTATACTAGACACCATTTGTCCTTATGCTGTATTCTTCTAGGTAGGTGAGGTTCCTTCTATTCCTGCCTGAATGAAAAGCATTTAGCTGACTTCCCGAGCATGCTGCATCTTGTCCTTCAGTTTTTCTTTGTTTTTCATTATTCTTTGCTGCAGCTCAGCATGTCTTCCAGTTGTGGCTCTACACAAGGCAGGAGCCATGGAAGTTCTGCACGATTGCTTATTGGAAAAGAAACGTTAAAAGCATGAGTTAGGAAAGGAGTTTAGGTCTTTTACTGTATTCATAGCGTTAGGATGAAGAGTGGGGAAGATGGGGGAGGTGTGGAGACTCGGATCCAATAAGACTAGACTAGAAGGATTTGAGGAAATGGAACTTTGGGTTGCTGGCAGGGCAGAAATACTTGAGGAACACTCCCGTTTTAATAGGTTATTTTTAGTTTGCAGAAAAAGAGTAGTTTCTTCAGTGTACTGGAATCTTGTAGTTGTGTTTGTAACCTAAACTAATCGGCTTAGCCTGTGCCAGAAAAGTGTCAGGTGGCATGCTCATTTCCTTCTAACTTTTAGTACTGCCTGGCTTAACTGCTGCAGTTCTGTGACTAGGCTTCAGGGCGTTGGTAATGGGTACTAACTGGGGGAAGGGGCAAGTTGCTGCTGGTGGCATGCTGCTGGTCTGAGCAGAGAGAACCCTCGTGCTAAGTCACTGCCCTAATGCATTCACTCTGACTGTACATGTAATGTGGTGCTTGAATCCAGAGTGTTCACTTGTGGTACCCTAAGTATGACTTTGAGTGGAACTACCTTAGAATCTTATTTTTCCAATTAACTTGACAGTCTCTAGCCATTTCTTTCGGCTCTTGTCCTGGATATTTTATTCTGCCTTAAGTGGTTTTTAATGGATTTTAAGCTGTCAGTTATCATTCATTCAGCACAACTTTATTGAGTGCCCACTCAAATGTATGCCTGGCACCATTGTAGGTGTTAAGTGTCTTTTGGTGTTTCTTTATTAGAAACTGTCGATTTTATAAATGTTACTCAGTTGAAGAATGTCAATTACTTTAAGTCTTTTTAAACTTTTTTTGTTATTTATTTATTTATTTATTTATTTTTAAGACAGAGTCTTGCTCTGTCACCCAGGCTGGAGTGCAGTGGTATGATCTCAGCTCACTGCAACTTCTGCCTCCTAGGTTCAAGCAATTCTTCTGCCTCAGCCTCCTGAGTAACTGGGATTACACGCGCGTGCCACCACACCCAGCTAATTTTTGTATTTTTAGTAGAACGGGGGTTTCGCCATGTTGGCCAGGCTGGTCTCGAACTTCTGAGCTCAGGTGATCCACCTGCCTCGGCCACCCAAAGTGCTGAGATTACAGGTGTGAGCCACCATGCCCAGACTATTTTTTAATTTTTGAGGCAGGGTCTTGCTCTGTCATCTGGAGTGCAGTGATGTGATCTCAGCTCACTGCAGCCTTGACCTCTGGGGCTTAAGCTATCCTCCCACTTCAGCCTCCCAAGTAGCTGGGACCACAGGTGTGTGCCACCACACCTGACTAATTTTGTTTTATTTTTTATAGAGACAAGGTCTTACTATGTTGCCCAGGCTAGTCTTGAACTCCTGGCCTCAAGTGATCCTTCTGTCATGGCCTCCCAAGTGCTGGGATTACAGGCATGAACCACTGTGCCTAGCCTATGTATTTTAATTTTTAAATTTGGATAAGACTTTTATATAAATTTCTAGGCCAGAAAAACCAATTTTGGTTTGGGTACTATATGGTCATTGTACAGGAACAGATGTAAATTAACTAGAAGATGTGACCTCTGCTCTTGAGGCATTTAGAATGGTATGGAGAAAACAATAGGTGGTACAAATTATTGAAGAAAGTACAAAAACTATTACAAACTAAATTAGCTGTATATAACTACCTACCTAAGTGCCGAGGGACTGTTTGGTCAGTAGGGTTTACAGCTCCCCATTGGAGCAGGTTTTGCCCTTATTTTTTTAGCTTTGTGTATAAAGATATAAGCCAGCAGCTTATCAGTGTGGTTGTTTGTAGTCTTGGGGATTTTTCTCCCTGGGCTGGTCTTATTTTTTACTTTAAGACATAATAAAATACTCTGGATAACTGATTTTTATGGAGACAAGAAATACTTAAGAGGTAGTCAGCTCAGTAAAGCAATAGCAGATAGTGGTCTGATCCACCTCGTTTGTAGAGGCCAGGGGAGTGGAGATGGTGGTGTTATTGTTTCTGCCTCTTTTGGGCACTGAAGCAAGAGAGGCTAAATATGAAAGCCCTCGTTTAGTTGATATCAGCTTACCTTAGGTTAGCAAATTATTTAAAATATGAGCCTCAGTTTCTTCAACATATAAAATTAATTTGATAATACCTCCTTATGGGGTCATTATTAAGGACTGAGAGTATGGATGTGAAAGTGCTTTGAACTATGAAATAATGTATAAGCACTAGGTATTATTGTCAGGCGTAATGGCTCACGCCTGTAATCCTAGCACTTTGGGAGGTCGAGAGAAGAGGATAGTTTGAGGCCAGGAGTTCAAGACCAGCCTGGGCAACATAGCAAGACCTTGTCTCTACAAAAAAATAAAAATAATTTAGCTGGGCATTTTGGTGCACAGATACTTGGGAGGCTGAGGTGGGAGGGTCTCTTGAGCCCAGAAGGTTAAGGCTGCATTAAGCCATGATTGCACCATTGCACTCCTGCCTGGGTGACAGACTGAGACCTGTCTCCAAATATATATGTATATATATAATTATTAGGAGGTATATTATTTAGAGCATAGGAGGCATGCACTTCTGAGGCCCCTGTCAGGATATCTTCTAGGGATCCTGAATTTCAGATGATTCTGGGCATTCAATAATTGGACTTCCTAGGCTGGTGCTGTGTCTCATGTCTATAATTCCAGCATTTTGGGAGACTGAGGTGGGTGAGTTGCTCGAGCTCTGGAGTTCGAGACCAGCCTGGGCAACATGGTGAAACCCCATCTCTACAAAACATACAAAACTTAGCTTGTGGTGATGACACATCCCTGTACTCCCAGCTACTCTGGGAGCTGAGGGGGGAGGATTTGCTTGAGTCCAGGGGGTGAGACTGCAGTGAGCCATGATTGCACCACCGCACTCCAGCTTTGGTGACAGAGCATGACTCTGTCTTTAAAAAAAAAAAACAAAAAAACTATTGACAAAAAACAAAACCTGGACTTGAGTTGGTGATAGTAAGAAAAATACTATTATTTAATGTTATTTGAAAGGGTTGTACATGTGGGAGATGAATTATTCTTTCTTATAAGTTTATATAAGTCCATTTATACTATACATAAGAGTCTTCGTAAGTATAGGCACTTGTAATTTTCAGTAGTTTGGCCATTGAACATTTACTGAACTGTTACTGTGTGCCATGTTCTATGCACATGCTTGGATTCAGAGATGAAATACATAATTCTGGCCTTTCAAGAGCTCAGGGTTTGGTACAGGAGAGTAACAAGTAGACAATTATAATACAGAATGATAAGTGCTATACTAGAGATAAACCTAGGGTTTTTCAGAAAGGCTTATTCTTACTTGATTCCTCTCAACATCCTCTCCAGACTTTGTTTAAAAGTTGTAAGAGATATCTTAATGAGGCCTGGAGAAATGAAGCAGTTTGCCTAAGGTCACACCCGTAGCTTGTTATTTTTAAAGCTAAAACTAAGATCTGAGTTGTCATACTTGCTTTCACTTTCAGTTATTTCCTAGCTAATCAGGAGGCTGAGGCAGGAGGATTGCTCAAGCCCAGGAGTTTGAGGTTATAGTGAGCTGTGATCGTGCCACTTCACTGTAGCCTGGGCAACAGAGTGATACCCTGTCTCCAAAAAAAAAAAAAAAAAAAAAAAAAGAACTAGTCACATCAGGTTCTTAAAAAAATGTTGACTATGTATTTCACACTGTACCAGGCCAATGGCAGTACAAAAGAATAAGGTGGTCAATAATTATGGTGTAGTAGGGATAATAAGTATTAAAAAATGAGAAATTAGCATCAAGTCAATTCAACTAATACTTTTTTAGTAACTTGTGTATAAAGCTCCATGTTAATTGCTATGGGAATATAAAACAACATAGGACAACCTACCTGTGGCTTTTTCTTTAGGAGATGGTGTCAGATAAACCTGTAACACAAAGTAGACTAAGAAAATTGCTCAAGTAGAGATACAGACAAAGTGCATTGGGAACATAGGCCCAAGAATCTTAGAATATTAGAACCAAAAAGACAGTTAGAGGTGATCAGTTCTAGTGGTCTTTACTTACTATGTTGGAGACATGGAGCCCATTTGGTTAGAGAAATTTGAGGAACCTTGCAAAAATCAGGGAATCAAGTGAAATTAGGACGACAATATAAAATTTTCAGCTGCCAGGAAGAAGAGGACTTGAACTGGAAATAGGCAGCCTTGGATCACAGAAATAGAGTATTGTAGAACTGAGGCCTTTTTAAAGTAAAACTTAACACCTAAACTGGCCAAAGGTAGACCCACTGTACCTAGAACAATAACCATGTTTTATAGTGTACAAAGTACTTTCACATACATTCTTCTGTTTGGTCCTTATAATCTTGTAGTCAAGACACATTGTCATTTCTGTTTTACAAATGAGGAAACTATTCTAGTAAGTTGGAGAGACAAGAGTAGAACTCAGGATTCTACTGCCCATTGTACTACCTGGTGTGTGAATGTGAGTGAGTTTTAATTTTAATTTTAATTTTTTTTTGAGATGAAGTCTTGCTCTCTTGCCCATGCTGGAGTGCAGTGGCGTGATCTCGGCTCACTGCAACCTCTGCCTCCCGGGTTCAAGCAATTCTCGTTACCTCAGCCTACTGAGTAGCTGGGACTACAGATGTGCGCCACCATGCCTAGCTAATTTTTGTATTTTTAGTAGAGATGGGGTTTCACCATGTTGATCAGGCTGGTCTCGAACTCTTGACCTCAAGTGATCCACCCACTTTGGCCTCCCACGGTGCTGAGATTGCAGGCGCAACCATGACTGTTTGTTTTTATTTATTATTTATTATTATTTTTTGAGATGGAGTCTCGCTCTGTCACCCAGGATGGAGTGCAGCGGCACAATCTCAGCTCATTGCAGCCTCCACCTCCTGGGTTCAAGCAAGTCTCCTGCCCCAGCCTCCTGATTAGCTGGGACTACAGGCACACGGCACCATGCCTGGCTAATTTTTGTATTTTTAGTAGAGACACGGTTTTACCATGTTGGCCAGGTTGGTCTCGAACTCCTGACTACGTGATCTGCCCGCCTCGGCCTCCCAAAGCGCTGGGATTACAGCCGTGAGCCACTGTGCCCAGCCTCCTGTTTGTTTTTAATAATGTAGACATTGACTTGAGACGTGTTGGCAAGTGTGACTTAGTAAAAGAAGGAGATAGACATAGTTATACCTACAAGAAGGAACTTGGGGCTTAGGGGTGGGAGGCAGAGAATTGGCACGGAGCCTGATTATTCTGACTTGGGCATCTTCCTTGCCCTTTTGGATGCTGCCTTATTATACCTCTGGCCCCACCCATCCACCTCTCTTAGTACTTATTTAAAATTATTTCTGCTGTAACTGGGCAAGTTACTTTCTCAAGGTGTTTTTTTTCCCCCAGGGCTTCCTGATGTGCCGAGAGAGAGAGAAAAAAAAACCAAAACTAAGAATGTGTATAGTGATGAAAAGAAAATCGAATTAATATGTGTAGGGTATATTTTAGTTCAGGCATTATGTACTTAGGCATTTAATGTATATTTTTATATAAGCCTTACAACAGTCCCATGAAGTTTAGATGTAATCTCTATATACAGTTGTGGAAACTGAGATTGTAAAGTTTAATCACTTAAAGTATATGTGACTGAATTAGAGTAGAACCCAGATCATCTGACTTTCAATACCATGTGTGGTTTTCCCTTATAGCATGTTGCCAGGGCAGCAGGCAGGATGGAGAGAGAGTGTGGAATAGAGACAAAGGGAAGTTCCCTAGAAGCAATAAAATGGAAATAAACTTGTTACAGAGGGTAGAAATAATAGTGACCCTGTAAAATATGCCTTCAAATTAAAATAGCAGAAAACCTTTTTCACTCAGGCTCTCTAATAGGTACAGCTTAGTGTTCTTCTTCTGATACCACCAAGTATATAGAAGGGCATTTTAATCTTCCATTTTAAGAGAGATGAGATACACTTCTCCTCAGGGAGATGAGATGCATGTAAAACAAAAAATTTCTAGATTGATGCTCTGGGCACTTAACAGTCAGTACAAGGGAAGTCACATTCTCTGAGTTGAGTGTGAAGGTAAAAAGATTTGAAACCTTTGGGTGACTTGCACCTCCTAAGACTTGCAGCTCATAACTGTGACAGACAGTGCTAGGATAGTACCCTCATTAAACAAAAATAACAAAACTGATCCTCAACTCTACATTTTCCTTATCACTTTCACACAGGCAAACTTTCTTTTCTTTTCCTTCTCTCTTTTCTTTTTTCTTCTCTTCGCCTCTCTCTTTTTTTTTTTTTTAACAGTCCAGTGGTCTTTTACTTTTTTACACCTTCTGATTTGGCCAACTTACTTTCATTCATTTGTTTATTTGGAGGCAGGGTCTTGCTCTGTCACCTGGCAGTGATGAAACCATAGTTTACTGTAACCTTGAACACCTGGGCTCAAGCAATTCTCCTGTCTCAGCTTACTGAGTAGCTAGGACTACAGGCATATACCACCATGCCTGGCCAATGAGACAGAGTCTTAGTCTGTCCAGGCTGGAGTGTAGTGGCTCCACTCACTGCAGCCTCAATCTCCTAGATCAAGTGATCCTCCCGCTTCAGCCACCCGAGTAGCTGGGACTACAGGCATACACCACCACACCTGGCTAATTTTTAATTTTTTTTAGAGACAAGGTCTCACTATGTTGCCCAGGCTGGTCTTGATCTCCTGAGCTTAAATGATCCTCCCATCTCAGCCTCCCAAAGTGCTAGGATTGTAGGCGTGAGCCACTGCACCTGGCCTGGTTTTATTTTTGGAGAGATGGGGTCTTGCTATGTTGCCCAGGCTGGTCTCAAACTCCTGGGCTCAAGTGATCCTCCTGCCTCAGCTTCCCAAAATGTTGGAATTACAGGCTTGAGGCACTGTGCTTGGCCTTGGCCAACTTTCTCTCAGCAGGTGAATAACAATTTTAGATGTGATTCTGTTGCTAAACTTCACAAACATGGGCAAAGAAGCCTAGTCTCAATTACAGACTACTGATTAGAAAAGGAAATAGCAGGGCCAGGCGTGGTGGTTCACACCTGTAATCCCAGCACTTTGGGAGGCTGAGGTGGGTGGATTACTTGAGGTCAGGAGTTTGAGACCAGCCTGGCCAACATGGTGAAACCCCATCTCTACTAAAAATACAAAAATTAGCTGGGCGTGGTGGCATGCACGGTAATCCCAGCTACTCGGGAGGCTGAGACAGGAGAATCACTTGAACCTAGGAGGCGGAGGTTGCAGTGAGCTGAGATCGTGCCACTGCACTCCAGCCTGGGCAACAGAGCGAGACTTTGTCTCCAAAAAAAAAAAGGAAGTAGCAGAGCCGGTTCTTTGAGTGCCAGCTTTCAAATAGATGCATGAATCTCAACCTAGTTTTATCAATTATTTATTAATAAGCACTCCCAAAGTGCACAAAAGTTCTAAAGTTCTTTCTGATTCTGATCTTGTTTATACTCTTCTTTGGTAAGGTTTCTTTGGCAAGGTGAAAAATAACCTGACACATAGAGATGGGATTGCTGGATTCTAGTTTTCTTTGTCTGTTACTAGCTTCCTAAAAAGGTCTCACAAGTCCCTTAGTTTGTTTGCTCATCTGTCATATGAGATAAGAGTATTTGCCTTCTCATCCTAAAGGTTACGTAGATTTAAAAAGTTATTCTGGGAGAATTAGAAGCACTTTCAGATGAAAGACATTATTTTACAGCAGTCCTCTATCATAGATAGGTACCGAAATATCTATTATTGATGCAATTTAAGTATTAATGGCAAGACTTAAAGAAAATTATTAAAACATTTGAATAATTTATATAACATGAGGTACTCCAATTAATCAAATGATATGCCTCTACTTCTGTCTTTTCGGACCTGTTTATAGTTTCTTCAAGGGCAAATGGAGATAGCATGGTTAAGGATGTCATTCATAGTGTTATTGGAAAGGACAATAGTATATCATTGTTAAATATCATTTAGTCTGGCCTTTTTGTTTGACTGATGAAACTGAGACCCAGAAAGTGTAAAAGACACATCTGAGGTCCAACAATGTCTGTGGTAGAACTAGAGGCCGCCACCCGGGTTTCTCACTCCCCATCCAAGTTTCTCTACACTTAGAGGGTGTGTTGTCTTACTCAGTTTCCTGCTTTAGTCAGAAAAGATCACTGGCTCTGGATTCTCTTCTTTCTTCCTTGTTGGCAAGTGGGATAGGGAGGAGGGGAGTGAGCAAAAGGCAGGCCTTAAAGAAATTGACATGTCTTCTGCAGCTTATGTTTTTTCTTCCACTTTTATCTAGAGTGTTCTGAACTCCAACGTGAAATGACTTGAATGTGAGAAGCGACTCAGTCAGTGATGGCATTCAGGGCAGCTGCTTTTAAAACCACCTAGGTTGGCTCATATACATAGCAAGCTGCTGGCACTTCCTTAGCCCCATACCCCCTGATTGGTCCCTACCCCATCCTGCCATCAGCCTGTTTACCATGTTGGCTTTTTGGCGAAGAGACTGCACGGGGCAGAAAAACTATTAAAATCCCTCCTGGCTTTTTTCCTGAACAATCCTGAATGCTACTTCAGCAATTATAGGAGGAAAAATAAAATTATTTTCCCCTTGCTTCCTACATAATTTGGGACCACTAGAAAACTCTGTGATCCCAAGTTATTCTGTTTCTCTCTGATACCAATTTTTCTGATAACAGAAAATTATCCCTGTGTATACTTTAGTAAAGGGTCTGAGGATGGTTTTTCTAGAGACTGAGAATGACCCAGAGTTGTTTCAGTTTGAATCATTTCTGTTGTTCTACTTCCACATTTCACTGACTCTTTCCTCTGTCATCTCCATTCTGTCCTTAAGCCCATTCAGTGAATTAAAAAAATTCAGATACTGTATTTCTGTTCAAAACTTTCCACTTAAATTTTTTTTTTTTCAGTTTCTCTTCTGAGATTTACTGTTTTCCCCTTCATTTTGAGCATATTTTCTTTTCTTTTTTTCTCTTTTTGAGACGGAGTCTCATTCTGTCGCCAGGCTGGAGTGCAGTAGCTGGATCGATCTCGGCTCACTGCAAGCTCTGCCTCCCGGATTCAAGTGATTCTCCTGCCTCAGCCTCTCGAGTAGCTGGGACTACAGGCGCGCGCTACAACACCCGGCTAATTTTTGTATTTTTAGTAGAGATGGGGTTTCACCATGTTGGTCAGAATGGTCTCGATCTCCTGATCTCGTGATCCGCCTGCCTTGGCCACCCAAAGTGCTGAGATTACAGGCGTGAGCCATTGTGTCCGGCCTTGAGCATATTTTCTTTTACCTCATTGATCTTAGTTATAATAGCTGTGTTAATATCTTTGTCTGAGAATTGCAGCATCTGGGTTGTCTTAGAGTTACCCTCTGCTGATTGTCTTTTCCTTTGCAAATTGCAAATGGGTTTAATTTTTCTAGGTGTTTTTTGTTTGTTTTTTTGTTCTGTTTTGTTTTGTTTTGTTTTTTTTGAGACAGGGTCTTACTCTGTCGCTCAGGCTGGAGTGCAGTGGTGTGGACATAGCTCACTGCAGCCTTGACTACTGGGCTGAAGTGATCCTCCTGCCTCAGCCTCCCAGGTAGCTGGGACCACAGGCATGTATCACCACATCTAAATTTATCACCACAAATAAATTTTTTTAAATTTATTTTCATTTTTTGTAGAGACAGTGTCTCACTATGTTGCCCAGGCTGGTCTCAAAAACACTTTGGGCTCAGATGACCCTCTTATCTTGGCCTCCCAAACTGCCAGGATTACAAGCATGAGCCACCGTGCCCAGATGCTTTTTCTAGTTCTTTATGTAATTTGGAATTGTGTTCTTCACATTGTGAATGTTGTATTGTGGAGACTTTGGTTTCTGTTGATGTTTTTAATTTAGTAGACAATAACTCAGACTCAAAACTGCAAACTCTGTCACACCTGCAGTGGGTCACAGTTCAAATCTCAGTTCAGTTCTTTTCTCTTTAACTGAGGTCTTTGGATTCTGCCCTATGCTTGCATGGCTCAGGGTTCAGCCAGAGACTGGGTAGAATTTACACACAGAACCTGAGACTCTCCTTTTCTAGCTCTCTTTTTTCTTACTTCCCATGATCTGTGGCTGCTCTGGGCTGTTTCTTCAGGACAGAAAGCCTAGGGTTTGTTTTTGAATTGGAACTTCAGCTAGACCAGCCTCAGGCCAGAGATCCAAAAATGAGGAGTTCATTCCATGTCAGCCCTTTCTTCCAACTTTCAACTTATTTTCAAAATCTGCCAGCCCTTGTTCACTTCAGATAGTTTTTGTGTTTTATCCAGAGTATAGTTGTCTGTGGGAGGGTCATACTGAAAGCAGAATTTCGTACTGACATTTTTATCTATTATCAAAGTGTTTGGGGGACAAAAATGTTCACTTGAACTTGTTTTGTAACCTTGGGCAAGTCTCCTTTCCTCTCTGGGACTCACTTGCTCCTCTGGGAAATGAGGTGGTTGGACTCTGTGATCTGTAAGGATCCTTTAGTCTCTGCTTCTAGGAAGACAGACACGTACACACATACTACCACCACTATCACCACCAACAGTAACAGAAACAATAAGTGCCAGAAGAGATGCTTGAGGGAAGTGATGAGGATGGATCTGTCATGGTGGAAAGCTCTCTGAAGTGGCATCACTAAGGAATTTGAGGATGTTTACAGTCATCCTCTTGTTTTGGGGACAGAGGGCGAGTACGCTGAGGATGCAAGAAGTAAATGGCATTCAGAAGAAAGAAATCAGTTGCTGCTTACTTCTACCCCTTAGAAATATGAGGGAACGTAGACAGTTGAAAACAAATCAAGATTAGCTGGAGTTCCTCTTTCCTTTTGGCAGTGCATTCTGTCTTGTTTTGAAGAGAAAAGCCCCTGGGCCTTAGTAACATGTCAGCAAATTTGGCAGTAGGTGGTAGGTGCCGGGACAGTAGATTTTAGCAGGGGCGCTGCTATCACTGTTAGGGCTGCAGAGACCTCAGGGGAGATAGACCAGATTTATGTGACCATTTCTTAGAGTTCAGAATTTTTATGTAGGAGAGGTTTTAGGCTATGCAGAAGAAGGCGTGTGTGTGTGTGGGGGGGATGTTTGTGTGTGGGTGTTGTGTGTGTAAGGTGGGTGGGGAGGGGGAAAGAGACAGGTGGTGATGGGGTAGGACGGTAGGTCTGTGGAACTGTCCTAAAACTATTTGAATACCAATCACACTTACTTTAACTTCCATTGATTATTTTTTAAAAGCAGAGGGTGGAGAGCTAAAGCTTCCCCCGCATCCACCTAAGCCATCTCTTGGGTGCTGCCTTGGTATAGATCGTTTTTAAAATTATGTTTAAAGATAGAGCATCACTCTGTCATCTAAGCTGGAGTGCAGTAGGACAGTTGTGGCTCACAGCAGCCTCAAACTTCTGGGCTCCAGGTGATCCTCCCGTCTCGGTCTCCCAAGTAGCTAGGACTATAGGTGTGCATCACCATGCCCGGCTAATTAAAACATTTTTTTTTTTTGTAGAGATGGGAGCCTCGCTTTGTTGTTGTCCAGGCTGTTCTTGACTCCTGGGTTCAAGCAATCCTCCTGCCTTGGCCTCCCAAAGTGCTGGAATTATAGGCATGAGCCACTGTGCCTGGCCTAGATCCTTTTTTATACTTATTTTCTAGCTGTTTTTATTATCAGCAACTTTTTTTTTTTTTTTGAGACAACGTCTCACTCTCGCCCAGGCTGGAGTGGAGTGGTGCGATCTGGGCTCACCACAAACTCCGCCTCTTGGTTTGAAGAGGTTCTCTTGCCTCAGCCTCCTGAGTAGCTGGGATTACAGGCACATGCCACCACGCCCAGCTGATTTTTGTATTTTTAGTAGAGATGGGGTTTCACCATATTGGCCAGGCTGGTCTTGAACTCCTGACCTCAGGTGATCTGCCCTCCTTGGCCTCCCAAAGTTCTGGGATTACAGGCGTGAGTCACCGTGCCTGGCTGATATTATCAGTAACTCTTCTCTTTGGGAGGCCAAGGTGGGAAGATTGCTTGAGGTCACGAGTTTCAGACCAGCCTGGGTGACATAGTGTGACCCCATCACTACAAAAAAAAATTCTTTTCAAATTTTATTCACTTGAGGCTTGAGTTACTACTGTTCCCCTCATCTTTTAAGCTGTTTTTTTTAAAAACTCTCATTATTTGTCCATCGTAATTCTAGCCTTCTTGCTCTCTAGGAAGATAGAGGCAGGGATGGATTTGTGTGTGTGTATGTGTGTGCGTGCATGCACGCGCGCAGGTGCATGTGTATGTGCACATGTGCATGTTTTGGTGGAAGTTGGATTAAAGGGACCAATAGTCTTGGAAGGCAGTCACAAGGTGGCTTGCAGGGATATGTAAGGGAGGCAGTTGTGACGAAAGAAGGGAGGATAGTTTGAATGTAAGATCATGTACAAAAGCTTTAGGTTTACCACTAGCTTAGAAGCTACCTTTCCATTTCCTGAAGAGTAAGATACACAGGAAGTTTGATCCAGATCTTCCATCTCTAGTAGCTCTTCTCTAATTTTAGGGGTAAGATTCAATGGGATGGTAGGCTTTTCAACTCTCCTATAGAAGGCTGCTTGTTACAAAACTGGAGGGTAAGTTTGCAGAAAGAGAAGCTCTATTTTTAGTTCTAATTGATATTGGGTGGTTCAGGGCTCTTTTGAGGACTGAGTCTAGAAGGCAACAAAATGACAGCCAGCATGGTGAAGGGACTTTCAAAGTCAGACAGACTTGAGTTTAAACTCTGTCATTTAATAGCAAGCTGTAAGACCTTGGACAAGTCACTTCTTGAAACTTAAATTCTTTATCTGTAAGGTAGAGGTAACATTATCTTCTTATTGTCTTATATAAAACATAAAGCATGGTGCTCAGGGTTGGTAAATACTCCACAGATGTTTTTTTCCTATCTTCTAGAACATCTTATTTTTAGTAGAATCCTTGCTTTTCTGCTAAATAATTGTGTGACTCACCCTTTCTAAGTTTTAGTTTCCTTCCGTAAAACAAGGACATTTAACTGAAGGTTGAGTATCCCTTATCTGAAATCCCTGGGACCAGAAGTGTTTTAGATTTCAGATTTTTTAAAAAAATATTTGCATGTATATAGTGACATGTCTTGGGATAAGACCCAAGTCTAAACATGAAATTCATTTATGTTTTCTATACACCTTATACATATAGCCTGAAGGTAATTTTATTTTTCCCCAGGGGACATTGAATAAACCTGAGTATTGTGTGCCTGTATTTTGACTGTGACCTATCACATGAGATCAGGTATGGAATTTTCCACTTGTGGAGTCATGTGGGCACTCAAAACATTTCAGATTTTGGAGCATTTTGAATTTGGGATTTTCAGATTAGGGATGCTCAACCTGTAGTTGATTTCTGAGATGCTTCCTAGCTGTAAGATGTCATGTACATTTTTAGACTGTTGAGGAATGTTCGGGTGTTTTAATTTAAGCAAAGACGGTGGGTTCTACCCTAGGACCATATCATCTTATAGAAAAGGGGAAGTCTCCTATAGCCAAATTCTTTCTTGACTTTCCTGAGAGAGACATAGCCAGCTTAGCCAGGTTCCTTTAGTGTCAGGATCTAGATGCAGATCTTACCTTGGCCCCTTGCTGACAGTGAATTGTATGTGGAAGTCTTTGGGACAGCCCTCTGGGTCACCTCAGTCTTGGTATGATTCATGCATTACCCGTCTCTTCCATTCTGTTTATATTCTATCCAGGTCAAGAGACAACTGCCTTTGAAAGATAGTGAGTGACTGTTTCCAAAACAGCAAGCATAGGGAGAGCCGCCAGAAGTATTGACGGAAAGCTTGAATTACCTACATGGTAAGTATGTTATACAGTGAAACCTGGGTGTACCAATAGAATTGGGTGGTTTCTGAAGCCACTATAATTTTGCCACTACAGGAAGAGGGGAGGAAAGTCAGTATTTGTGATGGCCTGTTATGAACCAAATACTATGCTGAGTACTTAACCAACCAACCTGATGAGGGAGAAAAATCCTTGCTTGAAGTCAGCAACCGTAAGAAGTAGGCCACTCTTCAGAAGTAGCTGCCATTTATTGAATATTTACTCTATGTCGGGCGCAGTCCTGTTGGACATGCTATCTCCCTACCAACCCTGTGAGGTAAGTACTGTTGTCATCATCACAAGGAAACAAGCTTAAAGAAGTTAAATAACTTCCAAGTTCACACAAGTAGTAGAACTAGGTTTCAAACCTGCATTATTTTCTTTCCTTTTTTTCTGAGACTGGGTTTCACTCCCATTGCCCAGGCTGGAGGGCGGTGGCATGATCATGGCTCACTGCAGCCTTGACTCCAGCCACGTGGCCTCCTTATGGGTCCTTATACATGACCAGTTACACTCATCCCTCAGAGATTTTATACCTGCTGTTCCCTCTGCCTAGGATGCTTTTCCCTCAGATATCTCCCTGGCTGGACTCCTCACTTCTTTTAGATCTAAGCTTAAAACCTCATCAGAGGCCTTCCTTGATTGCTGTACATAAAGGAGCAATCCCTCAGCTCCCCACCACTATCACCTTACGCTGCTTTTTTGTCTTCTTAGCATTTACTATCTAGTGGATGTTATTTGTCTATTTACCTGTTTATTTCTCAGGAGGAGCCTCCTGAGAAGTTGGGACTACAGGTGCATGCCACCACGCCCAGCTAAATTTTGTATTTTTTGTAGAGAAAGGGTTTCACCATGTTGCCGAGGCTGGTCTTGAGCTCCTGGGCTCCAGCTGTCTGCTTGCCTCAGCCTCCCAAAGTGCGCTAGGATTATAGGCATGAGCCACTGTGCCCATTTGAGAGATGTTTGATTTATTTGGAGTTAACGTCTGGGTCACAGGGGTTTGAAGATGTCATTGGAAACTTGACAGTGATCTCTGGTAAAATTCTAAAATTGATTGATCAAAGAATGAGAACAGTGACCCCTAGAAGCCAGCTTGTGTTTGCTAAGAATAAATCATGCTAGCTGATAACAATTCTTTTTTTTCTTTAAGCCTTGCCATGATTTTATTTAAATGATCGGTACAAGTTCAGTATAAAAATATTAGAGAATAGACATAAGCAAAAACAGAAAAAAAGCACATTATCCAGAGATAATTACCATATAGCAGTTTGAGATATATCAGAGCATTTCATTTTTGGAAAGATTCCTAGGTCGCTGGAGGATTGGAATGTGCTACAAAGGTAATGTGTCTTAAGTGCTAAAATTAAGTATTTAATGTTTTCTCATGTGATCCCAAGACAAAAAAAAAATTTGACCTGGCTCTGGAGCTTGTTGAATAGTTGCACTCAGGAATTGTAGTAGATCAGCGTTAATCTATAGGAGGTGTTTTTAATGACATTCTACAAGGCTGTTTTTGGTTATATTTTTGTTTCTGAACATCAGTTTGGATGAAGATATAGAAAAGACATGCCTGTGAGACTTAAATAGTGAATGCTTGCAGGCTAGACAGTGTAGAGAATATTTAGTCAAGGGATTGAAACTAAGAAGTTGAAATCCAAAAATAATAAATAATAATTTAAGCTGAAACTTAACATGATACTTACTATGGACCAGGTACTAGTCTAAGCAATTCTTGCATTAACTCATTTACACATACCATAACCTTATAGGTATTGAAGCATAGAGAAGTCAAACTAGCTAGTAGCTAGTAAAGTCAGGGTTTGAACTTAGGCTGCCTGGCTTCAGAGTTCATAAACTTTAATCATTGTATCACATTGCCTGCAAAAGAATTAAGCCCCATATTTCAGTTATTAAAAATGAGATTTAACAGTTTATTTGGAAACAAAGCCAGTATGAACCTACAAACTGGTACTGTGGCTACCAGATTAGTTCATGCAATCTTGGACTTCATTATTAGAACTGGGCAGACCAGGTCATCTTTCATCCATCCCACCCTTTTACCCCATTGCAACTGTCCTGGTTCAGGCCCTTATCCCATCTCTTGCCTTGACTATTACAATAGCACCCTAGTTTATCCTGCTGGAATGGTCTTTCAAAAACTGCAGTTCTGATTGTGTTACTCCCTTACTTAATCCCTTTGTCCAATACAGGTTGCAAATTTGCTTCCCATATCCACTTGCAGGCATGTGTGTTTTGGAGGCACTGTACAGTGGTGTTCTTTTTATTTCCTCTTTTTTAAAATCTGAATTCATTGGCTACATTTAAGAGATTATATATAAAAGTAGGGCATAGCCCCTCTTAGCCATAGTCCTTCTAGGCCCTTTAACTCATTTAAATCATTGGCCTGATCTCTTTGGCACTTGCATTTCAGCCTTTGGCATACAGGCTAAGCATCTTTCCTAGAATGTAGTGCCTAGATCTGAAAATAGTCCCCTTTATGTGAATTTGGCCAGTACAGAATACAATAAAACTATTACATTAATTTATTTACAAAACATTTATAAGGTTCCTACCTTGCCCCTGTCACTATATTCAGTGCCCAGGACTGAAAAATGAAGATAACACAGTCCCTGCTCTCAGAGCCCAGCAGAGGATGACAGATATTTTAACTATCATGGATATAGTGATAGAAGCATCTACAGAATTTAGGATGGTGCATTTCTTGTGGGGAAGGATGGTTTGAAAAGGCCTCAGAGAACAGATGCTTTAAAAGATGTTTACCTTTGGGCCAGGCGTGGTGGCTCACACCTGTAATCCCAGCACTTTGGGAGGCCAAGGCTTGTGGATCACTTGAGGTCAGGAGTTCAAGACCAGTGTTGGCAACATAGTGAAACTCCGTCTCTACTAAAAATAGAAAAATTAGCTGGGTGTGGTGGCACACACCTGTAATCCCAGGTACTCGGGAGACTGAGGCAGTTCTCGAGAATCCCTTGAACCCAGGAAATGAAGGTTGCAGTGAGCTGAGATCGTGCCACTTCACTCCAACCTGGACGATGGAACGAGATTCCGTCTCAAAAAAAAAAAAAAAAGAAAAGAAAAAGAAAAAAAGATGTTTACCATTGGAATGGCCGTGGGTTGGGGGTGCTTGGAAGGAAAGGAGATAAGGGAATGTTCCTCAAACAGTACACCCTCAGCCTCTGAACTTACTGTGACATTTCAGGGGCCTCAAACTTACCATCCAGACCTTACCAGTTAATTGCTCTTCCCTTTGTGTCTCTGGGGTCAGCCATGCTGAATTAAATTCCCTGAATGCAGCATTGTTTTGTTAGCTTGTTCACTCCCTCCCTCCTTCCCTCCCTCCCTCCCTCCCTCCCTCTCTCCCTCCCTCTCTCCCTCCCTCCCTCCCTCCCTCCCTCCCTCCCTCCTCTCTCCCTCTCTTCCTCCCTCCCTCCTTCCCAATAAACAACTATTTTATACTCTTTATATACTAGGCACTGTTCAAGGGGCAGGTAATACAGCAGTAAAAAAATTACAAACACAAAAAACTACACTTCTGACCTCATGCATCCTACTTTCTGGTAAGAAGAATCAATGTAAATAAATTTACAAGTAATCAGGTGGTTAAATGTGCCAAGAAGAAAAATAAGTAGGGTATCTTACCTTAGAGCTATCCAAAGATGGAGTGAGTTGTCTTGGGAGGAAGTGACTGTTATTCTTGTCATTAGAAGTGTTTGAACTGAAGCTGAGTAACTGCTTGCTAGATAACGTCCGCATTGAGTGGGAGGTTGGACTAGATGATCTCTAAATCCTTTCCAACATGAAGAATCTCTGTATGCTAGCTGGGTCCCTAACTCTTGAGTTTGCATACCCAAAATACATGAATTTGTGATTCTGGGAAAAATAATGTAAGCCCTGTAATTAGATAGAAATGTGCAAGAATTGATGGTGAGGCTTAGACAGCCTAAGATTTTAAAACAGGTAACTACAAGTGGTCAGGAGGAAGCTGCTTGAAAATAGCTCTTGGCCAGGGCCAGTGGCTCGTGTCTGTAATCCCAGTACTTTAGAAGGCTCAAAGGGTGAAGTGGGAGGATGGCTTGAGTCCAGGAGTTTGGGACCAGCCTGGTCAGCATAGAGACCCCTTCTCTACAAAAAAAAAAAAATGAGAAAAATTAGCCAGGCATGGTGGCATGTGCCTGTAGTCCCAGCTGCTTGGGAGACTTAAGGTGGGAGGATTGCTTGAGGCTAGAAGGTGGAAGCTGCAGTGAGCTGTGATTGCTCCACTGCATTACAGCCTGGTAGACCCTGTCTCAATAAAATGAAATGAAATAATGAAATGAAATGAATAAAATAAAATTAAAAAAATCTCCCATTATCCTTTAGATCAGAGATTGGCAAATTCTGGCAGACAGGCCCACTGTCTTTTGCTTTTTAAATTTTTAATAATTTATTTAAGTAGAGACAGGGTCTTGCAGTATTGCTAAGACTGGCCTTGAACTCCTGGCCTCAAGCAATCCTCCCCCCTCATCCTCCCAAAGTGCTGGGATTACAGGCATGAGCTACCATGCCCTGCCCACTGCCTGTTTTTTTAAATCAAGTTTAATTGAAACATAGTTATGTTCATTCACTTCTGTACGGTATATATGTGGTTGCTTCATCACTACATTGTCAGAGTTCAGTAGCTGGAATAGAAACCTTAGATCCTATAAAGCCTAAAATATTTACTCTCAAATTAAGTTTGCATACTTATGTGTATACTATCAAACTTTTTAAAAAAAAGTTTGCCGACCCCTCTTTAAATGACTATTGGGAACAGGAAGTGAATCATGGCAGCTGTGTTGGGAGAAGGGGCAGGGCAGGCCTGATTATGTTCTATTTCAGACCTTCCTGATCTGCCAGGACAGGAAGAAGAGCCACTCTCCAAAATGCTGGATGGGGCCACTTGGAACTGGGTTCAGGAACTTTGATAGAAAGGGCCCTGAGTGAGAGACAGTTGGCACTGTATGTTGCTAGCGTGAATTAGAACTGAGCCAGGTACTAATGTAGGGGAAGTTGGCATGAAAAGTGAGACTGTCCTTCCCTTTGTAAAAACCTTCCTATAATTTCCCAAGGTTTAATATAAACAATTTTCTTCCCAGACCCCACCCTTAGGCACATTTAATCACTTCTTCTGAGCTTCCAGTTATATGTATGATGGTACAATATGCTAAGGAAAAAAAAAGCAGGATAGAAGACAGGATGCAAAAGGGTGGGTGCTATCTTATGTAAGATGGTCAGGGAAGGCTTCTTTATCATTGTTTTATAATTGGTTATATCTGTATGATTCCTTAAAGGCAAGGGTAAGATTTTCTACTTATCTTGGCAAAATGCTGGGTGCATCATAGGTGTTCTATAAATGTCTGCTAAATAAATGAATTTTGCCTAGATAAACATACTTAACAGAGAGTAAGGGAGGCAGTAGGAAGAGAGGTGTCTACTTTGCTTTTGGATGATCCAGGAGGTAGCAAAGCATTTCTTACTCTGGCTACTTAGGGCCAAAAGGTCAGAGATAAGTGACCTCCTAACTCCATTTTCAGTCTAGTTCCTTGTTTACTCTGGGGAGAAGGGATGATCTTAGTGAATCACTATTTTTAGGAGGATTCTCCCTGATGAAACTTACTTTAGGTATGTATAGGACTTTTCAAAGTGCTTTTGCTAACTTTATTGCATAGTGTTGCTGTAAGGTAGTTGATATTCTTTTATTTTTTCAGAGGAACTAAAGCATAGAGAAAATCAGTGACTTGGCCAAACAGTATGGTATTCTTAAAAGAATATAAACTTTGGAATTGAACCTAGATTCACTCTGACTATCCTTGCTAGCTGTGTACTTTGGGAAAATTTGAGAGTCCTTGCCCCATAAGGTTATTGTGAAAGCTGAATAGAATAATAGTAGTAGCTACTGTTTGTTGTGAATTATGTGCAAGGTATTCTGCTAAGCATTTTACATGCCCAAGGATTACCATATGGTCTTTGTGTGGACATTGAAGGAAAACCTCCGTGGAGTAATGTAGGAACATGTAAAGTAAATGATCTGAGATTCCTGATACCTGCAGAAATCGTGTATATAAGGTACTTAGTATTGCCTGTAGTATAGTACTGCCCTATTTGTGGTTGTACTTATTTGTTCCTTTATACTCTTTTGTCATTGTTAGTTTGTTTATAGAGTAGTGCTCAGAACTCCTCATTTTGTAAAAATGCTTAAGAGTTTATAAGGAGGTGATTTTGCATAATGGGAAGAATCCTGAATATAGAGTCAGGAGACTGAAGTCCTTGACTTTGCTAAACTGCTGGAAAAAGCACAGTATTTACTTCTGAGTCCATTTCCTTGTTTCTAAAATAAGGGGTTTGAATGAAGTAAGTGATTTTATTTTAAATAAAAGCTATGTAGAATTCTTTATTTAATAAAGTCATATAGGGGAAGCCCAATATGGTAAGAAGCTAAAATCAGTTGCTTTGGTTGAGTAAGTGAAAGGAGCCTGGAGTTCAGCCTGCTCAAAATATCTCCCCTGCTGTCTTTCCCCTAAATGACCCCAAGGGGATTTGCTGAGTCTAGTTTGAAAACCAGTTGACTAAATGATCTTTAGCTACCTTCTGGCTCTGAAATCTCATTCTGAGGAGTGGAGGAAGATCCAGAAATGTTTTCTACTACTTCTTCAACACTTGGTCCGATAACTAGAGCTGGACATCCTGTGAGTGTTGTGGTTTTTTGATATCTATGTCCTGTTTGTGTGGGATAGACCTGCAAGAAAGGGCTTCCCAGCAGGTCAGGGGGAGAGTATTGTGGTTGAGACATTGTGCAAGTGGCACAGGGCTAGGGATGAGATCATTCAGAGCATTACCACAGGGCCTGAGATTCTGTGCTGTCTGTTCACTCTTGCCGTCTGTTTTCTCCTTTGTGATCCATGATTAGGTCATGGACATTCTTATTTTCTGTTAATGGTTATTGCCAAAGGGCTGACAAGCTATTTGATAATTAGGAGGCTCACTCATCAGTCAAATTCATCGAATTTTCAGCATTCCCTGTGTGCTAGGCTCCCTGCTGGGTACTGAGAATATAGTGGTGACACAAGTTGGAGAGAAGAATCGAGTAAATAAAGCTTCAATAAAGCGTGATAGGTTCTGTGATGGGAACCATGTAGCAGACTGTGAAAGCAAAAAAGAGAGGCCCAGATCTGGCCTGGGGTTTGAAGAAGGCACTCCAGAATTTTCCAGAAGGATGCCTTGTCTAAAGTGGGATCTGAAGAAATGAGAAGGAATCAAACTAGTGAGGGCCCAGAGGGAAGAGGGAGGGCGAGGACGTAGATGAAGAGGCTGGCGGGGCCACATCATGAAGGGCTTTGGGTGCCATCATGGGGAATTTGGACTTTATCCTAACAGTAGCCAGGACCTTTAGAGAGTTTTAAGCAGTGGTGTGTAATACCTGCTTTCTCTGTATGTTTCCAGTAAGTATTTGCTACATATTTACTGGGTTTAGCTTTTTCATTGCCTGTACTAGTTGATTCATATCATCCAGAGTCTTGAATAAAACATATAAAATTGGCACTAAAAGCCAAATAAATAAAACAGTGGTATAATTCCCAGACTCTTCTAATTCAGAATTATGATAATTTATAGATGGGGCTATACTAAGGTTTAACGTTTCCTTCTTTTGAAAAAGAGATTGTGAAAACTATAGTATAAGCTAGTATAAATAAGATGTGCTGAGAGAATGCTACAGTTTGAGGATAAGCTGGGTTTTCTTTAACAGCTTTATTGAGATATGCTTTATGTATCATGAAGTTTATCTCTTTAAAATACACAATTTAATGGTTTAAGCATATTTATGAGGATATGCTGTTTTAAAGCACTTTATAGATAAATCATATATCATTTGTCTTCCAGTGACTATGATGGCAACACAGATCCTTTGTATCATACACTCATTTAAAATTGGTGTGTGGTCTAAACTTAGTTAAGTCCCCCCAAACCAACCCGGTGTATAAATTGACAAGGTTTTAATTGTACCACTGGGCAGAAGGCCAAAGGCAAGAGTTTTTAAAAGGGAAAAGGTTTCTTTTTAAAAACATAAACTATAGGAGGTTTTTTCCCTCTCCATTTTTGAGAATGAGGAAGCAGGTAGGCTGGGGAAAGGAGAAGGGGGACCAAAAGAGGCAAAGATGAGAGGACAGAGAAAGAAGTACCCAGAGAAGCAGAGTGATGGACAGGGAGCAATAATCGGGGTGGGCAAAATCTGAATGGAAGCGGAAGGCTTGGTCTTTTCGACACCTTCAAGCGTTGGTGTTTTTGAGGAGCTGAGCTTGGGCTCCATCTGGTGGCCCTAGGCTTATAGTGCAGCCATTAGAAGAAATCAG
The DNA here is from genome assembly GCF_006542625.1 of Nomascus leucogenys. Classification (NCBI taxonomy): domain Eukaryota; kingdom Metazoa; phylum Chordata; class Mammalia; order Primates; family Hylobatidae; genus Nomascus; species Nomascus leucogenys. Next base: position 23,157,201 of record NC_044404.1, on the reverse strand, counting down.
GCTTGGAGAGAATTGGCATTTGGCATCTCCTCCAGGCCCAATTTCAGTTGTTTTTCTTTTGCCCTGAGCTTTCTCATAGGATCATTGTTGGAGTCATTTCTTCCCTTTCCAGTGGTGGCTGTTTTTCTCTTATGTCTCAGACTGTGTTTCTTCACTCTTATCCTTGAGTTTTAAATGTAATCTTATTGGACGACATCACCTAATACCCTATTGTTGCTGCCATCTATTGACGCCCTGAGTCACTGCCCCTAACTTCTCAACAACTTCAGATTTTGTCTTAATGTCACTCTTTCCAGCATTATTCCTGTTAATTTATGGTGCTTACATGCTGGTGACCCTTGCAACACCTTTACCTCTCAATTATTTCTCTCTTCTAATGATCTTGTTTTCTACTTGTCCCTACTCCCCCACAGGATTCCTATGATTATACCTTCGTTTTTGACGTTATCAATAACTACAGTCCCTCCATGATTTCAATTCCTTGAAGTCCCTCTCTGATTTCCGTCTTCTATATTTCAGGCTTAGTTTCCTCTGGTACCTGGTACCCGGTACCCTTACTCCAACAAGCCTTCAAGTCCCCTTGGGACCTTCAATTCATTAGTTTATATTATATTTTCACTATTCTTCACCTCATTCTGTACTGAGTGAATTTAAAGTCCCTCACACACATCCTCTGCTCTCCTGTCCTTCTTTTGCTTTGTTCTGCAGTGCTTCGACCTGGTTCAGTCCAACTCTGGTTTCTCTATTCTTTCGTCTGTTCAGCCAGCTGAACAAGACTGGAGAAAAAGATAGAACTTTGTGGATTGGTTTCACTTTAAATCGTTACCAGAAATTTCAAGTGGGCCCTTACACATCTAATATACATCTCATACACATGTCCCAAATGAAACTCCTCATCTTCCTTCTCAGACTGCTCCATCTGCGGTCATCTCCATTTGAATGGATGATCATGCTGTCCCTCTACAAATTCAGCCCAGCCACCTTAGAGTCTACCTTAATTCCTATCTATCTGTCTATCTGCTTATTTATTTAGAGATAGGGTCTTGCTCTGTCACCCTGGCTGGAGTACAGTGGCACAGTCATAGCTCACTGGAACCTTAAACTCCTGGGCTTAAGCAGTCTACTTGCCTCAGCCTACCAAGTAGCTGGGACTACAGGTGTATGCGACTGTACCTTCTAATTTTATTTTATTTTACTTTTTTTTATAGAGACAGGATCTTACTGTGTTGTGCCCAGGCTGGTCTTGAACTCCACCTCAGCTTCTCAAAGTGCTGGGATTATAGATATGAGTCATTGCACTCGGCTTCTTAATTCCTTTCTTTGCCTCATGCTTCACATGTGGTCTAAGAGCAGATCTTTCAGTCGTACCTTCATACGGCCAGAATTCTGACCACTTCTCAACTGTCTTGGTCACGTGCTCTTGGAACGCATGTCCTGCCACCATCTTGATCTAGGCCATAACTATGTTTTGCCTGGATTACTGCAATAGCCTCCTATGTGGTCTTCCTGCTCCCACCCTTATCCCCTGTAGTCCATTCTACTTGCCACCTACTTAAAAGTTTCTGCTGAGAAGTGGTTCAGTTGTTATTATAGATTGTTTTTGTGTTTGGGATGTTTTTGCTTCCCCCAAAATTCGTGTTGAAACTTAACCCCCAGTGCAACAGCATTAAGAGGTAAGACCTTTAAGGAGATAATATTAGGGATCAGCACCTTTAAAAGGGCCTGAGGGAGCGAGTTCAACCCTTTTTGTTCCATTCCTTCTTTCCTGTGAGGAAACAGCATTCTAGGTGTCATCTTGGAAGCAGAGACTGGGCCCTCAGCAGACACAAACCTGCTGGTGCCTTGATCTTATATTCCCAGGCTCCAGAACTGTGAGGAAATAATTTCTGTTCTTTTTGGAGACAGAGTCTTGCTCTGTCGACCAGGCTGGAGTGCAGTGGCGTGATCTCGGCTCACTGCAGCCTCCGTCCCGTGTGTTCAAGCAATTATCCTGCCTCAGCCTCCCGAGTAGCTGGGATTATAGGTGTGCACCACCACACCTGGCTAATTTTTGTATTTTTAGTAGAGATGGGGTTTCATCATGTTGGTCAGGCTGGTCTTGAACTCCTGACCTCAAGTGATCCTCCTGCCTCAGCCTCCTAAAGTGCTGGGATTACAGGCGTGAGCCACCGCACCTGGCCAGTTTCTGTTCTTATAAATTACTACCTCAGGTATTTTATTACAGCAGCACAAACGGACTGAGACAATGGTCTTTTTTTTCTTTTTTCTTTTTAAAGATTTTCTGTTTGTGGTATATTCTTCCGTATCCTTATGATGTGTCTAGGTGCAGATTTAGTTTTCTCCTGTTGGGACATTGCTTCCTGAATGTGAGGTTCCATATCTTTAATCAACTCTTGAAAATTCTTACCTGCTAGCTCTTAAAATACTACCTGTTCCCCATTCTGTATTCTATCCTTTTGGGCTCCCTGTTAAAACTTCCTTGTTTTGGACCTTTTAAATTTTTATTTCCCCTGTCTGTTAACCTCTCTTTTACCTTTTCCATCTTTTTAACTCTGTGCTGCTTTTTGTAATTACATATCTCTCGACCACTATTTATTAATAGCTTCCTTTGCCTCTAATATGCCATTTCTCTTCTCTGTTTCTAGCTGTTGTATTTGGTTAACTTTCAGATCTTCTGATCTTTGTTGATAGCACCTTGTTCCTTTCTCCTGTTTTTTTTCATTCCTTCTTTTATGATTATAAACATTGGAATGTACTTATTGTATGGTCTCTAGCCAATAATCTTAATAACTTTGGTTCTTTTTGGTATAAACTTGCTCTGCCCAGTCAAGTAAAAGATGGATCTTTATGTGTTTTGTAATTTTTAGTTATAAGCTCAGGTTCAGCTGGACTTTAATCTGTGGGAATCCTGTGTGACCTCTGTAGAGAGTAGCTCCCTCCAGAGTACTTTTGTTTGCTCAGCTAGGTTTCCCAGGGATATTACTAGGCTGATGGCCATTTTATGTTGGTTTCTCAGGACAGATAGGTTCTAGACCACTCAGGTGGTATAAATTTGAACTCTGAATTCAAGTGAGAACAGGTCTAAGATTATAAATTCTCTAGGGATAATCCTCCTTTAACCCCTAATGGAGCCCAGGTCCTCTTATCTCCCTATATCAGGGAGGGGACTTTTTTCACTACTTATCCTGAAGCTGTAGTTCTTCAATAGTCCTTGCTTTAGATTGGGGACTGGAGTCTCGTTTTCAACTTACCACCTCTACTGGGTCCAAACTCTTATCTCTTAGACCTGCATGATTGTTAGAACCCAAACTCCTTGGTTCTGGAGATCGGCAAGACACTAAGAAGGACAACTCAGTGGTAGTTTAAACTTACTATTATTTTTCATTTAGTCTTCTTTTCCTCTGGTTTTAGCTGGAATGTCAGTTACTTTCTATGTGATCAACTATACATTTTAAGTGATTGTTACATTTTATTCAGTATTTTTAGCTGTTTTATAGTATTAGAGGTTTTCCAGGTTATCTGGTTTGCCATAGTGGTGGAAATGGAAGTCTTGTTTGCCTTTTAATTTCGTAGGACTTATTGTTCATGAAAGCTGTTTAAAATACATTTATTAATCCATTCTCCTGTTTTAAAAGTGAGAAAATTACATAAAAAAACTAAACCTTCCCCTTTCTCTGTTTCCTTGGGGTATTATTATATGTTTGGTATATATCCCCAGTGAAATGGCTTTCAAAGAAACAAACCAGTCTTCATATCAACCTTAACATCTGGGCATTTCTTTTACAGTGCCAAAGGATACATTTTGTAGAAGCTGCCTGTTGGCTGGGTCGGGCCAACTCACACCTGATTTTCACTTACAAATATACTTTTGGGAGAAGAGATGTTGAAAATGGGTGTGGAGAGATTGCTTTAGTATATTGTGAAGCTCACCATTTATAGCAAGGCAGATGGGTTAATTTGTATCACTTTTAAGTCACAATAGTTCATAAGAGATAATCTTTAAAAAAAAATCTTAGGATTGTTTATTGCTTTGTTACCAAGATCTTCCACATACTATCTCAGAACAACACTGGGGAGAAATACGGTAGACATCATTATGCCTAGTTTACCACTAAGTAAAACTGAGACTTAGTTTACATTGTTAATGACTCTCCTGAGATGATGCAGGTTGCAGATGGTAATGATGTTACTATACCCTGTCATGAGAATTGAGGTTTCTTATACCTCTTTTTGCCATGCTGCCACTGGTGACATTCTTTATTAGGGTGAAATGAGGTATCAACTCAATATCGGCCATAAAGAACCAGTGTTTTCTTGCAGGTTTATTCAAGTCATTCATTCAACAGGTTTGAGCCCCTGCTATGATCCAGGCACCAGGAACAGATAGGAGCTCTTTTCTATAACTGGAAGCTAACGTGCAGGTTTTACATTTGCTGACTGACATGCTTTCTGCTTTCCTTCTGTAGATTGATGATGGTCTCCAGCTGTCAAAGAAGATTGTGGTTGCCAAGAGAAAGGTAACCATTTCTCATCCCCTTGAGTGGAATTGGATGCCTCTAGGAGCCCACATTGGCTGGCAGTAGACATGGCCGAATTTACAAGCTACAAGGAGACGGCCTCCAGCCGCCACTTGCGGTTTAAGCTACAGAGTCTAAGCCGCCGCCTTGATGAGTTGGAGGAAGCCACAAAAAACCTCCAGAAAGCAGAGGATGAGCTCCTGGATCTCCAGGACAAGGTGATTCAGGCGGAAGGTAGCAACTCCAGCATGTTGGCGGAGATTGAAGTGCTGCGCCAGCGGGTGCTGAGAATTGAAGGCAAAGACGAGGAAATTAAGAGAGCAGAGGATCTGTGTCGTCTGATGAAGGAGAAACTTGAAGAGGAAGAAAACCTCACCCGGGAGCTGAAATCTGAGATTGAGCGGCTTCAGAAACGAATGGCTGAATTAGAGAAGCTAGAAGAGGCCTTCAGCAGGAGTAAGAATGACTGTACCCAGCTGTGTCTGAGCCTGAATGAGGAGAGAAATCTGACCAAGAAAATCTCCTCTGAGCTGGAAATGCTCAGAGTCAAAGTGAAAGAACTAGAATCTTCTGAGGACCGCCTGGATAAAACTGAGCAGAGTTTAGCGTCAGAGTTAGAAAAGCTGAAATCATTAACGCTGAGCTTTGTAAGTGAGAGAAAATACTTGAATGAAAAGGAGAAAGAAAATGAGAAATTGATAAAAGAACTCACTCAAAAACTAGAGCAGAACAAAAAAATGAACCGAGATTATACAAGGAATGCTTCTAATCTGGAAAGAAATGACCTACGGATTGAGGATGGCATCTCTTCCACACTGCCGTCCAAAGAATCAAGAAGGAAGGGTGGTCTGGACTACCTAAAGCAGGTAGAGAATGAAACAAGAAACAAATCAGAAAATGAAAAGAACCGCAATCAGGAAGACAACAAAGTCAAAGACCTTAACCAAGAGATTGAGAAACTTAAGACGCAAATCAAACACTTTGAGTCGTTGGAAGAAGAGCTTAAGAAAATGAAGGCCAAAAATAACGACCTTCAGGATAATTACCTAAGTGAACAAAATAAAAACAAATTATTAGCCAGCCAACTGGAGGAGATAAAGCTACAAATCAAGAAACAGAAAGAGTTAGAAAACGGCGAGGTAGAAGGGGAAGATGCTTTCCTGTCCAGCAAAGGCAGACATGAGAGGACTAAGTTTAGAGGCCACGGAAGTGAGGCTTCTATGTCCAAGCACACAGCGCGGGAACTGTCTCCTCAGCATAAGCGGGAACGACTCCGGAACAGGGAGTTTGCTCTCAACAATGAAAACTATTCTCTGAGCAACAGGCAGGTTTCTTCTCCCAGTTTCACCAACAGGAGGGCAGCAAAAGCTTCTCACATGGGGGTGAGTACAGACAGTGGGACTCAGGAGACAAAGAAAACTGAGGACCGATTTGTACCTGGATCCTCCCAGAGCGAAGGGAAGAAGTCTAGGGAGCAGCCCTCAGTGCTGAGTCGCTACCCCCCAGCTGCTCAGGAGCACAGTAAAGCGTGGAAGGGGACTCCCAAGCCAGGCACCGAGAGCGGACTGAAGGGAAAAGTGGAGAAGACAACACGAACGTTTAGTGACACCACCCACGGGTCTGTTCCCAGTGACCCATTGGGTAGAGCTGACAAGGCTTCTGACACCTCCTCTGAGACTGTCTTTGGCAAGCGGGGACATGTGCCTGGCAACGGAAGTCAAGTAACTCAGGCTGCAAACTCTGGCTGTTCTAAGGCCATTGGAGCTCTGGCCTCATCTCGAAGATCGTCCTCAGAAGGGCTCTCTAAAGGCAAAAAGGCTGCCAATGGCCTTGAGGCTGATACCAGTTCCCTGAATTCCAAGGCTCCTGTTTTATCGAAGTATCCTTATAGCTCTAGAAGCCAAGAGAACATCCTGCAGGGATTTTCAACCTCACATAAAGAAGGGGTTAATCAACCTGCAGCAGTCGTGATGGAAGACAGCAGTCAGCATGAAGCCTTGAGGTGTCGAGTCATCAAATCCAGTGGCAGAGAGAAGCCAGACTCAGATGATGACTTGGACATAGCATCTCTTGTTACTGCCAAGTTGGTAAATACAACCATCACTCCAGAGCCAGAGCCCAAACCACAGCCTAACTCTAGAGAAAAGGCCAAAACCCGAGGGGCACCTAGAACCTCCCTATTTGAGAATGATAAAGATGCTGGAATGGAGAATGAATCTGTGAAATCTGTCAGAGCCTCCACCAATGCCATGGAGCTCCCAGATACCAGTGGTGCTGGGGTAAAAAGCCAAAGGCCCTTTAGCCCCAGAGAGGCGTTGCGGTCGAGAGCCATCATCAAACCTGTTATTGTTGATAAGGATGTGAAAAAAATCATGGGAGGATCTGGAACAGAGACTACGTTGGAGAAACAGAAACCCGTCTCTAAACCAGGGCCAAACAAAGTGACAAGTAGCATTACTATCTATCCGTCTGACAGCAGCAGCCCCAGAGCTGCTCCGGGTGAGGCCCTGAGGGAGAGACACACATCCACCAGCAATATCCAGGTGGGGCTGGCAGAGCTCACATCAGTTAGCAACCATGTCAACTCCCCTTTTGAGCTCTCCATTCACAAACATGACATCACCCTGCAGCTTGCAGAAGCAGAGAGAATGGCAGATGGGCCCCTGAAGAACAGGCCAGAAACAGTGGTCTCTCGGAGCAGCATTATAATCAAGCCATCGGATCCTGTGGAGAGGAATAGCCATGTACCTCCAGCGGAGACAATCAGGTGGAAAAGCCATAGTGCCCCTTCAGAAGTGGGCTCCTCAGATGCCAGACATGTTACTGTGCGGAATGCCTGGAAGAGTAGGCGAGACTTCAAATCTTTAGAAGACCCCCCAACTCGAATAGGTAAAAACATGGAATCTACCAATAACAATGCCTACACCCAGAGGTCTTCCACAGACTTCTCAGAACTTGAACAGCCCAGATCCTACCTTTTTGAGCAGGGCACTCGAAGGGTAGGACCAAGTTCAGGGGATGCCCCTGAGCCCTCCTCCAGAAGGACCCAAAGTAGCCTCACTGTGTCAGAGGTGCTTACCCGTCGGAATCGGGTGGGAGACACCATCACTGTCACAGCCTGGAACCACTCAGCAAGCATGGTGAGTTCCAGCCTTTCTCTCCCCTCTCTCTTTTCTCTCTCCCTTTTCCTTCTTTGCCTTTTCCTTTTTCCCCTCTGCTCTGGCCTGTGTGATCCAGGATCTTGAGAACTGAGTAGAACTGGGTTCCTTAGAGAACTGTTGAAAAATCAGGGGGTTTCGACCTTTCTCCTAAAGAAGGTTTTTGGCAGCATGACTTTCCAAAATCCCTTTTCCAATTTGTCTTCATTTTGCTCTCATATATGAAGGTGACACAAAAAGGGAATATGTCTTCTCTTCCCTTGGTTTGCCAGAGCAGCTAAAGGAGCTCCCCGTAGGCCCTCAGAGCAACATGAAAAGCATAAGAAGCAGCTGCAGCTGATGGGGAGCTCTGGGCAACAGGAGGAGGCCTGGTGCCCTTTCTGTAGGGCACAGTGAGGGGGATCCAGGTCAGCAAGTTCTTGGCCGCCTCAGTTAGCAGATCTTCACAGCCTGCTGGCCTCTCAGGGATGAGGAGAGCCGGGGCTTACACTGGGCCTATTTTAGATAAGCTTATACCCAATTCCAAGTGACACTTTCTTTTGCCCCCCAGGCAGCTGTCTGTCTTATATCATCAGTCTGAGGGCAGGGCTGTTTCAGTATGGCTCATTACAGCTTTGATAAATCCAGAACCACCTGCCTTATGTGAGTGTGAGGGTCAGAGTGTCAGAACAGCATCTGGAGAAGCCCCGGGGAGTGTCTTTTTGATGAGAAACCTGTGATGATGAAAAGCTTCTTGGACCTGGACACAGTGCTCCCTTCTTTAAAAAAGCAGATGACTCTGTTAGCCTGAAAAGCCCTCTGACTCTTTACAGAGTACTTAACACTGGACAAAAGTACTTCACTACCCACTATCTCATTCAATCCCTTGAATATCTGCCTGAGGGCAGATATTATCCCCATTTTTCAGATGTAGAAGCTAAGGGTCAGAAACACAAAATATCTTACCCAAGGTCACCCAGCTGAATTACTGGAAGAGCTAAGACTTGAATCCAAGATTCCTGTCTCTAAATCCAATGCTCTTTCTACTCTGCTAACCTTTCTTACCCGATTTCCAAGGAATTTACATATTGGCCCATACTCAGGCAAAAGCATATTTTTGCAGTTAACTTATGGCCTGTCTGGGATATATCTGCCTCTGCTAGGTTGGAAAGGACCCACTGTGGTAGCAGGTGAGGGTGTCTTGTTCCTCACTTTACTGACCTCCACAGCTCACTTTTGTTATTTATTGGCACAGGAGGAAGAAGGGGAAGACTGTACACTCAGTGTCTACAGGCAACTGCACAACTCCCTGGATCCGTCTGAACTGCCTGGGAAGCAGGGGCTGCCAGAGCCTGGGCGAGTACGGGTTGAGGAACGATTACGGCCAACCAGGCCCTGTGCTGAGGAGAACTGAGCCTGCTGGGTGTCTGTTGTCTGCCCTCTGCTCCTGCTTCTCAGCTATTCCACCGTCCTGCCCCACGAAGGATCCAAGGCCAGTTAACCAGGCAAGACACAAGCCTTGGCTGGAAAACTGTGGTAGACCCGGGCTGTGGCTCAGGTAATTTTTGCCATTTGGCCAGAGGGAATCAGAGACTACAAGCTGGACAGTCACCCAGGCCCAACCTTCCCCAATGCACGAGTCCTCTCTCTCTCCTTGTCCCTGTCCACCAAGTAGTTGGACCATTCTCGCCCCCAAACGGGAAGATAAGGTCCCCACCACACAGCAGGAATCAAAAATTTTTCTCGGCTCCTTGGTGGGTTGTTTCTGGATCCTAGCGCAGCCTCTGTCTGTGTGGTTAATGTTCTGGTTTCTCAGTCTCCTCACTATATCCACTTCACTCCTCATTTGATTTACCAGCCATCAGCTCCATCTAGGGGGCTTTCATTTCTTTCCCCTTGGAGTTCTTTTCCTCAGACTTAAAGCAGAAAGGGGTCTGTGCTGCCTCTGAGGGATTATGAGACTACCCTTTAGGTTGAAGTTTGACCTGGCTCCTGGCTCACCAGTCTCCTGGAAGCAGAGCATGCAGATACCCTTGCGGATACCCATTGGAATGACATCATCCCTCCCCAACCCCAGCTCTCTTTGCTCACCTTTCAAAGGCACCTGGAGGTGCAAGCCTCATGCATCTCCTTTCCTGAGCACCAGTAATGCTGCTGGCATCGCCTGCTCTCTTTCCGGTGGCTAGAGACTTCAGGCTGACTTCATTGTTTCCACCTTGGGAAAATCCCTAGGCTAAGCTGGGCCTGACCCAGCATCCTCTGCCTTCTAGGAAGTGCCCAGCAAGGGGGAAAGTAGACCCAAAGTGACTCCCCTTTAAGTCACTCCACAAGCAATAGCTCCATGAGAGGCATGGACTGTGAGACTACTCCCTCCTGTTCCTCCTTCTCCATCCCCCATGGAGGAGGCATCGCACTTTACCAAGCTGACGCATTCCTACAGAAGTGGGCCCTGGATTTCTGCAAGTCGACTATCATGATGACTTCGTTGGAGGAAAGGTGATAAATACATATGCATTGAGGGCCTCAGCTTTATGTAGTTCAGAATGCAGCAAACTTTTCAGAAAGCCACGTAAATAAATTGGTTAGGTTCCTTATACCAGTCACATGGGAAAGTTGAAAAGAATTGTATATTCTTGACAGTGCTTTTCCTTTAGCATTCTGTCAATTCAAAGAAGGGACCCTCTTTCAAAGGCTACCTTTATGAAGCAGACACTATTGCCCTCAGAATGAGAGAATATTAAACTACCAGTCTGGTAAGCTGGATTTTTTCCCCCATGGCTTTACTTCCTTGCTGTGTGACCTTGGGTGAGTCATTGTCTTCTTGGAGCCTCAGTTTCCCTGTCTGTAAAATGAGTTCTTTGAAATGGATGATCTCTAAGGGCACCAAATCCGGTATTCTAAGGTTCTCCTGTTTTCACCATCTATAATAGTATGGGATGATTTTTGCTCGTGGAAGGTATCATCTGTGTGGGTTCTTCCCTCCTGCCCTCAATTGTTTTTCTGGGCCTTGTTTTTTAGTTTCCCCATGTTTTAATCTCATGGGGATGAGCTCAGGGAAGCTCCCTGGGCCTGTTTCCCAATCTGCAAAGTGTGAAGGGATTAGATCGGATGGTCTCTGAGGCTCTTTGTGGCATCAGCCTTGCCCAGTGCCACACAGCATCTCTTGGCTTTCTAGGAGTCTAGGTGTTACGGAAAGTACCCAAGTCTGTGTATCTCCTGTTCCTGTGCATCTCCTATGAATTTCCTGGCAAGAGGAAGACTCAAGACTTCCTCCAGAGGAATTTGTCTTCTCTGCCTTCACTCAGCATGGGAACCAGTGTTCATCCTGCCCTTGTCTGCATCAGATTTGGCAGTGAGGAGGCTTGGGGAGCACCTACCTTACTTTCAGGGACAGGAATCTATTGCTCATACTTCTGCTTCCTAGAGTTTTGCCAATCTAAAGGCATTGTCATGTGGCCTGCCTTTCCTCTCCACATCCCCACCTCTGATGCTCAAGATGCTATTTCCAAGGTCTCTTACTGCTGCTTCTCCTGGCTCACTGGCCAGAAACTAGCTCACTCAAGGCTGCCATCCCTCACTTGCAGCCTCCCTGCCATTCTCCTTCACTGGTTGGCAACCTTGAGAGTTCAAAGAAAATCAGCCTCTGTGGTGGTCAACTAAAGCTATTAGGAAACTAAGTCTGTGGCTCTTCTCTGCTGATGGAAACAGAAGGGTGCCAAGCCATGCCTAAAAAGATCTCGCCAATAATTCTTGTCTTTGGGTGTTGGAGCCCTGGATTCTGGTGCTATAGCTCCTGGTGCCACAGTCTGGATCTTTCCACACTTCAGCAGTACCAACATCTGCTGCTACTCAAAATGTCCTGTGGAAGAGGGACAGCTGTGATGCCCTTTTGCTGGGGCTGCCATCTTGAAATCTGAGTGCAATAGGATTTGATTGTAACAGTTATTTCAGGATATTTTGTTTCTTTAATCTGCACACTTTCTAGATAGATTTTATTTTTAAATGTCCTCAGCATTGCAGAAAATAACATTGTATAGCAAGTAAAGGCTGGAGGCTATTTCTCTGGGCTTCAAATGGCTGGTAAGGCTGGCTCTCAAATCCCAAAGTTGGGAGGCATGTTTCTGAAAAGCAACTGAGGTGTGACTGTTTGGACCCAGGCCTCATCATCAGGGGTCCTGGAGGAAGCCTCCAAGTAGAGGGGAGACCTGGTAGTTGAATACTTGTTTAATCAAGCCAAATAGTCCCACTGCCTCTGGTCAAAAAACCCACTTTTATGACAAGTTTCTTCCGCAGCTTGGCTCTTAATTTTACTGGCAGGTTTATGGTTGTTGGAGGGTTCCTAGTGAGTTGGAGGACCTGGCAATAGAGCTGCTTGGTTGGCGCAAGTGGAGCTGGCTTAGTACCAGCAGCTGATCTCTTCCACGTGCTGCTTTTTTTTTGCCACTCTGATACTAAACCAGAGAAAGCTGCAGGTGGATGAAGAAGCTGTGGCTGTTTTTTGCTTTTGGGTGGTAATGAGAGAGTCATAGTGTGGGTTAAAGGGATCTGCAGTGGGGCCAAAGATGCCACCCTACCCTCAGCTGCAGGCAAGCTTGCACATAAATAACCCCCGTCATTGGAGTGTTCGGGATGCAGGGGGTGCTATAGTGTTCTTGGACTTGTTGTCCTGGGGCAGTTTTAGTTCTTTATATTTAGTGAGTCAGTGCCAAGTGCTACCACTTCCCAATAAAGGAATGGGGACCCAGAGGCTGGGTCCCTGGCTACCTTGTTATGAGGTTTTGTTATTTCTCTGACAAGATTGCTTTGGAAAGAGCTGCTTTTAGGGATTATTTTTTGAATACCCCGAGTGGGGAACAGGGTTCTCCTCAAAGCCTCACAACCAAGATCATAGGAAAGAGGCCCTATTTTCCTGCTGCTTCCCAGCTCAGAACATATACTGAATGGAATGTATTTTTAAGAGAATAAAGTCTATTTTTTTGTATTTTAAAGATTGAGAGGGCTAAGAAAGTAGCCCTCAAATTGTTATTGCATTATAGGCCCCTTTGTTGGGGGCAGTCTGTTGGTCCACACCTACTTGCTCAGGCAGGTGCTCTGGTCTCACCCCTGCCCCTTGGAGTCTAGGTGCAGCAGCTTCTACATTCCTGCTCCAAGCATGGGACCAAGGAGGCCGGAACCTGTCGCTGGAAACCAGGGCAAAGCAGTGGCTCAGGGCTCCTTGGGTGCATGTGTATCATTGGAGCTGCCTGTCTGCATGTATCCTCTGGCGTGAATGCTCTCTGTTGGCTCTGCAGTACAATATGTAACCAATAAAGCGCCCTCGTTTCCGTATACTGTGTGCGAGTCTGTGATGCCAGTTTTGTCAGTGTCATCCCTGTGTATCTGTCTTCTATGCATTGGCGCAGCTCTAGTATATTTCATTGTATAATACTTAAAATTGGGTATTTTACCTAACCAATTACTGATACCGCCATTAACCGCCCTGACCCTGGTATGCAGATTCTTTCCATTACTGCCACGAATTCTAAGATTGGGGGGGGGAGCTTTCTCTGTTTTCATCTTCCAGTCAGATCACCAATATATATATAATGTCCCTTAACTCATAGTAAGAATAAAACCATATTTAAGGGACATTACTTGGATTTGTAGTAACAGAGTTTATCTGTCAGGAGCCCCTGGGAAGGAACCAGCATGTAACATGTTTTTATCTTATCTGGCAAAAGGGACTTTGCAGGTAAGGATTCTGGGATGAGGGACAGCATCCTAGATGATCCAGGTGGGCCTTAAATGTAATCACAGGTAGTATCCTTTCAAGAGATAGACAGACAAAAGATTTGACTACAGGAGAAGGCAATGTGATGATGGAAGCAGAAACTGGAGTTATGTGCTCTGAGGATGGAGGAAGGAGCCACGAGCCTTCCCACTCCTAGAAGCTGAAAAGAGCAAGGAAATGAACTGATCCTCCCTGCTCTGAGAGCCTCTATAATGAATGCAGCCCTGTAGACCCATTTTAGACTTTAAGCATCCAGAACTTTCGAATAGATTTGTTTTAAGAGCCACTAAGTTTGTGGCAATCTGTTAAACCAGCTGTTACCTAAGCCCTTGGGCCTATGTAGTGCGCTTCCCAAAATGTACACCACCGCCTTTAGTAGAATTGGGAAGTTTTAGCACATACCCATGGAGGGAATCAGGAATAAAGGCAGACTGGTCTCCCAAAGGCTCAGACTTTTTGTTTCAGCTCTTGTGTTTTATCTTGAAAGTGCATCCAAAGTTTCCTAATAACCATGTTCTTGGCACAACACCACACCCAACCCCCACCCAAGTGAGGAAGTCTAGTCCCACTGACCAGGAAATCCACTGCTTCTACAGGACCGCCCCCCTACCTTATCTTCTGACCTGATCAAACCATTTTTCTCTTTTATATAAACATCTTCCTTATTTAAACATGGAGAAAACACGTATTACTATTGCCATAGGATAAACTTGGCATTTCCAAAGGAGTAACGCCCCCATCTTGTATGTAACTCCAACCTAAAGGAACAAAAGAGAGGGCCAATTTTATATGAAGTTTTATTCTCAAAATATAAAAAAACCAAAAAACCACACACCAAGGGACTAAGATGTTACTTCACAGCATTCACTTGCCTCAGTCTTTATGAAGAACATAATTCCAAACTAATGGACAAGTTCCTCCCTGTGCTCTAGGTCAAAGGAGGCAAGCTCCTTTGTCAAATCAGGAGCTCCATCAGCCGATCAGGAGCCCAGATGCCAGGGTGGATTTTCTCAGTGGGATCTAGTATTGCTAGAAGAGCCTTCCTTACACGGCAGAAACAGGCACGTGGGCCTCTTCCCTTAGAATGTATCTGTCTCACATGCTTGGGGACTGCTGTGCAGGAACACCTGGTGTGGCCTGGCGGGGCAGCGTATACATGGCCCCCAAAAACTGGTCTGCAATTCTTCCTGCTTCTCGCAGCCCACTCAGGAGAGCACCATGCACTGTGGCTGGGTAGTTACGGATCGTATGTTCTCCCGCAAAGAAGAGTCGTGGAATCGGCTATTTTAGGGGAAAAAGAGAAAATTGGCAGGCTGCACATACACCTTTATTCTTGTACTTAAATTGCTAAATTCCTGTTGACCTTTTAAAGGCTGACCCCCCAATTACTATTTATTCTATCTGATAAGGGAAGAGTCTCCCTTATCAGTAGGCACTTTCCCAGAATTGACAAGTAGAAATGAGACAATAAAACTCTACCTAGCCTCAGTCCTAAAGTGATGCTTAACATGTGTTCTCATCAGTTTAGATACCCAATTCTAGAGCGTCCTTCCCTCGTGTATAACTACCTTCTGGGAGGGAGCCTCGCTACCCGGAAGCACAGGACATTTGGTGATCAGGGACACTTCAGCCTCGCAGCTCAGAGCAGGTCTGGGCTATGACACTGAGGAATTCTTACCGCTCTTTGGAGTGGGGTCTGGCATAAGGGTCTAGATGAGGACCCAGGGTTATTTCTCAGAAATGCCCTGGAAGCCCCTAGTAATTGAGACCTTACAGCAATCCTATGAGCCATTACAAAATGGAAGTGCAATTAAAAATGGTTTTGTTTTTTAGGAAGAAAACCTGAATAAGGAAAAATGTTATTTGACTTATACTCTGGACTCCTCCATTCTGAATGTAGACTGCCTAGATTTACAAAACCAAATTATGAGAAATCAGAAATGCTGCCCATCCTTTTTAACTCTGCTCTTGGTTATCTGAAAGGGTCCGAAGATAGAATGACTAAAATCTGAAAAAAAAAAAAAATCAGGGACATCATGAGATCCTGGCCTCTTCCCAAATAAGCCCAGATAGTTTGCCAGTTTCTCACCTGTGGGGCACCTGGAATCGAGGGGCCAGGAGTGATTGGCTGAGCCATTAAATCATAGTCATTTCCAGATGATCCTGCAGCAACATAGGAATAAGAGCCCCGGGCCCAGGGATCAGCACGCCAACGAGACACCACAGTTTCCTTGGGCTAAAAGAAAAACCAGGAGCAAAAGTCATTATGAGACACGAAGGACAAATCAATCCTTGAAAGGTGGAAAAGCAGTGGTGGGTGGGGATGCAAGTGAAGAGAAAGAGGGGCAACATGTGAGAGCCAGTGATCAAGTGATGAATGCCTGCTTTAAAATAGACATGGACAAAAGGACTTCAGACAGGAAGGATGCCCCTCCATGTTGCCTTCCTGTCTATGAATCCAGAGATCTACACAGGGCTTGGCCTTTATTCTCTTTTATAAATTCACAATATGCTTCCCTTCAAAGGAATCCTAAAGGGTTAAAGTATTTCAAAGAACAGGAAAAAGTACCAAGAGGTTCTCTGAAAACTTCCCGGAGATACTCACTGGAGTTTGGCCATTCTGTCTAAAATGTCAGGGATATGGTGTGACTCTAAAAGAAATGCAGCTAACAGCCTTCAGATTCCCCAGCTCTTGTTCTAGGGGGCTTTTCTGAACCCCATGCTTAGGCCATGAACTCCAAACATTAATATTCATGTAAAAGCACACACCTCAATTCTAGCTTAAACTGTCCTGACCAAGAACATGCTGCAAATACATTAAACCCTGGTTGAGTTTGAACCCTAGATTCCTCCTTGCCCCACCTACCTACTTACCTGAGGTACTGCACTGCTACCAAAAATCCCTTTGAGAATGGCCAGGCATCGGCCAACAATCACATCGTCACTTATGTTTTCCATGATACCAGCAGCTTCTCCTGCCACTAGTGCCAACAGTATTGGAGCTGCGGAAACAGAAAGGATAATTCTAGGGTTTTCCTACAGACTTTCCTCAAAAACTTCCTTATCAGGCCCCACCTTATTCCTGGTGCTCTGAAATCTAATGACAAGACACACGCAGCACCATTCAAATGCAGAGAGACACATTATGTTTCTGAAACAGCATACAGAACTCTTGTCGCCAGAAACCAGCCAGTAGGAGCCGGCAGACTAGAGAGTGAGGTAAGATTCTCAGGCACCTCACTGCTTCTAACTTGGCAAAATACAGCCAGTTCCGAAGATACAATTTCAGATCTTGCTAATAAAAGGGAATTATTAAGCATCCCTTTACTTTGGCACAGAATCCTTAACCCTGACTACCTTAGATAGCTCCATGACAATGACTACATCCCTTTTAGCCATCCCAGGCCCCTCCAAGCCCAGGACTGTCTTCAGTCACCTATATGGTGAGTAATTATGCAACAGACTTAGGTGGTAGGCACAGTACTAGAAAAGGGGGATAAAAAAATATGATATAAACTATGTACTCCAATAGAGCAACAGATGCAAAATTACACAGACAATTACTAACTTAAAAGCTATGAAGAAAAACGTAGGCTATATGGAAAAGAATAGGGGGTATTTAATTTACATTTGGGGCAGTGGAGATATGTGTGTCCTGGAAGTCTTCTTTGAAATACCGCATTTACGTCAAGACCTGAATGCTGAATAAGACAGGCTGGGAAGGAAGGGGGGTCAAGGGGGTGGGAGAAGCAGCCCCCCCAAGGCCTAGACCACAGTACATGCAGAGGCTCTGAAGCAGAAAGCAGCATGGTGCCTTCCAGGATGTGAGAACAGCTAAATGTGCCTGGAACCTGGGGATGGACAAGAAGTATGGATGAGCTAGATAATGAAGAACCTTAGCATGGGCCAAGATAAGGAGTTTGAACATTTTCCTTCAGCAGTAGAAAGTTGCTAAAAGAAGCAGGAATAGCAGTAGTAGCTATTGGTAACCGTCCAGCCAACAGGTTAAGAATGGCTTGGAGGTAGGCAATAGAAAAAAGTAAATAGGTTTGCAAGAGATTGTAAGGCTGGCACTGACAGGACTTGACAGCCTGGATGGGGAAGGGAAAAGACACGCTGCTGCTCTCAGAAAGCAATGTGCTCAGGGAGCCAAGCTCCCCCTCTGTGAAGTTAGAGGCCCTGGGGTGTGAAAGACCATTCACCATTGGGCAGTGAGGAGTAATGGAAAGAACTGGGAATGGGGAGCAAGCCAACAGTTAGCTGATGTGTCTGCACTGACAAGGCCAATGTCTTATTTTTACAGCCTTTTCTTGGAATGAGGTGGGGTACAAATATAATAAGTCTATATAGAGTTAAGTCCAATTACAAAGGAAAATAACTGAACAGGAGGTAGGAATTTCATAAATACATAGTAAGGGAAGTAATCAAAGAATCAGGGGCAAGTCAGTCTGAGAATGAGGAACGCAAGGTTCCCCTGGTAGGAAGCCTCCCTGGGCCTGTCCCTCCAGTCTGAGTGGACTTCCAGTAACCTGGGCGATCAGCCCATCACGCCACCTACTGCCCTGTTCCCCGCTTACTGTATCCCCACTAAGTTGGGAGCTCCTTGAAGGCAGGTATTTTTATACCCCAGTACCTAAAAGATATTTCAGGAATTGTTTGTTGAGTTAATAAAGAGAGAAATTAAGGCATATATATTGAGAAAACCCAAAATATTTCAGATTCTGTATTCCTGTAAGGATATGGAAAAGATTAAAATTAGAAGGCATTTACCTTTATAGAGGTTCCAGAAGAGGAAGAGCTCACCCCTGCTGGCAGTCGTACTGCCAACATGCCCGAACAAATTGACACTTGGATCCCAGAACACCCGGTCAAAACACAACACCACCTACCATAAGAAAGAAGCACATGAGCCAGTGACAGGGGCCAGGTAATACTGGCTTCAACAGACTTCCTTAAAGTCTCTTCTAATCTGCTTTCAAAATAAGCCCAGAAATCCTTATTATTTAGGATGACATTTAGGATCCCTTTTTTATAGGCTTGAGTTTGTGAAATGACCCCATAAGACTAAGTCCGTATGAACAGACACTTGATGACAGACTTAGGCACTGAAGAGAATCAACTGACATGCCTCAGCCCTGATGTCACAATTGAGAGCATAGCCAAATGCCCAAAAATGCAAGGCCACCTCCTCACCAAATAAACAACTAAGACAGCTATTTGTACATTAGATCTGTAGACAGGAGTGTCTAGGGCAAGCTACCTTGTTAAGGTTGCCAAATCCCATCCTTTGGACTGCAGATGTTTTCCACTCAGGGAGAGGTGGCACAAACTGAACAGCTGGTGGCTGCTGCTTCAGCACACCCAGGGGAAGGGTACAGAGAACTGCATCGCATTTATAAATAAAGGTTTGACTCGTGGAGCGGGTGTTCACAGCTATCACTTCACATCCTGCAGAGGTTGGGTGGGAAAAGACTAGTGGTGATGAATATGGCACTGATAAGGACACTGAACATTTAGTGTACAACAGATGGACATCCATTTCTCAATTCTCATTTTTCTATTTTCATTACCTTCATGTTTCACATAAGAAAACTGAGGTAGAGGTGAAATAGCTCATCTAAGGCTACACAGGTAATAAGTGCCAGGACTCAAACCCTTGTAGTCAACTTCAGAATCCTCGATTGTCATCCCCACACTACCCTCCCGATACACTGGTAATCTAGACTAACGAAAGGACCTTACACCACTTACTCAAGTTAAGTACATTTAGACCAAAAATAAAGAGTAAAATGCTCATCCCAATAGAACCAATGTCTTCTGACTGTGGTTAGCTGCTCACTATCGACCAAAAGAAGAAAGCTAAAAGAAGGCTGTGATGCAGATCTGGGGGATGCATCCTACAACTGTGGAGCATGCTATGCTTGAGAATGCACAGTGATCCTCAGCTTGTCAGAGTATGAATGAGCTCAAAGCTGACCTCAGAGAGGGTACTGAAATTATGTTAATATCGTTTTCCTCGTTTGTTTTTTAATGAATGTCTGTTTATACACTACATATATTTTGAAATATATATATATATATGTATCTCAAAATAAATATGAAAGCTCAGTACATGCTCATTTTCTGTGGCTGCTGAACTCGAGAAAATGGCACATCTATTCTCACTGTTCTCTGCCTGCCTGCAAAAAAGGCTCAAGGCTGCAGATCTTCTCAGCACTGTCAACTACAAGCTGCCTCTGATGGGAACATTAAACGGAAAACTGTTTCACTGATTGTTAGAAAAAAACCAAAACATCTGTGGTGATCTCAGTAACTCCAAGGAAAGGGGCAGCGCAGGGTGAGATTGATGGCTATGTCTCCATTTCTCATGCCTACATAGTCATACATGGGTTCTCGGAGAGGGAAATGACTAGCTATTCGAGGAGTTCAAAATCCAACAGTTGTCTGCACTTTACATTAAATGTAGTCTGAAACCAGCAATAATAATGAGCTTTGAGCCTATCCCTATAGCAAGCACAGGGAAACTCTATCTCTGAAGTAGTCAACTTATTAGCAGGACTGCTCCAGAACTAGGAACCAAACGTAAGTGAATTAGCCCAAATGCATAGAAAAAGCCAAAATGAATCCAAAGACCAAAATGCGGATGGTGAAATATAAGGGGTGGGTCCTAGTGGAGCCCAGGGGCCAAAATCCTGGTATTTATGAATATACTTAACAAAACTAGATCCAAACTCACTGGGTCACCAAAATGGAAAACTTTTTGAGCACTGACATGGTGCTCAAAGGAAATGCTCACTGGGGCATTAGAGATTTCAGATTTTCAGATTAGGGATGCTCAACCAGTAATATCCAACTAGCTCACGCACAAATTGGAAACTCTAAAACTTGCTTCAATTTCCCAGTTTATAAAATGATAGGGTTAGAACCACCAAAGACTCTATAGGCTCGATTGTCTATAAATGCCAATTTTTACCTATGGTGTCATAAACACTCTATCAGGAAATGTACCTGATAGGTCATACCTAACAAAAGATCAGTCCTGTTTCAGGAGAGTTCTCTCTTACCTTTTGTAAAGCAGTGACATACCTGAAGCCGTGTAGCGAACCTGTCGCACTGCTGTATTCAGTTTAATGTCTAGGCCTTCTGCTAAAGCCACAGGCACACATGAGTAGCCATTCCTTACTGTCAGGTGGCTGCCAGTGAACTCAAAGTCATCATCCTAAAGAGGAGAGAAAAGAACATATTTCCAACCTTTTCTTAATCTGTGTCATTTGCACCTAGTTCTGTACAACAACAATGAAAACACAAGCTTGTGGAAACAGTCAATATTTTAAGGCAAACTAAAGAACAAATCACTCAGTATTTAGCTACAGTTATCAAAGGAAACTGAAGGAAAAAGAGAAAACACCAAATGTCCCTAAATCTTTGGGTAGTAAGATTAGGGAAGTTTCTTTCTTCCCTGGATTTTTTTTTTGATACAGAATCTTGCTTTGTCATCCAGGCTGGAGTGCAGTGGCATGATCTCGGCTCATTACAACCTCGGACTCCTGGGTTCAAGTGATTCTTTTGCCTCAGCCTCCCAAGTAACTGCTGGGATTACACGCATGCACCACCACACCCAGCTAGTTTTTGTATTTTTAGTAGAGACGGGGTTTCACCACGTTGGCTAGGCTGGTCTCAAACTCCTGACCCACCCACCTCAGCCCCCTAAAGTGCTGGTATTACAGGCATGAGCCACCATGCTCGGCCTTCCCTGGATAGTTTTTTTCATCCCAGTCCAATACCACTAAGTCCGGATCTTCTATGCTGGTTAGGGTAGGGAGGTGGTAGGGGGAATGATGATCCAGGAAATTCAGATGATTAAACATCATTCAAGTTTATTTATCTGGCTTTTGAATACATTACAGACTTGAAGGATATCAGGGTCACAGTCCTGATTACATTTTCTTTTACCTGAGAGCAAAATCAGTTTTTATTCTTTAAATTTACAGGTTTTAAGTTGAGGAAAATTTCCAAAACTAAGTCAGTCAAACTAGATGAAGGTAATCTAGGACCATAAAGAGTGGCCCAAGACAGTCCATACAGTAAAAAAAGTCAGGAATTGACTTGGAATTTAAAGATCCCCAAAATGATCTTACTTCTTTGAATTTACTGAAAATTTTTCTATGTAACATTTTTTTTGTAAACTAGTAAGGATTTCTAATTTCATGAAATTCTTGAGGAAATTAGATCAAAATACTGGGCTGGCAGCAACACTCTACTTCAGTTGAAATCACTCATTTAAAATTTAATACTATTACAAATAGACACATATTGAAACATCAAATGATAAATCAATGAATAGAAGGGCCTAATTTAGTATTTACATGAAAAACCATAAAGGAACTGGTAGTTCTGCAAGACTTTATCTCTAACAAGTCCAACTCTTCAAATACTAAAAATATCAGATTATAATCTAAAGATTAAGAAGTCAAAATAATTTTTTTTTTTTTTTGGGATGGAGTTTTGCTCTTATTGCCCAGGCTGGAGTGCAGTGGCGTGATCTTGGCTCACTGCAACCTCCGCCTCCCGGGTTCAAGCGATTCTCTTGCCTCAGTCTCCCAAGTAGCTGAGACTACAGGCATGTGCCACCACGCCGGGCTAATTTTGTATTTTTAGTAGAGATGAGGTTTCACCATGTTGGCCAGGCTGGTCTCGAACTCCTGACTCGAGGTGATCTGCCTGCCTTGGCCTCCCAAAGTGCTGGGATTACAGGCATGAGCCACCACGCCCGGCCTGTCAAACTTTTATTAGGAAAATGTATAATGTAAACTAAAATATGTAAGTAAAAATTTAATAATTTACTTCTATACATTTTTTTTTTTTTTTTGAGATGGAGTCTTGCTCTGTTGCCCAGGCTGGAGTGCAATGGCGCAATCTCCGCTCACTGCAGCCTCTGCCTCCTGGGTTCAAGCAATTCTCGTGCCTCAGCCTCCCAAGTAGCTGGGATTACAGTGCCTGCCACCATGCCCGGCTAATTTTTGTATTTTTAGTAGAGACGGGGCCAGGCTGGTCTTGAACTCCTGACTCAATTGATCCGCCCGCCCTGGCCTCCCAAAGTGCTGGGTTTAAAAAGGCGTGAGCCACCATACCCAGCCTATACAGTCTTAATTCTGGCCAAAGTCTCAGATTTAGACATTGGTCCAAGAAGCCCTGTGATTTCTCACTTGAAGAGTAAATCACACTGAAATTTAAGAAAAGATGGTATAGCCCTGCCCACTGAGAATTATAAAACATCACTGACATAAATGAAAGAAAACCATTTTTGGAGAAGTATACTATATTTAAGGATAAGAATATTCAATATTGTCAAGATGGCAATTCACTCTAAATTGATCTAGAAATTTAATGCACTCCTAATCAAAATCCCAGAAGGTGATTTTTGTAGAAATTGATAAGTTGATTCTAAAACTGTTATGGAAATACGTACCTTAAAATAGCCAAAACAATTTCAAAAATGAACAAAGTTGGAGAACTTACAAGACAGTATGATAGTGGCATATGGATAGACAGATAAATTAACAGAAAAGACAACCTTAAATACTCATGCTTACATGCCAATTAATTTTCAACAAAGATGCCAAGACAAATGAAGAAAAGGATGGTGCTGGAATAATAATTACATAACTATATGGAAAAACATGAACCCTTCACTTACCTTTCCTTATACACAAAAATTAACACAAAATGGAGTATAGACCTAAACATAAGAGCTAAACCCATACAATTTCTGCAGGAGAACACAGGATAATATCTTTGTGACCTCAGGTAAAACAAAGATTTTTTTCAAGATAGAAAAAGAACATGGTTTAAAAGAAAAATTTTATAAATAGGAATGGGAGTCCAAGGCAGGAAGATCACTTGAGCCCGGGAGGTGAAGGCTGCAAGGGAGCCATGATCACACCACTCCAGCCTGGGCAACAAAGCAAGACCTTGTCTCAAAAGAAAAAAACTAAAGTAAAAACTTTTACATTTTGAGACAGATTTAGAAAATTAAAGACAAGCCACAGATGAGAAGGAAATAAATATTTGTAAAACATAAATCTGACAAAGGACTTCTGCCTAGAATTTAAAGAACACAATAAACTTTAAACTCATCAACAAGCAGACAATCAGACTTTTTTAATAGGCAAAAGATCTGAGCAGACATTTACTCAAAGATGACATGAATGGCTCATAAGCTCAAGAAGAGTTGCTCTGCATCACTAGTCATCAGGGAAATGCAAATACTACTATACCTATTAGAATGGCTGACATTTTAAAAACTGGCATTACCAAGATTGGTGAGGATTTGGAGAAAATGGAATTTTCATACATTGCTGATGGGAAGGCAATTTGGAAAATAATTTGGAAGTTTATTTATAAAGTTAAAAATCCACTTTCCATAGTACCCAGCAATTCCATTCATAGATATTTACTCAAGAGAAAGACATGAACATTCTTAAGCAGCTTCATTCACTAGCAGTCAAAAAACAGAAACAACCCAAATGCCCGTTAAGGCACCAGTGAATGGATAAACGATCTGTGGTACATCCACACAATGGAATTCTACTAAATAATAAAAAGGAACAAACTACTGATATAGGCAAAGAAGATGAATCTCAAAAACTTTATGCACATCTCAAAAACTATACTAAGTGAAATACGTCACACACAAAAAGCTATGTACTGCATGATTCACTTTATATGAAACTGTAGAATAAACAAAATTACAGTGATAAAGCAAATCAGTGGTTGTCCAGGGCCAGGAGCCAGAGCACAGGGGATTAACTACAAAGGGGCATGAGAAAACATTTCAGGATGATGGGAATGTTCTATATTCTGATTGTGTGGGGGCTTATGACTGAAGTCTGGCAAATCTAATAAACTGTTCACTTAAAATAGGTGAATTTCACTGTATGTAAATGATGTCTCTTACTAAAGCTGTTTAAAAACACATATACAAAATTAACTTTCTCTTACAATCCCTCTCAAAGACATGTGCAATAAAATAAACAATAAGGGAAACTTACCTGATCCCAGTGCTTAAGGGAGAGAGTTGAGAGAGGTGTGGCATTAGCAAATTCGAGATTTGCAAAATGCCAATCAAGTATTTGTCTGTCTCTTGATGAGAGATATACATCACTGCAAAAGAACAAAGGAGTACAAGATTATTAAAAGATATCACTAGTTCTTTCAGTGTGATGCAGGTGATCTCAGTAACTGTGTCAGAACCTAAGCCAGGGCTGTGCCTTATATGAAGAAATTACAAATCAAAAAGTAGCATCTTATCTGTCTTATTAACCTCTTTATCTCTGATGTCTAGAGCAGTGCCAAGCTCACTACATAAAGCAAATTACATGTAGGCCTCATTTGTCTGGGGAAAAAAAAAAAAAAAAAAAAGGGAATGCTTCATATGAAATCACCTTATATCATAAAAGCTTATTAGTTGTAAAAAATGTCTTATATTTTACACACAGCATAGACTCTATAGAAAGGATGGGCAGGCCGGACGCTGTGGCTCATGCCTGTAATCCCAGCACTTTGGGAGGTCGAGGCAGGTGGATCACTTGAGGTCAGGAGTTCGAGATCGGCCTGGCCAACAGGTGAAACCCCATCTAAAAACATAAAAATTAGCTGGGCATGGTGGTGGGCACCTGTAATCCCAGCTACTCAGGAGGCTGAGGCAAGAGAATCGCTTGAACCCAGGAGGTGGAGGTTGCAGTGAGCTGAGATCACATCATTGCACTCCAGCCTGGGCGACAAGAGCGAGACTCCATCTCAAAAAAAGATAAGATGGGCAGCATCCTTGAATACAGAACAAAACAGATTTACGTGGAGGCTGGATGCAAGTGAAAACATTTCATCAGCATTCACTGTCAAAAACCCAGTGGAAATAAAGTATAATACCCCCCAGTTCCCAAAATTATGGAAGTGTAAAGTAACGGCACCTTCTACCCCCTCAAGAAAGATAATTTCCATCTATTACATCTTTATCCAAATATCAGATCTTATGGAGAAAGGCTCTCTCTTTAGAAACAATCTGTTTAGGTATCTAGGACACATTAAAATACAGGAGCAGGGGATTTAGAAACCTCAAAAGTAGTCACACATTCATTTATTTAACAATTTAAACCACTCACTGAACATAAATAAAAGCTCACTATGATTTAGAATTTTCCTTCTAAATCAAACTGAAAGAACAGTAAAAGCTATCCCTCTGAACTTCTGTGTTTTCCTTACCTTGGGGGATTTGCTTCCAATTCTTGAAGTTTTTCTTCTAGCTTTCCTTGTGTTTCAGCTAATTCATCATATTCCTGATAAAAATTAAGTGAATCCGAGTTACCCTGAAGGGTCAGATATCCACCTAGTTTCTTATACCACAAAGTGTAAGGTCTGGATCATATTTCCCCTTCAGATCATGTATAGGAAGTGTGGCTCAATTTTAGGCTGGGGTTAGATAGAGCTGAGAGATTTTTGTTTTTGGAGACAAGTTATAGTTGGGGGCCTGGAATATTAGGGGGAGGCAAGGAGCACACAGGAGAAAATAATGGAAGAAACATACTAGTGTGCTACAAAGTGGGGATGAAAAATCATAGCAAGCACCATTTCATAAGCATGCCATGTCCCTGGCACTGGGTAAGCACTTTATACATAATTTTATTTAAGCTTCACAATTACCCTACAAGGTAGGTGTTAAGACCATGTTACAGATGAGGCAATTAAGGAGTCCAAGGTCACATGGCTCAAGATTCCAAGTTAGGGATTTGAATCAGACAGTTTGACCCCAAATGACTCTGAAGTCCATGTTTAATACTCTTACTCTAAACTGTTAGGGCTAAACTGAGATTTAAGATAAAATGATGAGATTATTAAGACAGGATAAGAATTCTGCAGGACAAGCGGGTCTTAAACCGAACTAACCCATTAAATCCCCATGGCTCCTTATGTACCAAATCGTCTTCATTGCACTGAAGGCACTTGTGATTGGCTAGTGGCTCTCTTTTCCAAAATTCCCCAGATCTGTGCTATTTCTTAGGATTCCAAGTAAAACCAGTTAGGCATGTATGTATACCACACCTTGCATAGGGCGGTCAGATCCCTGTGTTTGCTTTTCACTAAGAACTCGGCAGTAATATCTCTGGGTGGCTTTACTTCAGATGCTTCTTTGTATTGCTGATGGAGTTCTTTAATTTTCTCTTTCAAACTTACCATCTAAGAAGGAAAAGTACAAATTTACCATTCCAGATAGTAATGTAGTTTATGTCTACATCACATGTACCCTTTTTTGGCTCCTCAAAAGTGCTATCACAACAAAACAGGGCTACAATGCAAGGTCCTTAGAATTCTTAAATACTTATTCTAACCTACATCATTCCATTTGGGAAATAGGAAAGAAATCTTATAGGCCTTGACATAAAGGTACCACAACTCTATCTGATAAGTGAGATCAGTGCTGCCTTCTAAAACGAATGAGAAGGATGAGGAGTGTCCCATTAATTTAAACAAACAAAGAAAAAACCCAGTATTGAAATAAATTTAATCTCCACAAAAAGGAAACCGTTGCTAATGTAACTTAAACTTATTTTCGGAAACAAATTGTCATAATGTGTGTGTGTTTGTTTTTTTTTTTTTTTGAAACGGAGTCTCGCTCTATCGCCCAGGCTGGAGTGCAGTGGCACCATCTCGGCTCGCTGCAAGCTTTGCCTCCTGGGTTCACGCCATTCTCCTGCCTCAGCTTCCTGAGTAGCTGGGACTACAGGCGCCCGCCACCATGCCCAGCTAATTTTTTGTATTTTTAGTAGAGATGGGGTTTCACCATGTTAGCCAGAATGGTCTCGATCTCTTGACCTCGTGATCTGCCCGCCTTGGCCTCCCAAAGTGCTGGGATTACAGGCGTGAGCCACCACGCCCGGTCCTATAATGTGTTTTTTAAATACGTAAAAGGTCAAAGAATTTTTTTTTCCTAAGAGACACAGTCTTGTTCTGTCACCCAGGCTAGAGTGCAATGGCACAATCTCAGCTCACTGCAACCTCTGCCTCCCGGGTTCAAATGATTCTCATGCCTCAGCCTTCTGAGTAACTGGGATTACAGGTGTGTGCTACCATGCCCAGCAAATTTTTTGTATTTTAGTAGAGAAGGGGTTTCACCATTTGGCCAGGCTGGTCTTGAGCTCCTGACCTCAAATGATCCACCTGCCTCAGCCTCTCAAAGTGTTGGAATTATAGGCGTAAGCCACTGTGCCTGGCCAAAGAATCTTAAGGAACCATTGTTAATGTTAGCTTTTTTCAGGTTTCTGATGATACCACGCTGGACAAGAGTGACAAAGCCTGAGACTGGCCATCCTACAGGTATCCTGGCCACTTGGCAGTTCTTAAACCACTCTTCTCATTTCATCCTTACCACAATCCATGAAGAATGTGAGCTGGAGATCTCTTCATTAGACAGGATGAAGAATGAGGCACAGTGAGAGTGAGGCAAGAGTCCAGTCACAGGCATACCCAGAGTATGCACTATAAAGGCCCCCTCCAGGGGCTATTTTCTCCCTAAGCTGATGCGACCTTTGCAGCTGGCAGGGTGAGGAGAAACAAATGGTTGGACTTTAATGCTCTGGAGCCTGGGGCTCTGGAAGGTGGTGGCAGACAAGAGCCCTAATGGTTCAGCCCTGGGGAACAGAGGTGGGGGTGGCGGCAACTCAAGAGAAATAATTATGCCAATGAACTGGCTGCTGATTTGTTGGTCTTCACCAATGGAAACTTGGCTCCAGTACAGCTAATCTCCTGTTAGTCCTAGAATTCAGCCGAGGGCACTGGGATAGCTTTAGAATAGCTAAACCAAGCTTGTCCAACTCGTGGCCCAGGACAGCTTTGAATGTGGCCCAACACAAATTCATAAACTTTCTCAAAACACTGAATTTTCTTTTCTATTTTTTTCTTTTAAAGCTCATCAGCTATCATTAGTGTTAGTGTATTTTCTGTGTGGCCCAAGACAATTCTTCTTCTTCCAATGTGACTGAGGGAGGCCAAAAGATTGGACACCCCTGAGCTAAAGGGAACCAGATAAAGAGGAAAGATCTATTTCCTCTGGCAACAATTTATCAATAATGCCACACTGAAAGACTGACAGATAAAACAGTCTCTTTCGTTAGTCATTATTTTCTTAAGAATGAGTCCCAGCTGTGCAGACTTTCTCTTCCATGGAGGAAAAAATCTCAGACATGCTTTTAAAATTTCTAAAGACTTTTTCTCCTATTAAAGCTTCTTCAGCTATGAAGAAAATACAGAATTTCACCTTATTAAGAAGTTCTTTCAATTCTTCCTGAGTTTTCACTATCTTCTTCCAATGTTCAATCTGCTCATCTTTGACATGCTTCTCTTGTAACCTAAGAGAGACAATATGTATAATCTGGTCTCAAAGCCAACTTTGCAGAATAAGACAGGTGCCCATCAAAAACATTTAAGGGCATCAAGGCCCACTGAAACTTCTGATACTTAGGAACAAGAAAGTTGGCTAGTGGGAAATTATTTCCTAGGCTATGTTAAATATAGTATAATACCATAAAAGCAACGAATTTTAGAAGTGAAAGGGGCCTTAAGGGATCATATAATTATTTTAAATAATTTTTAATTTTGGATTCAATGGTTTCATACAAAATTAAGTAAAAACTAGCTCAAATAAGACTTGCAGAAAAACTTAAAACATAAATAGCAAATCTTTACACATGGAACTCACTATACAATAAGCAGTATCAAAGTACTTACTGAATGACAACTTCCAATGCCTGGCCAAGGGACACAGGCTTATTATTGAGGACATTGAAGTCTAGTTGATGACTAAGGTAAGATGTAGCTTCTAGCAACCGGTTAAACTCTTGCTCTACCATTTCGTCTTTCTCTTTAGGAACCTGAAAATCCGAAGTATAGCAGTGTTGGTCCTTATAAAACTAAACATAACCATCCATGAAAACACAAATGCTCTATAGTTTATAAAGGTCAAAATATGTATCCCAAAGGGGAAACCTTTGAGCACAATGATTCAATTTTCTTTTCTATGAAGTGGTCAAATCCATTTAAATGAGACATGAAATGTTTGGGCCCTGACAATTTCCTCTTCTTCTCCCACTTCTGCCCTCAGAGCTGGGACTCCACCTCTGTTAACAGCCACAAGATTTACACTGGTGCTAACTGAAGTCACATGGAGCACAAGTGGCACTGAGCTGACATGCATTAAGTTGAGCTGGCTGACATGCAAACAACACACTAGAAAAGTCCCACAGAACAAAAACTATGTCAACAAACCTGAGGACCTTCCAAGAATAAGGGCAGGATGGGAAAATAAGAAGCCCAAGATATCTGCTTCCCCTCAAAGATGAATCTCAGGTGGGAGGAGGGAAAAGAGAAATGAAATTCATAGCTACTAATAAGAACACACTAGCACTTTTATTCTTTTGCACAGTAATAATATTTTATGGCACCAATAAATTCAGAATTGAATGTACAAAGCTCTTAAGAGAGTCTATGAGTAAATGAAGGACCAGAAGGTCTGGCTCCTCATTGATGTAGATGAAGCAAACAGATTGCAAAGCAGGTCATCAAGCTGGAAGACCATGATCCTAAGCCATGCTGTGTCCCTGCCTATTGATAACATCTGTTAGTTCACACACACCCCTCTGCTACTGCTTAATTCAGCCCCAAAGCAAACTGTATCTGCAATCCTATTGTTGAATTCATGGCCGAAGTGAGAGAAAGAAAAAATATGTTTAAGGCAAGCATTGCTTGTTGTAAGCTGGGCTGATATCAGCAGGGAAATGTGATTCAAAATACAGAATTTCACTATACAGTCAACCTAAAACTGGTAACACAAAAATAAAACATTGAATTAAATTCTAGTAAACACTAAGACTCAGGAGGAGCGACCTTTTACAATCAGAGGTAACTGACTGTTGACAAGACCATCCCAGTAAGATTCTACCTCTCATTTGAAACTCCACAGTTTTTCCACTTCCCAACCCAACAGATTTTGAACCCGGGCCTCTGCTCCTTCACTGATAACACAAGTAGCTCTATGAGATGAGCCAGTGTGTGACAGAAAGAATCTGGCAAGAAGGGCAATCTGCCCCCCAAAAGAAAGAGGACTGCAACTTTCCTTTGAACTGTAAATATGACAGATGCCATAACTGATTTAATCAAAATCATATTCAAACAGTAAGTTCCCAAAGACTATACATGGGAGAGATCAGGGTATCTTTATAATTAAAGAATTACCCTTAGCCTAAAGAAAATCTAAATCTCTAAAAATATTCTGGTTTGTGTTAAATGGGGCAGAGAATCAGGCTTTGGATGCTTGGTGCCATGTATATCAGGAAGGTGCCTAGGACTGGTGGGTCAAAAACCTCTGATCTACTACTCATTCAACTCAGTGGCCAAAAAAAGAGCTTGTTCTTATTACACAGCTATGAGAGCTGATGGAAGAGACCCTTTGGTCAGGAACTTCATTAACTTTCTCAGCTACTTTTCCTCAATGATGTGATATGTGATGGTCATATGCAGAGCAACTCAAACAATGCTGAAATTTTGCTCAGAAACATGCTACTTCTAGTGCAAATCCTGCAATGATGCTACAAAAGATGGTTCTGGAAATCTAAATTTGGTTCTTCTTTCAAAAAGGAAACAATTACATTTCAATGTGAAATCTTAACAATGTGAGACCTTAACTGATCACAGATGCAATGCGCCTGACTGCTTTTCCTGGAGTATAAAAGTGATATTTCTATGTGTTGCTTCTAAAATGCCTAGCAAGAGGATGCTATAGCAGCAAGAGGGACTACTAGATCACATATGTCTCTACAATAGGGCAGAATGTGTCATATACAAGTGTGCAAATGGTACAGATTAAAGCTCTTCCAGTGTCAACTGGATGGCTTGCTTCAGACAAGCTTTAATCTTTGCAACTAGGATGACAATCACATAGGAAAGTTCATACTGAAAAAGAACATGGCACTCAGGCTCAGTAACTGGGGTCCAGGGTGTGTGGTAGAGAAATATTTAAAGGGACACTGTCAAGGTTAGAGGGACCAAATTTGACCTCTGTTTCTTCCCTCTGTTTGCTGAGCAGCCCACTGGATTCATTACACTTTCCCCCTTAGTCCACCCACACCACCCACAAAAAAACCTAATGTTTTACACGCGCTTTCAATGACAAAAACTCAAATGGCACCAGCCCAACATATAGGCGCAACTCTACAACAACAAACCAGTGTGAATGTATGATGGAGAGGATCTTTGAAAGGAAAAGATTTAGGTTTCAAGCTTTTAATGGGTTATTGTAAACAGTGAGGAAAATGATTTGAAAAATTATGAAAAAAAATACCTTGACAGTGTCCTTTTAACCAGTGCAGCAGAGAGAGAAATAAACTGTAAATAACAGCCCAACAGCCACGTCAAGTTTAGTTTTGTATGACAGCAATAAAATCAAGGCTTTAAACACATAGCATGACAGAAGCATTCTGTTAGCTCAGAAGCTGCAACCACCAGAGAAATAAGGAACAGATTGTACAGAGACCAAATGGGAAAGTCAAGGCATAGAAATGGCCAAAAGAAAGGCAGTTAAAAAAAAAGGCAGGGGAGTGAGGGGGAAGTGTCAGAAAGCAGTGAGGAATAAAGCAAAACTCAAAAGAGGAAAGGAAAAACACAGAACAGTAACAACAACAACAACAACAAAATCAAACAAACAAAAACCAAACCAAAAGATTGCTGCCACATTTGACTGACACCAGATGACAGGACTGCATCTCCGGTAAACCAGTCTAACCCGAGGCTCAGTTGTATGAGATTATGTGAGATTGTCAGCCACCAGGCCCCATCCATTTTCCACTTAGTTAAGCAATTACAAGAATGTGGCAAGTGCAGCCAGGGATAGCTTTGAAACCTGGCTTTTTTTTCCCACTAACATTAAAATTTCACTTTGAAATTAAAGGAATATTTGGAAAATAATACATAAAATACTTGTCCCTTAGGAAATTAATACTGACTGGGAGAAAACCAAAATGTGTTTTTAATACCTTTAAAACAGAATCATTTCTAAAAACAAGCTAGTTAGAAATATTCTATTTGACATACCCAGACAATAAAAGGAACTAACAAATGACTATCCCAACAACCCCAAACTACCCATACTTTAAGTCATTTATTTCCCCTTGATGAGAATCCTTGGATTCTATTAGTTCTACAAATTATTATGGAACAATAACAACAAAATGGAATTGAAATATTGGCGATCGCTAAACATAGGTCACAATAATTTAAATCTTACCTGACTATTCTAATCTAGATCCTTAACTTGTATCCTGAGAAAGAAACTCAACGAATGATTACAATGGGTTTTAAGTACCACATTAGAAGGCAGGTGGATTTCTACACTGCAACACAGTGAGAACTTGTAACAGCAAACTAAGAAGCATTTTTGGGGAAAGGACCAATAATGTAAGAGCCTTCTATCTAAGACGCAAACAAAATGGACATCACTTTAAACAGATTTTGATTGACTTTTTGAAGCCATTTATTTCTCTATGAAAGGCTCCAGGTAAATAGTTCCTTCAAGACTAAGAGAATTTGAAGAGTCTCACTGTTCCAAATAGGTTCAATCCTGATGTCTTGGTCCTGTAGATTATATGGACTGTCTCTAAATGTGTCCAGGGGAAGGGAAGCCTGTGTGTCTTGCCCATGCAGAATGTGGGAAAGCCAAACAACTTTCTGGACAAGGTCCCTGATCCTGCAAGAAGTAATCTCAAAGGAAGGAGGACAGCTCTCTTTAGTTCTTTCTACCTCTGGT
Organism: Nomascus leucogenys; assembly: GCF_006542625.1. NCBI lineage: Eukaryota > Metazoa > Chordata > Mammalia > Primates > Hylobatidae > Nomascus > Nomascus leucogenys. Next base: position 23,123,928 of record NC_044404.1, on the reverse strand, counting down.
TTCATTCTAACAAGCTCTTTAGGTCTTCAAAAACGTTGTACACCTATCTTACTTCCAGTCTTCACAAACTCTACAGCAGCAGAGCAGAATGCAGTTAAATGCAGCAACGTACACTAGGTAATGAAAGTTCTGAGGTTTAGCCAGAGAAATCCCCAGAAAGTCAGAAAAAAGCAGTAATGGCCAAATCTGGCTAGTGGAGGCCACAGTCAATCTCCACCTCCCCATCCCATGCCATCGAGCACTTCTAGAATTGTGGTAAAGCAGAAGATTAGTATTAGTTCATTTGGTAAACCTGGAAGAAGAAATTTACTTCTGAAGAGTCTCTAATTCAGATTCTCCTCAACAGCCAAGGGAAATGAGATATAGCTATTATCCCTATAGGGGGACTATATCCTTAATCCAAATAAAATTCAATGTGATTCTAGGCTGGGAGCAGTGGCTCACATCTATAAATCCCAGCACCTTGGGAGGCTGAAGCAGAAGGATCACTTGAGCCCAGGAGTTTGAGATCAGCCTGGGCAATACAGTGAGACTCCATTTCTACAAAAAATTCTTTTAAATTAGCCAGGTGTAGGGGTGTGTGTCTGTGGTCCCAGCTACTCAGGAGGCTGAGGTGGGAGAATCACTTTAGCCCAGTAGGGCAAGGCAACAGTGAGCCATGTTTGTGCCACTGCACTCCAGCCTGGGCAACACTGCAAGATCTTCCTGTCTCCAAAAACAAAAACAATCAATGTGATTCTACAGAGACTGTTGTCTTCCCCCCACTCCCACCCCATAAGGAATCTTTTTGACTTCCTTAAAGCAGTGATTAGAGTGTATGGAAAAGGCACACACAACATGTCTAAGTAGTTCTCTCTAGCAGTTTTTAGCATATAGTAGAGGTGCCCAGTAAATTCTTGTTAAATGAATAAATTAATATAGTTTGGAAAAGCAAAGTCAGTATTATAACTATAATTAAGGGGGCAAAAACTATTTGCAACTTCAGGACCATTAAAGGAAGGCAAGAGATTTTTACATTTATAAACAAGCATGGATTGGCAGTAATGATTTTAAAGGGCAGAGAAAGACTGTCATAAAGATACTGAAGATGTTTCTTCAAAGGAAGAAAACCAAGAAGGCCAACAGGCCTGTGTCAAAAGCGTACTAACCTAAGCACCACTGTATAAGAATAAGAACACAAATGAAAACTGGCTAAGTTATGATAGATACCTAATACACCTATAGTTAACGGTCTTTGTAAGAGACCTGACACCCATTACTTTTCACATGCTGTCTGTCATTCTTTCTCTTAACAGCTGAGCCATTCCCAAGAAGCAATCAAGGCTCAGTTTCTCAAAGCAGTTCCTGGAACCTCTGGATCTCACCTGGACACACACAGACACACACACACACACAGACACACACACACACACACACAGACACACATGACCAGAGACCTTGTGATACAGAATGCTATAGCACTGTGGGAATTTGATTAAGATACCCTTTCATTACTCCAAAAAAAGAAAAAGAAAAAAAAAGTAAAGCCCATGAGTTACTAGCTGGTGTACAGGACATGCAGAAAACATTCAGAGCCATTTCCACTGTCTCCCCCACCAATTGTGTTTTCAGTCCTCTCAGCAGAGACCAGCAAAATGTTCCCTGAAATATGAATTACCCTATTTCCCAACCTTCTCCATGTCCAATTAAAGCTGTTACTGATGACAGCGTAGGTCAGAGTATAACTCCATCACCAATCAACTGAAGGCAGCTGCTATACTAGCTCTGTTTTATAGGCTTAAGGTAGTGGAGATCCCTTCTATTTAGAGGGATATGCTTAGTATCCCTATATCTTTATATTATATCCCTCATATTAATATCTTTACTAAGGAAGCCTTTGTTGTAGTCATCCAAAGCCATAAAATAAACGTCCCTTGTCAAAAACAAGCACAGAAACTCAATATACTAGCTACAAATGTAGGAGAGAGAACAAAGAGGTAAACTTTTGAGGGATTCTTGTGATTGTGATTAAAACAATGACATAAAATAAAAATCACTTGCTACATGATTTCTTTTCCTACAGCAGCAAAATGTCTAGGTATGGAGATATGTCCTTAAGACACTATTACTAGTGATGTAACTCTGAGTAACTTTCTGGCCTTCTACAGGATGACATCATTAATTTCTATATACTAACAACAGAACCAACAAGTTACTTTTTTTTTTGACTGAAGCTGTCCACAAAGCATGGAGAAACAGAACCCCATTTCATCCAAGTTTACTAAAGAAAAATCAGTGACTGAATGAATTTTTACTTTAGGTAGGCCGTGCTGGCTCCCAGAATAACTACAACAAAACTCTCAGAGAAGGAGACTCAGCTGATGTCATCACACAGGCAGTTAGAAAGAGGTGCATACACTCACCTCACCCCATCTTCCCTGAAATGTCAGCCAGGTGTAGTCAAACAAGTATGGGAATCTGAACAAGAACACCAGGCAATAGATTCTGGCTCTTCAACTTACTGATTATGATAACCTTAGGCAAACACATGTGTGAGCTTTAGTTTCTCCTGCAATAAGAGAATAAAGCTACTGACGTATGAGCTTTAGTTTCTTCTCCTGCAATAAGAGAAAATAAAGCTACTGACCTATGAGCTTTAGTTTCTTCTCCTGCAATAAGAGAATAAAGCTACTGACCTATGTCTTTAGATTTCTAAAGCCATCAAACGTATTTGTAAGTATAAGCATAAATTAGTGGGGCTCTTTGTACTTGTCCTTTAAGCTTGTTCAAAAGCTAGTTTAGGCCAGGCACGGTGGCTCATGCTGGTAATCCTAGCACTTTGGGAGGCTAAGGTGGGCAGATTACCTGAAGTTGGGAGTTCAAGACCAGCCTGGCCAACATGAAGAAACCCCGTCTCTACTAAAAATACAAAAAAATTAGTGGGGCGTGGTGGCACATGCCTGTAATCCCAGCTACTCAGGAGGCTGAGGCACGAGAATTACTTGAGCCCGGGAGGCGGAGGTTGCAGTGAGCCAACATTGTGCTACTGCACTCCAGCCTGGTGACAGAGCAAGAAGCAAGACTCTGTCTCAAAAAAAAAAAAAAAAAAAAAAGCTAGTTTACTAGTCAACAGTTTTCCATTCTTGCTCTGAGACAGACTACTGGAGACAGCAGTACAGAAACATTAGCATGCCTATGTTTGATTAACTAAGGCAAGCATAACTCAAAGCTGCAAAGAATCCCTTCCCAAATTTCAGAATCGTTTAAAATCTTCCTTATCACTTGGCTACTGCACCAAATACAAATGTATCAACTTAGAAAAATCCTATACAGATCAGAGTTGAATGACAACTACCAATTACGTTGGGAAAAATATCCCTGCATTCAAAATGCTAAAAACCACACGCGAGGTTAACAACTGTTTACAATGCTACTCAAAGGGCTGGTCCTGGTAAGATGTGGATAAATCAATGCAACACTTTCTTCACTGAGAGTTTTGCTACCAGGAAAAAAAAGTCACCATCTGAATTAACAGTGTGGTTAGTGGTGTAATTTCTTTATCTCATTCCACACTGGTAATTGACAGTTAGTTCACAGACTGGCAGCCAGTGCAGGCCCCACCTCAGAACAACAGTGGTACAGAAACAAATGTTTTAAAAAATGCGCTAAAGCTCATCTGATACCAAGAAAGCAGTCCATTTCTCTGGATATCTCTACTAGAAAAAAATTCTCTCTTTACGTTAGAAAGACTTAATGAACCTGCTCTACATTCAGAAAAGTCTAAAGAAAAAGATGGTGTCTCAATGATCAGTGATTAATCTTTACTGTGGACTCTTATCACTTGAGGACTGTAATAGCCACTCAGGAGCCTTGCTTCCCTCCCCTCAATTCTGTACTTATTGCCTACTATTAATATTATACTTTTAACACTGACTTAATCGTGTCATTTCCCCTGTTCTCAAACCTCTCAAGTTCCAATCTACAATCAAGCCTAGCAAGTAACATCCACCACGACATGGCCCCACCCTAAACTTTCTATCTTCCTACTCTCACTGGTATAATCCCACCCTCCTTTACAGACTTCTCTACTTAAGACTTAAACCTCCTCTGCCAGCAATGCTTTTCCCTTCCATAAACACATGTTGAAATCCTGATTTGCCATTCACAAATGCTCTCCTTCCCTCCAGATCTCTTAGTGCCCTCTCCCTCACACCTTCATACACCCTCTTGCCACCTTGGTTCTTCCATAGCAATTTTTTCTTCTATCTAATCCTTGGCTTTCACTTTATGTTACTGGTATTAATATATTTATGGATGATATGTTTGTGATTTGCTTTAAAATACTCCAGACTTCCCCTGGACTCAAAAGTGCAGGAATGGGACAGATAAAACAAGATTGGGAAAACAGAGGTTCACTATAGTACTCTTTCTACTTCTGTCCTTGTTTTTAAATTTCCCTCATAAAAAGCTGGGAAAAAAGAATTATTTCTGTACAAGTACCACTATAGCAGGGACTACCTTATTCATCTCTATATCCTTTACAGATCTTGGTAGAGTAAGAGAAGTTTACTCAATTGTTGAGTTCATCTCTACTTCATCCTTTCTCTCTTTCTGCTCAGTTTATTCTGCAAGAAGCCTCCTGTTACTCACCCCACCCACGCCCTGGTGGGAAATTTGGACCATGATGGTGGGGATGGAAACCAAAGCATTCCCTGAGAGTCTGTCCTTCTCTGATATGAACCCCATAAAGCCTTAAGGTAGACAGGAATAAGTGAGGATGTTCCTTGAGACATATCACACAAAATTCACGAGTTGGGATCCTACCACTTTTAGTAACAATAGCTAAACCCACCATATACATAGGAAATCACCCTTTCCCCCAAATATAAAGATAATATGTACTTATATCCCGAGAAGTGTGGGCTCTCATCTTGATAAAGGCAGTCAGTGAAATTTTGCTAAATACAAACTTTTGAATTTCACTCACTTGTAAAAAATTAGGACTGACTTATGTAATCTAAGCCTATCTTACAGTCATTAAACTGTGCAACTCCCCATACCATTCATCACTTTCATGCTATTGTCATACTAAGTATAGGAAGCTCCTATGCCTCTGGTCAACAAATACTTTGGCCTATCTAAGCATGTGGGTAAGTATCATCATTTGGCTATTAGCCCATCAAAAATGTTAGCCTATAAACACAGAACTGAAGTCATAAAGAACACATGGAGCTAAAGCACGTGATGGAAGGCACAATACAAAAAAAAAAAATGAAGAATCAGGTTTCCATTCCACAAGTCCCTTGGAGTAAGTGGCCACAGCCAAATAAAAAGATAGCTAGCCTTCATTAAATATCTAAAGATAAATGTTAAACAGACACGTAAATGTGTATATATACAATAATCCTTTCCTACATAGCTCAAGAGTTAAGAAACAACCAGAATAACATTACATCATCTCTACCCTCAGCTTATATATATATACACCTCTATATATGTATATGTATATGCTCATCCATACCATTCTCCTAAAATTGTTTTCAACTGAACCAAAGAAATGTTGAAAGTTCTGTTTGTCCTCGACTTACAGCTTGTCCGTTGGCTTCATAAAGTGGGCATTTTTGCTTGATCTTGGCCAGTTCCATATTTACTTGTTTGCTGACCACAGCCATAGGATTCCCTCCTAGAAAAAAACTCAAGCAATTAAATTCAATAGACCTATGAAGAGAGAACAAAAACCTCAAAGTAAAAAATATTTTTACTCAAAATAAAAAATGCTCAAAAGCTTACAGTATGTAATTATTTCTCAAAAAAAAGCACCCCCAGTAAAAATATGTAAGATAAACATGAAGAAGGCAAAAAAATTACCTATAATCCCACTAATTAACATTATAGATTCTTCTAGATTTTATGTGTATAAAATTACAGACACACGCAAAAAAGGATCATAATACGTATTGTTTTATAATATCTTTTCAACTTAGCAATATATTGTGGACATCGTTTTACGCTAATACGGGGCTACATGATTTTTAGTGGCTGTATATTTCTCATCGTATAATATTCTAATCTGTGGTTTCTAATGTTCTGCTATGAAAAACAATGCCAGGGATGGGCAAGCTGGCTAATGCCCACAACCTCAACCTTCTGGAAGGCTAAGGCAGAAGGATCTCTTGAGGCCAGGAGTTCGACACCAGCCTGGGCAACACAGCAAAACCCTGTTTCTATTAAAAAAAAAACAAGGCCGGGCGTTGTGGCTCATAAAGCTACTAACCTATCTCTTTAGATTTCTAAAGCCATGAAATGTATTTGTAATTATAAACATAAATTAGTGGGGTTCTTTGTACTTGTCCTATAAGCTTGTTCAAAAGCTAGTTTAAGCCACACATGGTGGCTCATGCTGGTAATCCTAGCACTTTGGGAGGCCGAGGCAGGTGGATCACCTGAGGTCAGGAGTTTGAGACCAGTGCTGTCATCCCAGCACTTTGGGAGGATCACTTGAGCCCAGGATTCAGATCAGCCTGGCAATATAGTGAGACCTCATCTCTACAAAGAATTAAAAATTAACCAAGCATGGAGGGCACATGGCTGTACTCCAAGCTATTAGGGAGGCTGAGGGGAGAGGATCGCTTGAGCATGGAAGGCAAAGGTTGCAGTGAACTGAGATCATGCCACTGCAATCCAGCCTGGGCAAAAGAGCGAGACCATGTCTCAAAACAAACAAAAACAATGCCACATTAATCATGAGATCAGGAGATCGAGACCATCTTGGCCAACATGGTGAAACCTCGCCTCTACTAAAATACAAAAAATTAGCTGGGCGTGGTGGTGCGTGCCTGTAGTCTTAGCTACTCGGGAGGCTGAGGGAGGAGACTCCAGTGAGTGGAGATCACGCCACTGCACTCCAGCCTGGGCGACAGAGCGAGACTCTGTCTCACCAAAAAAAAAAAAAAAAAAGTTTCAAACACAACATTATCTACTTATCTTCATAGGATAATTTCCTAGAACTAGAAAAAGGTACTCCAGGTCAAAAGATATGTACAATTTACATTTTCCACATACTGCTATACCTCTTACTAACAGAAGATGACTATTCTAAACCAATACACTTTAAAATTGCATCTCTGGCTTTAAATTTCTTTTATTTTATGAGTCTCAGACCATGTACTATAGCACAAACCAATAGCTACTTACCAAGACCTGTTACCACCATGGCTCCAAGATCAGCTACATAGTTTCCTTTGCGAAATGTGGCAACTCGTCCACCCACACGATCCTGTTTCAGAAATTAAGTAGCCAAAATCATCAATTCTATTTTAACCACAAACCTGGCATAGTACCATACCATGGCTCTGTCTTCCATAATTTAAAAATAAAGATGTAGAGTTTACATGGAATGCAATCAACAGTGCTATGGGCACAAAGAACAAATGAAGTTTAACTTGAAGACTATTTGAAGGAGAAGCAGGCAACAAATGACATATAATTAAAAGTCATATAACTAAATGACACAGAATTAAATGATGTGATATAAGGCAGTCTGACAGTTGGAAGATATATTTAGTCACAGGTACCACTCTATCCAGCTGTCTATAATACCTTTTAATGCACAGGATGAATGAGGGCCACCCACATAGAAAATATTTGTTCGCAAATCCCAACACTATTTAAACACCAACTTTCTACCACTGTAATCTGACTCTTACACCCTGATCCCCAAAGTTAGCTGGGAAAAATCTGACGGATAATTTTTCTGACAAATGGTTCTCCAGTGCAGCCCTATGCCCAGGGGCAGAGAGTCCATACTGAACATAGCCTGTTCACAATACCTTTTATCCCTAAATAGGCCCAGGTTTATCACTGCTGACCAGGGATTTTTCAAGTATGGCTGAGTTGTAGCGATAATTTAATGATTATAAATCATGTAAGAGTACTCTGGAACTCCAAACAAACAAACAAAAATGCAAACAAAACAAAAACCTATACACTAGATTATAAACTCCTCATGGGTAGGAATCAAAATGGTCCTATTATTCCTTATTGTATTTTTTAATACAAAATGTACAAAGTGCACAAAGATGTTTTCTAAATACATAAAATTTTTAATAATAGTATATCAGGAAAATATTTAATTTCAATTTCCCCATACTCTTTTAAAAAATTAGCAGTTTAAAGCCATTAGAAGATCATTAGATTTCAAAAATTATTCATGAAAATAGCTTGAATAGTAGCATCCTAATATGATGCTCTTTTTCCTACTGTGTGCCATTATCCCTTATTGCTCCTCCTGTTTCCATTTCTCTCTCTAGGACTAACAGGAAAAAAACCAGTATCTTGGCTTCTAAAATATGGTTCCTGCGTGAGAAGTAGCTTTTTTTCTTTATCAAAAATAGGGGATTCACTCTGTTCCACCACCAAAAATAACTGCCTCCTAACAAAGGATATGTTCATGAAGGCCCCAAATTTGAGAGCTAATTACAAGAAATATGATCTGAAAATATCAGTCAGGAAAAGAAATACTCTTAAACCCTCCTCACAGAGTACTTTTCAAAGCATTCATAAAAAAAAGCTTTTTAAAAATATAAATAACACTATCCAAAATTGATTTATTATACAAATCAATTTGGCTTAGTTCAAGTTGTATAATTCCTTAATTTGCAACAGATAATTTGCTTACCATATTTCCAATATGTCAAGCCTCTAAACTCAAAATGAAATTCTTACCCTGGCTTCCAAAAGTGTGACATCCATTCCAAAACTTTGTAACTGTCGAGCTGCTGCCAAGCCTGAGACCCCAGAGCCTATAATAATTACCTTTCCTGTCTTTTTAGCTAAAAGCAAAAAATGGAAAAAAATTTTGTTGTAGGTATAAAAGTTTGTACTTACAGTCTTATTTCATGAAAACCTCTAGGTTCTTAACATATTATAATATCTTACAAAGTAAAAAATTCAGAGTTATTTTCAAAATATGGAAACTACCTGAAAACAAATTAACAAACATCTGAAACTTACGAATTCAAATTCAGTGTCGAACATTTATAAATCAAATCCACTATCTTAAGATTTATTTTCTCATTACCTCAGGCATGTGTTTCAGTATCTGTGATTCTTAGTTAACTTGTTAATAATCTGCTTCATTTACTTCATAATTACATTAGGACACATTCTGCATATAAGCTATTTCCCTTAACCTCTACCCTTGTAGTCTTAAGTTAGTACCTCCTTTTGAAAAAATGATTAAAGCATTAAGAAAGCAACTATTGACAACATAAAGAATGGGTCAATGAGAGAAAAACCTCAAAATGAACTCCTCTCATTTTTAACAAATTGTACTGTTTTATTCTTTTTTTTAAATTGGAAATCCAGTATCTTTTACTAAGTAGCTATCAAACTAGAAATTAAGGGAAATGCACATTTATTAAGAGACTTTATTTTTTATTATTTATTTATTTAACTTGACTTATAGGAAGACAAACTTGGAAATATTTTTAAATATAGTCTTATGAATCAAAATAAAATCCTAATGTCATCATAGATATAAAATACAATCCTGAAACCATAACTTAAAAATGTAAAATTTATCAGCCAGGTAGGAGGTCCTTACTTGGTAGGGGTTTTATCCTCTTATAGATGCCGAAGTTGATAAGACCATGACGCTCTAAATAACTGTGAACTCGGTGGACAAGCACAGTATCACCTACAGAATAAGTGGATTAAAAACATGGTTTTATTTTCAGCAGTTTAAACAATATTCTTCTAACTCTTCCATTTCTCCATCGTGATCTTTTCCATTAAGCTTCAGGTCATGTGACTCCTTTAAAAAAGTAATTCTAAGGCTGGGCGCGGTGGCTCATGCACATAATCTTAGTGGCTTTGGGAGACTGAAGTGATAGGATCACTTGAGGCCAGGAGTTCAAGACCAGCCTGGGCAACACAGCAAGACCCCATCTCTAAAAAAAAAAAACAAAAAATTAGCCATCTATGATGGTGCATGCCCATAGTCCTAGTTACTCAGGGGGCTGAGGAAAGAGGATCACCTGAGCCCAGGAGTTCCTAGCTACAGGGAGCTATGACTGTACCTGTACACTCTAGCCCAGGCTAGATCAGATCTCAAAAAATAAATAAATCACTGTAGAGACCCTGTCTCTACAAAGAACAGAAAATTAGCCATGGATGATGGTGCCTGGCAGATCAAGGCTGCGGTGAGCTGTGAACGTGCCACTGCACTCCAGCCTGGGCAACAGAGGGAGACACTGTCAATTACTCACTCACTCAATCAATGTGATTCTTAGAACTATTAGTCTGTGAAGTAGGCCAAAATGTATAACACATAATTTGGAATTGTACTGATTTAATTTTCAATTCTTTTGAGAGATAGGGATCTCACCATGAGCTCAAGAAATCCTCCCACCTTAGCCTCCTGAGTAGCTGGGACTAAAGGTGCATATCACTGTGTCTGTCTAATTTAAAATTTTTAAGAATTTCATTCCACCACAAATGTTATGAGAATAAAACCAAACCTTCACAAAGTAGTTATAACACTCATTTACTTTGGCAAAAACATCACAAGACATTGTTGGTGCCAAGTGGGAAATAAGAAAACCAGCTAGTGAGCCATGAAGTGCCAAAGTATTCCATGGATCAAAGCTGGACAATAGGTCTAGGAAGAGTACTTAGCAATCTCTTGAACTCATCTGTTAACATAATTTAAAGACCAGAAGATGAATAAAAACATAGAAACCAGGTTTTCTATAAGACTTATTTTTGCACAGCACAAGGTGAAATAACATGGAAATATGAATGAAAAAATTAATTATCAAGGAACCATGAGGCTCCTAGAAGAACATATCAATTTTCACAATCCAGTACAAAATTAGTCCTATTGAACACACTACTTACTGTTATAAGGTGCTTCTAATTGTTGGAGAGTAGCCTCAAATGTCAGCTGAATCTTTGGATTATCCAACCACAACTGCAGCTGCATTTAAATGACATAAATTGTATTACATACAAATAGACATATGTCATTTGACTATCTTTAAAATCATCTTTTAGTTGGCTGCAGTGGCTCAAACCTATAATCCCAGCAGTTTGGGAGGCTGAGGCGGAAGGATCAGTTGAGCCCAGGAGTCTGAGACCAGCTTAGGCAATATAGTGAGACCCCATTTCAACTAAAAATATAAAAACTGGCTGGGTATGGTAACGCATGCCTGTAGTCCCAGTTACTTAGGAGGCTAAGGCCAGAAGGACTGCTTGAGCCCGGGACGTCGAGGCTGCAGTGAGCCATGATTGTACTACTGTCCTACAGCCTGGGCCACAGAGCAAGAGCTTGTCTCAAAACATAAAAATAAAAATAAATAAATTCATCCTTTTAACTTTAAGGCCCCAAACATGGGCTTTCCTTTAATTAAAACAGTGACGTTATACTCCTGACAAAGAAACTGATGAACACAAAACCATATCAAATAAGTAAATTACCGAAGAAGCTGGGGTTATTTAGCCTGAAAGAGAAAACCACCTAGTAACTTGTCAAGTCCATAGAGCTAGCAGGGAGCAACTAGCATTCAAATCTGGGTTATATGACTCCAGAGATACTAGGTGGATAAAATCCACAAAAATCTAATGATCAACTAGATATGTTGAGGTTGGGGAGAAAGGCGTCAAGGACAACGTCTCCATTTTGGTACAACTAAGCGAGTTGGTATGCCAGACACTGAATGGAATCACTGAAAGAAGAAGTAAGATAATGAGTTTAGCTCCAAGATAACAAGAAGAGATATAAAACAGATGGATATAGAGTCTGGAGCTCAGAAGAGAAAGAAGGTCTGGAGTCATCTGCTTATGGGTAATAACTGAAGTCAAATGCATTGAAAAGGGTTCCTAGAGGAAAAAATAGGGTGAGAGGAGAAGGAACTCCCAAAGAGTCCACATAATGGCCAATTGTTAAGAATCATCTCACAAAGCAATCAGAGAAGACACCCACGGAGGCAGGAGAAAAACCAGATACTGAGTTATCGAATCCAAGTAAGTACTGTGTTTCAGAAGAAAGGAGCAGTCAATTATTTCAAATACTGCTGAAAAAACAGATGAGACATAAAAAAAATTATGGTACAATCAATGGGCTCTAAAATGAATTCTCTTCAAAGTGAGTATATATTTGTAAAATGCAAGACAAACTAAACACTACTATATTTAAGTCTTAGCTAAAAATTAATAAAGACTGCTCCATAAGACAACTTTCAACCAAGAAGAAATTAATTTGGCTATATGTAAATAAACCAAATTACTAAAGGATTATGACCAAATCCACACAGATGCTCTACTCTGTGGCCACTGTAAGGTAAATGGATTTCCTCAAGTACACACTGGGCCCAAGTTCCTCACTCCCAACACAAGTCTTCCTCCTCCTCCTCCTACAAAATAACATTTAGGTCACAGTCTAGTTCAATAATTCTAAAGTTGCAGTTTTAAAGTATTATAGTTTAAGACTAGAGAACTGATAAAATTCTTGCAGTAGATGTTGATTTATATTCTGTTTCACAGCCAGAGACCACAAATCTAACATCGGGAAACCCTTCCCCAAATCTGGACTTTTGGTGAATCAGAGAAGACAGAGATCCCTATAAATCCATCGCTCAAATCTAAGTAAAAAGTGAAAACTCTCTTCAGATAAAACAAACAAACAAACAAAAAATTGACAATTTTGTCTAAAAAAAAAAATCCACTTAGAGCAAATGTTGATATGCTATACGCAGAAACTGATTCAATTATAAGACAAATCAGCCTTAGACTACACACTAAGAATTTTCTGTTCACTTTTTAAAAAACTCACCGTCTTTTCTTCACTGTTCTTTTGTTTTACAAAAACCCAGGATAACCTATCAATTGCTTTAACAATCGAAATTAAGCAGTGGTTTTGCAATCTAATAGCCAAAATAAAGAAGCTGGTGGTGGCTAAAAAGCAGACGTATCAACGACATCTCTGAGCTATATTCATATTCAACTTAGCTGAATCACAAGGTAAATGTCTTCTGCGTTGTATCACCCTAGAGTAACATGAATACGATCTGAATAGCACCTTTCCCTCATCTACTTACTCTATGGCTAAATAAGAATTCCTGATGAATAAAAGATACGAAAGAAAAATTTACAGAAGAAATACAAATGACTAATGTGAAAAGCAGTCAGTCTCAGTAATCCGAGAAATGAAAAAGAACTGAGACGGTTTTGGCCAATTATAGGAGCATAGATTATCACTGTTTTAATAAAAATGGGCAGGGCAATGGGGGGAGGGGAGGGGTTGACTGGTTCAGCCTTTCTGGGAAGCAATCTGGCAATACGTCCAAAATGTTTAAAAGTGTTCATAACCCTTTGACAAGGTAGTTTTCCTTCTAGAATTCTATCATAAGGAAATAATAGGTAGAGTCAAGAATGCATAAGACTGTCCAGAGTTAATTATAATAAAGCAAAATCGGCAACAAATGTCCAGCAGTCAAATTATAACCCAACTGTCGGACAAAATATTATTCAGACACTGAAGTTAAATCATTCAGCCAGAGGAAGAGGTTGAACAAGATAAGCAGAACAGGGTAAACATTTCTCTTATCTTGAGAGGAAAGGACAAAGTGATTATTATTATTTTTTTTTAATGCTTAAATAAAGGGTTTTTTTTTTTTTTTTGAGACGGACTCTACTCTGTTGCCCAGGCTGGATGAAGTGCAGTGGCACGATCTCGGCTTACTGCAACCTCCACCTCCTGGGTTCAAGCGATTCTCCTGCCTCAGCCTCCCGAGTAGCTGGGACTACATGTGCCCGCCACCATGCCCAGATAATTTTTGTATTTTTAGTAGAGACAGAGTTTCACCATGTTGGCCAGGGTGGTCTCGAACCCTTGACCTCAGGTGATCCGCCTGCCTCGGCCTCCCTAAGTGCTGGGATTACAGGTGTGAGCCACCACGCCCGGCCTAAATAAATATTCTTAATGTGTATTTATGAGGTTGTGAAGTATAAAAGGGATCCAAAAGAATGTATCCAAGAAGGATCTCAATTTTATGAAAACAAAAATTATATATACATTTTTTAAATGCCCAAATGAAAAATAACTATTAACAAAGGTTATCTCTGAGTAACAGTATTATAGATAATTTTAGAATTCTTTCTTCTCTTTTTATTTTTCCCATATTCGCTACCAAAGCCATATGTACTTTTTATAATCCAGGTGAAAAAGCTGAAATGGAAACTTACTGTGCGGTTTCTAATGAACAGAAAAACCTTCTGGGTCTGTTGTGGTCCACTGATAATATCTGGAAAACAGGCTGCTTCTTGAGAAGTCATCCGGTCATGAGGAAGTCGGCTCTGGAAAGCTGCGCCCTCCACACCTAATGAAGAAAGCAAAGGACATCTAGGAAAAGTGCAAGTGAATACAAAATGGGTAGTGATGATGCTCAAATTCCTTTGCCTCACTTACAGACTGATCTTTTTAAAAAATTTTCAATTGTCTCAAAAGCTGAAACTTCCTTAGATATTAGCCACTTGTTTGAGCTTAACATTCCAAAGTTTATACTTTACTGAGTGAAACAACTACCTTATAAGACAAAGCATTTAAAATAGTTTCTTTGTCCATAAAATAACTTTATCATATTAGATGATCTAATTAAAATTAGCACTACTGACAGGTGTACAATAAAATTTAAAACTAAAGAACCAGAATAAGGGAAAATGCACTAACAGGAAAGCAAAAGACGCTGTGGAGCGAAAAACACAATCACATGCCTTCTTTTAGGATTACAGCATGAAACAGAAAGATGACTTTAATAATCGACAGCAGAAAATCACAATCCCATCAACAGTGTCATCCATTAGTAATCATAATTCAACGCTGGGAAGCAGTGAGAGAAATTAAGCAGACAACAATAAGACAGAAGAATGCAAGGAATTTACCTTTTCTGGCAGAAACATTAGAAATGCTTTACTATATACTACAAATATTACTATGTATAATCTATAACGCATATACATACAGTGTATACATACACTATACACTGCAAGTAAAATATGTTATTTTCTTTTTTCTTTCTTTTGAGACGAAGTTTCGCTCTTATTGCCCAGGCTGGAGTGTAGTGGTGCGATCTCAGCTCACCGCAACCTCCGCCTCCTGGGTTCAAGCGATTCTCCTGCCTCAGCCTCCCGAGTAGCTGGGATTACAGGCACCCGCCCCCATGCCCGGCTAATTTTTTGTATTTTTAGTAGAGACGGGGTTTCACCATGTTGGCCAGGCTTGTCTCGAACTCCTGACCTCAGGTGATCCACCTGCCTCAACCTCCCAAAAAATACATTATTTTCAAACTCTTAATTTAATTGGGTATTGTCTTGATAGTTTTATAAATTGGTGGATAAGTACACCTTTATAAGGTGATCTTAAAAACACAAGCACAATAAATGCAAATGTATTTCTAAGATCACCTTATAGAGGTATTTATCCACTAGCTTATAAAACTATCAAGATTCAATTTAAAGAGTTTCAAAATTCCATACCATTTAAGTAATTACATATAAGTAACAAAATAGGCACCAGATATCCATATATAATGGTTTTTTCTTTTTCTTTTTTTTGAGAGGGAGTCTCACTCTGTCGCCCAGGCTGGAGTGCAGTGGCACGATCTTGGCTCACTGCAACCTCTGCCTCCTGGGTTCAGGCGATTCTCCTGCCTCAGCCTCCCAAGTAGCTGGGACTACAGGCATGCACCACCATGCCTGGCTAATGTTTTTTGTATCCTTTGTAGAGACAGGGTTGCCCCATGTTGGCTAGGCTAGTCTGGAACTCCTGGCCTCAAGTGATCCACCCACCTTAGCCTCCCAAAGTGCTGGGATTACAGGAGTGAGCCACCATGCTCAGCCCATATATAATCATTTTAAAGCACATAAAACAAGAAGTTGGAAGCACTGATAATGGAAGCAAAACTAATGCTAAGGTATTAGTAAGATTAGGAGAATTAAAAAAACAAGGCAGGTAAAGATGTAACTTAGAAAATTATAGCTAAGCTACTAAGGAGTCTGTTTCCACAAAGACATTCAAATGGCAAATACTACCTAGAAAAAAATCATGTTTAACAAGTGGTCAAGCAAAAATGCCTAATGCTAATCGTGGGCCACACATTAAGAAATACTATTCTTAGAGACAAGGAGAAAAAGCTATCCATCTACTGTAGATAATGAGGAATAAACATTGTGTCTCACGTTACTAAATCAAATTAACAATCCTTACATTTAACTAATCCATACCTAAAATTAAAGACTGTCAGGACAATTTATTCCTTGGGCAAAAAAAAAAAAAGAAAAAAAACAGTAAAAGCCATATTGTAGGTGGAGCATGAAATTACAGCAAGAAAAGAAGAAATGCTTACTATTGTGGATACAGTTTATTTCAGTAATGTGAAATTTTCTAAACTATAAGGCTTTGATGTCCCCAGCCCCCATTCCCAAATCAATAAATAAAAACTGAAAACAAAACAAAAAACCAAGACTAAAAATATCTCACATTATAAAGAACTTATCTACATATTAATCCTGAGTATTTGAACCAAGTATCTCTAAATAGGTCACTTCTTGGTATAATTCATAAGTATATACTATTAACATGAAAATCAATGATCTCTATTAAATTCCACTTCTCCCTGCCAAAAATGGTAGTTTTCTTTCTTAGCTATATTATCTTCTATACATTTAATAAGTAGTCATTGAAGATCCTACTGCAAAACACTATTTTTCAATGACAGAAAAATCATGTAGGATAAAATACCAAATTTTATAGTACATATGGCTTCTCACTACAGATGTTCTTTTTTTTTTTTTTGGCGGGGGGAAGGACAGGGTCTCCCTCTGTTGTCCAGGCTCCTGGAGTGCAGGGGCGCAACCTCACACTGCAGCCTTCACCTCCTGAGCTCAAGTCGCTGGGCTGCCTCAGCCTCCCAAGTAGCTGGGATTACAGGTACAAGCCACTATGTCTAATTTTTTAATATTTTGTGGAGATGGGGTTTCGCCATGTTGCCCAGGTTGGTCTCGAACTCTTAAGCTCAAGCGATGCACCATCTCGGCCTCCCAAAGTGCTAGGAATACAGGAATGAGCCAATGCACCTGGCCTCAGATGTTCTTATCAAAAATCACTCTAATGTAGTTGGCTAATTTGGGGAATTTTTGAGAATATGTAATGATTAAGAAATGTTATTTATATGTTATCCAGCAGTTTCAAAGTATTTTTAAATCAAACATCGCAAGTTTAAACAAAGGCATTTAAAGAAACTAAATGTGGTGACATTAATGTATGCTTGGAATAATATTCTTCTCCATCTCTATCTTCTAAACAGCATCTAAGAAAACTAGCTATTCTCAATACTCTGATAGCATTTTTAAAAATGAAAAATGGTCTCTAAAAACTGTCAATAATTATTTCCTTCCCTTTGGTGTTTAGGGATACTTATTTTAAGGAATGAAGACCATTATCAAAACCAGGGTGAAAAGCCTGCAAGATAAAAAGCTAACCTTTTCTTAAAGAAAAAAAAAAAATGTATGTTAATTTGTAACCTAAACTGTTGAGAAGCTAAATCAAAACATCCTTCTTATAAGATAGTACCAAAATGAAGTAATAGACACCATTTTGGATAATCTAACTCATGAGTACCTATCTCTTTCAGAGGAAAAATCTTTTAGAACACAAATGATTTTAATAACATCCTAAAAGTACCAACAGTACACATAATTCAGAAGTAATTTACACTTGGCTCTGATAGTTTTGTACTTTGGTGTTTGTTCCATTAAGTAATGGAATCTGGTATTCTGAAAATTTACAATGTTTCCAAAATGTTGTCTTTGAAACATTAAAAAATTATTAAAAAGCTCCAAGGTTGCCTAAATACCAGTCTTACCTTCTGTTCAGTTCCTTCCTGCTCACTACCTTTATACAGGAAATTCCAGCATCACCTTTCAGAATGCAGTCACTCTAAAGCAGAACTGCCCTTTCTAATGGTCTGACTGGCTTATACTTTCTCTGAATACATAGTAAATGTAGTTAAATATTTGAAGGAATACTTTAGACCTTTTGAAGTAGGTTAATTAGAAGGAGAAAAAGCGGGAGAGGCAGGTGAGATGACAGGTCCTCTATTCCATTAAATCATTTCCTCTTGATTCGTGTAAGATATAGGTAGCATTTTGACTGCAGTAAGGTAATAGAGATATAAAAATTAACAAAGAAAACAAGGCCTCCATGAGAGTTACTTGCCTTTGATTTTTTATATCAAGTAGATAACTATAACTAGATTTCTAGCATGAAAACAAAAGCCTGATGTGATCTACATATTAAAGACTTTACTTAAAATGAGAAAACTAGAGATGTATCATATCAAGTCCTAGAATAGTTTTAAAATAAAAGGAATAAGGAATAGGGGGGAGA
The DNA here is from genome assembly GCF_006542625.1 of Nomascus leucogenys. Classification (NCBI taxonomy): domain Eukaryota; kingdom Metazoa; phylum Chordata; class Mammalia; order Primates; family Hylobatidae; genus Nomascus; species Nomascus leucogenys. The sequence goes on along the minus strand of NC_044404.1, from coordinate 23,105,504 downwards.
GAGAAAACGAAAAGAATTATACAACCTCCTATACTTCAGATTTTTTAATTTCTAGGGTAAACACTATTTTAAAGGATTCTAAGGGTGTAAGGAATAGTCTTTGCACTAAGAAGCAAGATCCCTGGGTTCTCCTTCTCCAGAACTGCTGGTGTATTGCTGGTCAATCTATTTAACTTCTTTGGGTTTCAGACCCTAATCCATAAAATAAGGGAGATAAAATACTGTTTGAAGGCAGGAAGTTAGACAAGATGACCTCAAGTTCTCTTCTAGCTCTAAGATTTAGGATGTGTACACCAACTTGAGGTGGGTTTTAAGAAGTCAAGATATGAGCCTGGCACCAAGATACCCATGAGGGTCATCTAGCTTCATTAAGAGAAGAATGTTGATCTCCTACAAGCACATTTCTAACCCTGATTGATCATTTCACAAATGCTTCTGAACATGACAAAGATCGGAAGAGAGATCTTGAAGGGTTTAGAAGTCACCATCATTCCTGGAAACACTTAAAATTCATGTTCTACTAACAGTAATCAGCAGCACCACTGTTTTATATGAAAGTCTGCTTTCACTTTCAGCAATATATGATATTGTTTACCTATGCAAAAGAGCAATTAGTCACACACACACAAAAAAAACAGAAACAAAAACAAGAAAACTCAACTTCTTTCTTCAAGATTAAAACTCTAAAGGCCATCCCTGATCTTCAACAGTTCCATGGAAGATCTAATTGTGCATCATTTGATGAAAAGCATTCTTCAAGGTTTATATGACACAGATCTAGACTCTGAAGAGGGTTTAATTCTGCTAAGATAACCATGTACTGATTATCAACCTGCAATCCTTGGGACAGCATTTTTAAAAGTCTGCTCCTAACATTCTGGATCCCCTTATTACTAGTTGCTGTATTAACAATGAACTACCTTTAATTCAAGAGAGTAAAATACAAACAGTCCCAGGACCTGTTATATGCAAACTGCAAGACAAATAATTTTAAAGTAGACTTAAGACAGTTGAAAAGTGACAACCTCCAAAAGTGAAGTAGTGCCTATTCCAATTCTATCAAAACATATCTATGAACCAGCTTTGAGCAACTGGAACAAAAATATCCTTCAAGAGACAAAAGGATGAAATCCAGATATGTTATTTTGGATTGCTGGGATAAATTTTAACTGTTCCAGATGGTGGCCCCTATAAATTCTTTACTTTTTCCTAGAAGTAAAAATCTCATACTGTTTGGTCTGAACAGAAAAAGCATTTCAGACTTTTCAAAAGACATTTTTCACATGAGAAACAAAATGTTTAAACTGAAGAATGATTAACTACGTAATGTTAACTGAAAAAAGGTACCCAATACTGTGTAACAACCATTTTTAAAAAGACGTCACTTGCCCACATAGTTCCTCTGACTAGTCCTAGAATGCCTCTCAGTCCTTTTTGTTTTCGTTTTTAGACTTTTGAGCCTGTGACTTTTCCTCTCTGTGTATACTGCTGTATTTCTCTTTAAGGGTCCCATGATTCCTAAGTCTATGTTCTACATCATGTTTACTATTAATATAAAGGCTGCTGGGGAGAAAAGTACCCGCCATCTCCTCGAAAACACAAAGAGTGGAGGGCTGAGATCGGCCTGAGGACTTCAAAAGGTTTTGCTTGCCTTTGTTCTGGCTACACTCTCTCCTACTATACTATTATGTCCTGTGGGTTAAATTTCACCTGCGCTTCTGGCTAAAATGTGGATACCACAGCCAAAAACACTTGCAAGCATCAATTCCTACTTGGCGGCTCTTGCTACTAAGTGGCAAGCATCTAATGCCACCCTCACCTGATGCTTGGCCGTCTCCATACCCTCCAGAACTGTCGTCTTGAAGTCCTCCTGCTTGCCCTGTGGAAGGAAAGAGGAGAACTCAGGGACCTTACTCCATAAATTAGGATAATATCTGGACATAAAGGCCTAATAGTTGGCGACTCATGAATTCACCACCAACTAGTAAACCCATATTCAGAGAGCTCCTTCTTCTGGAATCAAGGCCCAGGGAATTACATCATAGTTTTCCAAATTCTGGTCAGGAAGTTTCAACTTTACATGCTGATTCTTGTTGAAAGGCAGTGGAACAAAGTACATAGTATTTCTAATTACTAAATCCTTGCTGTCAGTCTTATTTAATATTAATAGTCTGGATGGGGTAAAATGGATTCCGAATGTCTTTTACTAACGGCTGCCAGACTGAAAATGGAGGTGACATAGACTCTAGAATCTGGCATTGCAATTCAGCATCAACTTAATATCCGTTTAACTTTCCAATTTTAATGAAAAATTCTCTCCTTCTCTTCAAAGCAAGGAGTATAATTAAAAGACTCAGTCTCCAAAGAAGTTTCATTTACTATACACAGTAGACACGACTACAGTTAAATATGCCAGTGCTTCCTAAATAAAACTAAAGAATACACAGTAAGACACTCTGTGCACGTGTGCCAAGTACTGTAGATAAACACACACTTGTGGTAACACAGAGAAAGGCAGGCAAGATCTTGAATCTTCTACTTCATGCTACATAATAAGCTTTGTTAAGAAATTTTCCTCACTGATTAATATGTACAAGTAACTTCAAGAAAAGAATCAAAACTTGAAAATTCAATCTGAAAAAGAATAGATTGTCTTCTGAACTCCTCCAAAATCTATCATCAAGACAGATGCTATGATGCTCTTAAGCTTCTTGTCACTTGGTACACTATAGGAAAATGAGTGTGATCTTTGGAAGACATAAAACACCACCTCCCAATGATCTAAATAAACTCAGACAAGCTTCATTAAACAGTTTATTTTAAAATACATACCCCAATAAGAAAGCAGATTGATTATTCTACCATTTGAGTTAGAAAGAAACAACAAAGAGAATAAAAAGATACTTAGATATAAGAAATTATTTCTGACAATGATATTAGAATGTGTTGCTAGAAGATATATGCTCTGTTATGAAGGTAGAATAGAATCTCATTCCAAACTTATTTTACTAAGCTCTCGTCTGAAGGGTCCTTTAGGTTCAAGAAGGTTATGCTTCTCAGACAAGGCCCAAGGTATACCTATTTACAGCCCTCGGAAAAAGGCACACAATCATCAAGAGACGATCGGGTTACTAAATCCAATCTGCAAACTTATCTCGAAAATATAGGTCCTACATTTTAAACTCTACTATAAACTTAAAATCAGATATATTCATTCTTAGTAAATGCTGGCTTTATTCATAAAAAATATTTTGTAGAGCCGGGTGCAGTGACTCAGGCCTGTAATCCCAGCACTTTGGGAGGCTGAGGCAGGCGGATCACTTGAGGTCAGGAGTTCAAGACCAGCCTAGCCAACATGGTGAAACCTCATTTCTACTAAAAACACAAAAATTAGCCAGGTGTGGTGGCGCTCGCCTGTAATCCCAGCTACTCGGGAGGCTGAGGCAGGAGAATCGCTTGAACCTGGGAGGCGGAGGCTGCAGTGAGTCAAGATTGCACCATCGCACTCCAGCCTGGGCGACAGAGTGAGGCTCCATCTCAAAATAACAATAATAATAATAATAATAATAATAATAATAAATTTCATAGGTTTTAAAAAAATGTTGCCATTGTTTTGTTTGGTTCCAAACAAAACCAAGCTGGATCAGAAAACTGAATTGTATTTGGGGAAGAAAGGGAGCAGGGAGGGACTCAGAACAATGAAACAAATAGTTTCCAAGAATCACACTTAAGATTAGGAAAAATACAGCTGTTATCTTTCAAATTAAGTTTCTGACTTGGCAAAAATAAAAGTAACAGTCTCTTGTCATGAAGGTATCTCACCACTAAAAACTTAGATAAAAACAGCAAAAAACTAACAAAACAAAAAACACACACTTTGAAGCTAGCTTAAGCCTGAATTACTTTATCTTTCCTATTCCTCTCATTTCCCTTCTTTTCCAACTATAATACACACCACACAATAAACTCATTAATTTAACCTACAGGTAGCTCTTGACTGATTTTTGGGTGAGAATCAATGGTGCTTTGATTCACAAAAAAAGATGGATTTCTTACCCCTGACTTGCGTACTCAATAGGTTAACAAGAACAAAAGGGCAACGTGGCAGTCTTTTTTGTCTTCTGGTTTTGAAGGAATTAAAAAACCTCTTAAAAAGATATTTTTTTAAAATTAAAAAAATGCAGGAAAATATAGAAAATGAAATACCCTGCAAAGATTTTTAAAAGGGATCCCATAACAACAAAATGTCGAAAAAGAAATGAAACTCCAGGCTGGGCACGGTGGCTCACGCCTGTAATCCCAGCACTTTGGGAGGCCAAGGAGGGCGGATCACGAGGTCAGGAGTTCAAGACCAGCCTGACCAACATGGTGAAACCCTGTCTCTACTAAAAATACAAAAATTGGCCAGGCGCTATGGCATGCACCTGTAATCCCAGCTACTCAGGAGGCTGAGGCAGGAGAATCGCTTTAACTTGGGAGGTGGAGGCTGCAGTGAGCCGAGATTGCACCACTGCACTCCAGCCTGGGCAACACAGCGAGACTCTGTCTCAAAACAAACAAACAAACAAACACAAGAAAAGAAACTCCAAAGTATTATTTAAGCAGAGTAGAAAGAAACCAAGCAGAAGGTACCACATAACATAAGAAATGATGGAAAACAAAATTTAAAAGTGCTTAAAATTAAATTAAGAAACAAGTTATCTCTTGATGATTGTTTAACTTGTTTGGAAATAAAGAATGAAGTTATTATTTTTCACTCCAATCATACTTGAGAGTATTTTGAAGGTGCCTACTTCTCCAAAGACAACTGAAAGATCATCTTTACTAGCAGTATATTATAGACCAATTCTTGAACATTTTCTTAAAAACAGCACATATACAACACTGCTTGCAGCTAACTTTTCATCCAAGTAGTCTCTGATTATGATATACATAAAATCCCTTATTCATCTGCTCTTTGGGTTTTTCCAGCCTAGGACTCTGTTTTTGATAGTGGCTCAGGACACATTAACGGCAGGCAAGTAGCGCTGTTAGCTTTCCGTGAGCGCAAATTCAAAACAGAAAATGAAAATATTCAAAAGCAACTTTGTAATATCACCTTGATTTTGGCACCACTACACAAGAAATTCCCTTTTGTTTTTATCCCAAACCACCAAACCTACAAAATAGTCCCCAAGCTTGAAGCAGAGACTCTTTTTAATTTTTTAATTATTTTTAGAGACAAGGTCTTGCTCTGTCGCCCAGGGTGGAGTACAGTGGTGCAATCATAGTTCACTGTAACCTTGAACTCCTGGGCTCAAGGGATCCTCTTGCCTCAGCCTCCTGAGTAGCTAGGACTACAGGCATGTACCACCATACCTGGCTAATTTTTTTTTTTTTTTTGTAGAGACAGGTTCTCGATATGTTGCCCAGGCTGTTTTTGAACTCCTAGCCTCCCACTTCAGCCTCTCAAAGCAACAGGATTATGAGCGTGAGCCACCACAATCGGCCTAAAGTAGAGACTCTTCATACAGCTTATTTGTACACAGCTACTCCAAATTGAAATGAAGATCTTTTTGGTTTATCTTACACAACAGCCTTTCAGTTGTCTTCTAGACCTTCAGATCTAAGAGTCCTTCTTAAACCGTGAAGTGTTGTAGTTATAATCACATTACTGAATGTTTTCTCATCTGAATTCAAATACTCAAGAGATCACTCTTCCAACATCTTAAAAGGAAGTCTATGTTGACTTTCAAATGCTTTTATCTGGCAAACAAACAAGGAGGTGAAAATCACTGGTTGGTTGTTTCCAGAAACACAGATTCACATTTTCACTAGTTTCTTGGAATCACATTCAAATTATAAACATTTTAAGAAACTTCTAAATCTAGGAAGCAACGATTTTCCAATAGAAGATAAATTTACCAAAGTGGCCAAATTTATGGAATAAAAGTGAATGCCAACCTATTGATTTCAATTGAATTTAATAAATTAGCAGGTGAAAGAAACATTTCAAAAGTTAAAGCCAACTTGGAATATATGTCTCTACCGTATTAATACACTAATTGAGTTTCTTATTTAATAATCAATGTTTACTATATCTGCCCCAAAACTGCAAAGCACAAATACAAAAGTAGAATAGGTAGACTCTCTGTTTTCAAAGAGCTTATAATCTAGTTGAGAAAAGATGAAAAATACCTACAAGGGAACTTTTGTTGTTAAGAAATGAGAAGCTGACACAGTCTTGGAGAATCAGGGAAGCTTTCAGAACAATTCCCGAGAGATCTGGATAGACTGCGAGGCAGTGAAACCACCACTATGGTCCAGATCATTTACAAAGATAAAGAGAAAAGCACAGACATGGTATGTGCAGAGGACTGCACAGTACCTACTTACAGAAGGAGATGGTCTGAAAAAGCAGTGGGAGATCAAGTGGATTGGTAAAACGAGCCCTTTCTAGTACCCAAACCTGAATGTGATTTTAGTAGTAACGGAGGAAAAGTGTGTGATCTTTGGCAAAAAGACAACAAAACAAATGCTATTTTAGTTAAACTAGTCTGGCCACTTTGTACGAGATGGATTAGAGGGAAAACCTAGATAAAGGAGATCCAATTCAAAGGCTATTGAAATAATTTACATAAAAGTTGAAATTCACTAGAAAAAGGTGACAGTAAAAATGAGTAAGGCCTAACAAATGAAAAAGACTGCACAGTAAGATGCATGACTTTACAACAGACTTGGTAAAAGGGATAAAGAACTTTCAGGATGACTCTAGGGTTTTAAGTCCAGAAGACTAGTAATGCTACAAACAAAATGGGAAATTTGGGAGACTGGCTAATACAATTAAATGGAAATGTTCTAAAGATGGTTGGAAATTAAGCAATAGAACTCAGAAGAAAGAATGGGGCTAAAAGACTTCAAAATAGCATGGAAGTAATAATAGGCTCAGAGAATTTGAAGCAGTCACAAATGCATGATTAATCTCATGAACATAAGGAAAGTCACAGTTTCAAAAAGGAATTGACAGTGTCTCACACCTGTAATCCCAGCACTTTCTGGGAGAGACCAAGTCAGCAGGATCACTTACGACAAGGAGTTGAAGACCAGCCTGAGCAACAGTTGAAATGAAATTATGAGTTCCAACTAGAATAGCAATCCCTGGGTTACAGTATCATTTAAAATGCTGAACTAAAACAGGCTTCTTAAGGTTTAGAAAAAAAGAAAAATTGTTTTGCTTGAAGTAGGAGCTTGCCTGGAACTTTCACTGAACTGCTGAAAGAACAATAACACCACAGATTTGTGCTTGAAGACTTCCACTGGGCAGTAGCAAGGATCCTATCAAAAGAAAGTAAAAGGCCCTACGAGCTAGGGAGAAATGCAAAGCTTTAGAAGCCAATGGAAACAATTTACTTTTTCACTTATTATTTCCCTCCACATTCCACAGTAGAAATTTTCCTGATCCTTACTTATTTTGCTGTAGTCTTCGTTTGTGTTCACTTTTCAAAATCTTCCAGAGAAAGCTTACAATTCAGATGTTATGTTGTCCAACTACCAAGCTTAAGGTGTGTCTGGTTAATAACAAAGCTTACAAAACATTTCTTATAACTCAACAGCTGATGCAAGAATTTTGATTATATTATCCTCTTAAGGAAAGAAAAAAAAACTATGTTAGAAAGTCCCAAAGTCTGTCATTCTCATGATTTAACGTAAAAGAGTATTATCAAGATTTAAGTTTTACACACACACACACACACACCCCCACTAACAGTTCCAGATGCTTAAAAAGTTATCTATTTCATAAGCGACTCATTACTGAAAATGGCCCACCACAAACACTTTCCCAAAGTAATACAGTACGTGTGTGTCTGGTCTAAAGCTGCCCTGATTTTTTTTCTAAATAAAACAGCAATCCACCTTATTCTTCGTTCAATCAACTCTGTTTAATAAATACAAGATGTTTATACATAAAGGGGGGTTTCGCATTTTCTCATTTGATTCTCATAACAAGTCTCATCTTGTAGATGAGAAAATCCTCACAAAGTATCTTGTTCTTCTATTACAACATGATCAGACCCAATAAACGATGGCAAGAAAAAGAATTCAAATAAATTATAAAAATAAAGGTGATCAGCTAAACAAATTACTATTTTGCCTTAATAAAAAGTACAACAAAATAATCAATGAAATGACATCATTACGAAAAACAGGTCAATCTCTCAAAGACCAAACATAAACTTGTAGCATCTGATTCAAGGGTTCTTATCAGCCAAAAGCAGTAAATAGTTAAAAATCCAGGATCTAAAACTGCTTCATCCTTTCATGTTTAACACAAAATTTCCAAAACCCAATTTTAGGGAGAAACATTATTTAAAAACAGCTTCTGAGAGCTACTGTACAACATGGTGACTATAGTTAATCACAATACATTGTATTCTTGAAAAATACCAAGAAAGTGGGTAAGTGTTGTCACCACAAAAATGATAACCATGTGAGGTAATACATGTTTATCAGCTAAATTTGGTCATTCTGCAATGTATTTACACTTCAAAACATCATGCTATATATGATAAATACAATCTTATTTATCAATTAAAAAAATAAAAACTTCTGGGTTCTCACCATACTTTCTATACATTTCTATTGTACTTTCTTCATTGTAGCTACTTACTAACATCTGTAACCCTAAACTGAACTGCACTTTTTTTTTTTTTTTTGAGACAGGGTCTCACTCTATCAGCTAGGCTAGAGTGCAGTGGTACGATCCCAGCTCACTGCAACCTCTGCCTCTTGGGTTCAAGCGATTCTGGTACCTCAGCCTCCTGATTAGCTGAGATTACAGACACGTGCCACCACTCCCGGCTAAGTTGTGTGTGTGTGTGTGTGTGTGTGTGTGTGTGTGTGTGTATATATATATATATATATTTTTTTTTTTTTTTCAAGTGGAGACGGGGTTTCACCATGTTGGCCAGGCTGGTCTTGAACTCCTGGCCTCAAGTGATCCCCTTGCCTCGGCCTCCCTAAGTGCTGGGATTACAGGCATGCACCACAACACCCGGCCACTGGACTACAAATTCTTTGCAGGAGGATGTACTCTTTCTCTTTGAACCCTTAGAATCCAGCACTGTGACCGCGACGAAATAATTATCATTGTACAATAATATATGTAGAATAAAGTCAATGAGGAACTACCACATTTGGGGGAATATTTTTTTTTTTTGTAGAAAATGCCTATTTTTTAAAAAATTTGCCCTCCATACTACCAATTCTCTACTCTTCACCCTTCCTACCTCTATAAGCCTCTAAAATTTTTATATTGATATCACACTTAAGAGTTTTTTGCTTTCCATTATGCATTTATATCTACACTTGTGTCTCATACTAGGCTATAAATTATCTGAGAGTGGGGACTGCGTGTTGTATAGCATATTTATCTTGATCCATTCATAATGCCTCAAAATATAAGAATGTAAGAATTCTGTTGAATTACCTTTTCAGCCTGTCACTTTCTTCCCTCAGCCCTCCACTAAGGTATTTTGGAGCATAGATCCAAATCAGAACACTGAAATGTGTTCCAAAAAGGCCGGGGTGGTGGTGGGGGGGGAGGGGGGTGGGGGGGGTGGCGCGTGGCAAGAAAACTAACCCTATGCCTATTTTACTTCATAAAATGAGAATTCAAATGATTTCGGGCATTTATTTTACACTAGCATGTCAAAATGACAACACAGACAACTCTGTCAGGAATGAACTCCCTAGTCACTTCTGGTAAACCTACAAAACAGGGTCTCCTGCTGGGCCTCGGGATGTAATAGAATCCTATCATCTTCCCTGTGGTGGTAATCTGAGTCAATTCTCACTAAACCTGAAAGCTAGTCCTTCTCTCTGGTTCCATTTGTAGGCATGGAGAGAGAAATCAGAGAGAAAAGCCTGGGATTAGCCACTTGAGAATAGTTACAGCATGATTAAAAAAAACAACGTGGTTCACCTGAACTCTGGCCATTACTATCCATGCTGCCAAACTCAGTGCTTGGCAACCACCAGACTGCACTCAGTATGACTGCCTCACAGCGAAGAAATCAGGGTACCTTATAAACAAAGCACTATACTAATATGAGGTGAAAATATTAGTACCACTTATTTTTTTTCTTTTAAAGTAAGACAATCTTCAACTCTTCTCTGGTCAAATTCTATTATACCAAGTTCTACAGAATAGTCTAGAAGATTCTGCCTTTTAATACTTGCTCTACTAAATAATTCATCAAATTTTTGGTCCTCAATCTTTTGTTATATGAAATTTTCATTATAACAACATTTGTGATCAAATTTCATTGAATCTTTAAATTCTACCCATACATTGTGTATTTTCTGTAATTTAGTATTTTTACTAATTCAGGTTAACATCACCTTTTAGGTAAATTTAAAAAATACTTTCAACCTACAGTATGATTATTATGTGAACAAACCCCCAAATTTATTAAAACCACACAAAGTTTCTTATCATACCATTCTCTCACATCAATGATTTTTGTTAATTTATTTAACAGCCTGACCGGGCATGGTGGCTTACACCTGTAATCCCAGCACTTTGGGAGGCTGAGGCCGGTGGATCACCTGAGGTCAGGAGTTCCAGATCAGCCTGGCCAACATGGAGAACCCTCATCTCTACTAAAAATACAAAATTAGCTGGGAGTGGTGGTGCATGCCTGTAATCCCAGCTACTTGAGAGACTAAGGCAGGAGAATTGCTTGAACCCGGGAGGCGGAGGTTGTCGTGAGCTGAGATCATGCCACTGCACTCCAGACTAGGCAACAAGAGTGAAACTCCGTCTCAAAAGAAACAAACAAACAAACAAACAAACAAAAACAGCCTACATCTCTTTAAAACACACAACTACAAACTTAAAATTACCACATATAATAGAGAAGAGGGCTTCCTCTGGTACAAATAAGAATATAAACAAGGAGATAAAGTGATTCTTCCCATGGTCATTCCGTAAAATAAATTATAATACAGACTTGTTACCAATCACATCTAACAAAATCTATTTGAAGAGTTAACCAATGATTTAATGGAAGGCTCTGAGCTTCATTAGTCTTAAGTATTAGGACATCACAGAGCCTAGAAAAATGATACACACACTCACATGCATATACACACACACTTCTGATGTCTCTACTGAGAAATCCATTAACTTGAAGAAGGCTTAAGAAAGGCATCTTAATAACCCATTTCAAATTTCCTTTTACTTATTTTAGAATAAGTTTCCATGAAAGTCTCAGGCTATGTACAACTAAGCTACTTCTAACTCAGAATGTATCTTGAGTTCTCTAGTGAAAAGTTACCCAATACAAAATTTAAATCCAGGAACTAACTAGTAAGATTTTTCTGGTAAAATTTAACCGCTGAAAGGCAGTGGAGGGAAAAAAAAAAAATGGAATAGCGTTTCCATGTGAAAATAAAAAAGCCAAGTAAGTGTTTGAGAATCAGTTAATACAGGAATGCAAAACTCACTGAGGAAAATAATGTAAGGTACACAGGGTAACAATCTGAGCAAAGACAGGAAAAAGGCATTTCTCCAATAAACAGAAGGGTACTTTACCAGGGGACAATTATTCTAAATCAATGAAGTCCAACTGAAGGAGATTTGACCCTATTTTATAAACACTCCACTATTATGTGACGCTGCTAGTAACCAAACATACTCAATTCCAAAGACAACCTGTTCAAGTGTAGTTGGCATGACCTAAAAAAACTTTCATCTTCACAGAAAAGGTACTAGGAAACCAAATAAAACCATCACGTGTTAAAACAAATATATTCAAAAGTATATTAAGTATAAAAATGCATGGAAATATTTAGGAAAACAAAATGAGGTAGTTTTTAAATATAAACAGTAATATTTGGTATGAAAAATTCATTATTTACCCATTTTGACTACCACAGGACTAGAATATCACATTAAGTTACGGTCAAAAATTGACAAATCTAAAAACAATATTTAGGTCAACAGAGAGAACTTCCTTCCAATTATATAAATTCAATGAGACAAACAAAAACACCCAAACTTTTTCTTTCCATAAAAATTCAACTTTGATATTAAGAACATTTTTCCATTGACCAATAGCCTAAAATTATCTCTCCAATCTCAGCTTCTTTACTCCTTTAGTTCACCCTTAGCATGAGATTGGTCTTTCCAAAAACATATTTCAGTGTAACCCCCCTTGCTCAAAAAACCTCAGGGCTACCGCTGACACTCCTAATGCTCAAATTCCTTAGCCTGGCTTAGTCAACCAAGGCTATTCACAATATGGCTCCCACCTTTCTGGCTTCCTCTCAGTACTCTCCCAGAGGAACCTTATTCAGTCAATTTGACCTACTGACTTCAGAATACCTTGTGCTTTCATAATTAACAAAATATTTTCTTCCTGTTAAGATTAACACACTGCAGAAAGCAAAGCAAAAATTTCTAAACAAATTTAAAAGTTGGTAAGAATGAAATGTATGCAAATCTTACTTTTTTGTTTTGTTTTGTTTTTGAGGCAGAGTCTTGCCCTCACAAAGACTGGAGTGCAGTGGCACAATCTTAGATCACTGCAACCTCTGCCTCCTGGGTTCAAGCGATTCTCCTGCCTCAGTCTCCCAAGTACCTGGGATTACAGGCACGTGCCACCACACCCAGCTAATTTTTATATTTTTAGTAGAGACAGAGTTTCACTATGTTGGCCAGGCTGGTCTCGAACTCCTGACCTCAGGTGATCCGCTTGCCTCAGCCTCTCAAAGTGCTGGAAGCCACTGCGCCTGGCCCTTACCTATATTTTTTGACAGAATAATTTCTAGTGATTGCCTTTTAAAAAGACTGAGAACAAGAAAAGGTTTGGTAAAGAAACAAACCCATAGGCCAGGCATGGTGGCTCGTATCTGTAATCCCAGCACTTTGGGAGGCCAAGGCAGGCCAACATGGTGAAACCCTGTCTCTACTAAAAATGCAAAAATTAGCCGGGCGTGGTGACGCATGTTTGTAATCAGCTACTCAGGGGGCTGGGGCAGGAGAATCGCTTAACCCGGGAGGCAGAGGTTGCAGTGAGCCAAGATCATGCCACTGCACTCCAGCCTGGGAGAAAGAGCGAGACTCCGTCTCAAAAAAAAAATAAAAAATAAAAAATAAAAAAAATAAAAAATAAAAACGAAACAAACCTATATCTTCTCTCAAGCTTTTAACATAGTCATATAGCAATGCTTCCATTCAATTTTTTACTAAAAACTCTTGTGAAAGATAAGACAAAAGACTTACAAACCCTGGACAGTGTCCAAATATTTAACTCACCTGATAATATTTATGATTCACCATCAGGGCCCAATCTATTGCTAAACTACATAAGTAGTTTAGGCTAGTAAGTTGACACTTCTTTCTAGGGAAAATACATCCCTAATTCACCCCAGAAATTTTCAAAAAAACATTAAGTTGTTTAAAAGGAAGAATCACTCTTTTCATAAACACGAATAATATATTAGTAAGTTCTGGCTGTTATCAGCACATTTCTAAGCATTGAAGATATCCTCAACTTAAAATTTTAACTTCCCCCCCAAAACAAAGATAACTTAAACTAAACCACTGCATTATAATTAACTACAACACAATAGACAGCTCCCAAATCCTAAATCCTTTTGCTAAGACATTTACTTTTTGTGGGAACAATACCTGATGTTTATGAAATTAAAAAAAAAAAAAAAAAGCTTTCCGAAAAAAAGCAAACAGCAACACCAACACATGGTTTAAAATTTTCAAAGAAACGTTTATCAACTTGGAACCTATGGTAAATCAATTATTTACTGGAGACACAACCACACAAAAAAGGTGAGGCAGCATCTGAGATATCAGAGCATCAATGCGTAATACTTAGAGCCCTTGAATTAAGAAGTCAGCCCACTCTTGAGTCACCGCAGACATTAAAAGGGTTATCCCCAAGTATCTCATTAGCAGGTCTACAGCAAAGGTAGAAGAAAGGTAAGAACCAAAAAGAACACAGAAGAAAAGAGCACAGGGTGAAGGGAAAGGTTGGAGATAAGAACAGAAAGAAGAGAGCTAAACGTATAACACTAGAAAGAGGAAGAAGAAAAATGAATAACGAGAGGTGTAAAGTAAAAAGGCAGCTACATTTGCCCGGGGGACATTAGCCCCAAAGGTAATATACTACTGAAACTAGAAACCTTCAAACAAGGAGTTGCCCAAGAAATCATTTTAAGAAAGTTTTAGGAAAATCACTCTTCTTAGAAAACCCCTGACTTTTGAATGAACTGAAATCAGAATCTAATCTTTTTCTGAATGCTCTCAAACTGTATTCCTTTAGTACACTTTATTACAATCCTATAAATTATAAATTTGATTTTTAAGTTTTAGCCAGACTTTGATAAACTCCAAACCTAAGTAACACTTGACTGGTAATGCCCTAAAGTGAAGCATCAGTACTGTTTCCGGTAATTCACAGTAACATCGTAGGGGAGAAAACCCTTAAAAAAGAGAGGCTAAAACAAAAGATAAAACATCTCAAATGAAGTATGTCTGAATCTGGGTACCTATGAGAGTCATGCAAGATATAGCAGATGGGGTTTGAAACCACCATTTTGTTTTTAAAAGGTACAGTACTAAAAGAACCAGAGAGGTGTGTGGGTCTGAAGCTATTCGAAATATAAAAATTATTTCAAGAAGAGGAACTTAGTAAAAATTCAAAGTCAAAAAGAGTAAGTAAAATGTCATTAAGGGCACAAGATACAAAAATTCATTAAAATACTGCTTTTGCTTGGTCTCTCCAAAACAGAAAGGCATGTATCCCTGATTGGTCCAGCTATCCTCAGAAAGCTAGTACTCAGCATTGAGGGGATGTTAGTGAGAATTCTTTAAAGCTGTTTGAAGCTCTGAAACCAAAACTATAGACTCCCATAATCTTTCTAGATTCTCTGGCCTATATATATTTTTACATTTGTTCACCAGGAAACGGCATTTCTCAAAACCGATCCACACCATGAAAGTTTTACCAGAAAGTATCTAACTACGTGGTAAACACATCATTTAGCCAGAACAATTTCTGAATCAGAGCTGTCATTGAGAGGTCTGGTGCTTTGGATTTGGCTTTCTGTACGTTTTCTCTAATCGTTTATTTTCTCCTACTTTCCAACCACCTTATATTGCCACTGCCCTTCCATTCCCACCCTTTACTTTCCTCCTGTATATGTACAGACACACAAAAAGAATATTGGTACCACTATGTACGTATCTATGTGTATACATACACACATATACATGTATATGTATACACACACACGTATATGTATACACACACACAAAGACACACATGGCAGGAGCCTCAATATCAGAGTTTATTATAAACCAAAGATAAAGACATAAATAACATTGCAGAATGGAAATAAATCCATTCATTCTTATTTCTAAGATAAAACAGAACTGTGGTTGGTTATTACAACTCACCCGATGGTTCCTCAGGCTCACTTTCATTTTCTTCCTCAGGTGGGGCTTGAGGGGGTGGTGGGGGAAGCTTCTTTTCCTTCTCTGCTTTGGCATTTCTCTCTTCTTCTGAATAATACTCATCTTCTGAGAGGTTGGCCAAGCTTTCATCCATCTCTCTGTACTCTACCTATATGGAGATCATACCAGGGAAAGCTAAATGCAGTGAACATTTAAAATTAGGGACTCTATTTGGAACCATCAGTCAGTGTGAATTGTTAACTTCACATTTTAAGGGAAGCAAGCATACAACAAGGAACAAAGCAGCTCACAATAGGTAGTTATTAAAAACAAAGCCCTCATGAAACAATCTTGTGTCAGTTCAGGTTCAAACTAATCTGTAACTTTTACATCATAGCACTGACATTCAAATCGTTGACTCTAAGGCTCTCTACAACTTCTACAACTTCTCAAAAACCTTTTTAATTGTGTGTATCATGCTCACATACCGGAATTTCCAACAAAAGATTAAAATGACTCTCAGACAAAAATATAGTTAACTAGAATACCAAGTCTGTCTCAAGCCAAGTCTGTGCTTCTAACTACTACTCCAGGGGAAAATAGCAAAAGAACTCCAAAAACCAAATGGAGGGCATGGAGTGGAAAATAACAACAGTCAAACTGAAACTATGAAAAGGTGCATTTACTTAAAAAATTCACCTAGGAGAGGCCAGGTGCAGTGGCTCACGCCTATAATCCCAGCACTTTGCAGGGCTGAAGCAGGCGGATCACCTAAGGTCAGGAGTTCGAGACCAACCTTGCCAACATGGTGAAAACCCTTCTCCACTAAAAATACAAAAATTAGCTGGGTGTGTTGGCGGGCACCTGTAATCCCAGCTACTCAGGAGGCTGAGGCAGGAGAATCCCTTGAACCCGGGAGGCGGAGGTTGCAGTGAGCCAAGATTGCACCACTGCACTGCAGCCTGGGCGACAGAGTGAGACTCTGTCTCAAAAAAAAAAAAAAAAAAAATAAAAATAAAATAAATTAAGGAGTAAGTAACGTGGAAATGGAGGATACAGGTCTTACTACTAATTCACAGTGGCTATAAAGGAGAAGGAGGTATATCATTAGCAAAAAGAGGAAGCAGTCTTAGTGAATGTGTCACTGAGGGTAAAGGAGTGTAAGACAGGGAAGATTATTACGGATTGGTTAGCCAAAATGTGTAATATGGTATTACAGATAGTCTTCAAAATTGGAACATTCTCAAATCATCATTGTGACTTCCTAATAAAAGAAACTACAGTTAATTACGGAATCAATTAGATAATTATTATTGAATCAATTAAAAGATTCTAATTATTATTAATTCCATGAAAAGATAATTTATTAGATGTGGAAAAAAAGCAAAGACAACATGGTTTCCACAAATATCTAATGTTTTACATCTCCAAGATGAATAGTCCTGTGGATTATAGTGAATGTAATACATTTTAACTTGCTAAATGTCTTTGATATATCTTTAGATGGCCAGCTGTTTTTATACTGTCTTTTTGCTCTTTTTTTTTTAAATGATAGGACCACAGGATTTGGGGGCAGGGGACTGGTTGCTGGGAGTACAAGGGTTTTATTGAAAAGAGGGATTGGGTTAGAAAATGTAAACAAAAATTAAGAAGAATGAACTGACTAGTTCTGACCCATGCTCTAAGAATCTTATTTAATATATAAATAACTGTATTCACCTACTCAAAGGCTGAACACTGAGTATGTGGTACAATGGGGAAAACAATTATGACTGTGTCCCTGCCCCTAAAAAGCTGAAAATCTAGTTGCAATTAAATGATCCTGATCAGGTGACCCATCTCATACAGGGTCTTTGCAATATTGACTCCAGAAATGTAGATGATATTATACTAAACTTTATCCTAACTGACTGAGACAAACTGTGGAAATAGGTCTCAGGACAATGGATGAAAATGCAGCAAGGAGAAAAAAAAAGTTTCAAAGGGGGAGAGAAGTCAGAATAGACCATAAACTTTTATAGTATGCAGTTTTCTTTCTCCTTTTACCCCTCAATAGTGCTTGACTCTTCCCTCCCCCAAAGATTCAGTCCTTTGATCCTCTGCCCATCAATCCTATTCATTCAATAATAAGTACTCAATATGGAACTGGACAATGTGCAAATTTTGAGACAAAAACAAAGACTAATACAAAATCTTTTCTATTGTAGTTCAGTTTTTCCCAAAGGATGTTCCATTGGATACTACATCCTTTGAAGGAGTAAAGGATCCAATATCAAGTCTGGGAAACTGCAATCTTTACAGGTCCCCTCTAGGAGAATCATAATTCACATTAAAGATACTGAGAAGGCTGGGCATGGTGGCTTAAGCCTGTAATCCCAGCACTTTGGGAGGCCGAGGCAGGCAGATGCCAAGGCAGGACACCGCTTAAGCCCAGGAGGCCAAGGGTGCAATCTGTGATCGCACCACTGTGCTCCAGCCTGAGTGACAGAGATAGACCCTGTCTCAAAAAAATAAAAAATAAAGGTACTGCTAAATTTTGCATCAAAAACAATCTTTTCAACATTGTTTAATCCAATGTCTTGACAAAGAAATAATTAACAAGGAATACACTCGGAAAAGGCTGGTCTAGAAAGGGTTATTAGTCTTTAGGAACAAAAGAGAGTAGAAAAATACCTACAGGTAGAAGCAATAATATCTGATGGTATTATTAAAAACAACTGTTTCACAGAACCCTAGCATCCTTCAAGATTTAGAATTTTAACTTTTAAAATGTATTACACACCCTTGTGTTAAATCTTAATCCTTTAGAGACCACCAACACAATTAACTTGTGCTGCTTGGGTAACTCAATTTGGGGTAGACTTAATGAAGTTTCTTCTGCCATCTCTGTTCAACTGAGAGCATCCTGAGATGACAAAGCAAGCTTAAAAACAAAACAAAACAAAAAGGCTGGGAGCGGTGGCTCAAGCCTGTAATCTCAGTACTTTGGAAGGAAGAAAGTGTAGGATCATTTGAGCCCACTTCTAGACCAGCCTAGACAACACAGGGAAACCCTGTGTTTACAAAGAAATAAAACAACTTTGCCTGGTGTGGTGGCGTGCACCTGCAGTTCCAGCTACTAAGGAGGCTGAGGTGGATCACTTGAACCTGGCGGGGGGGGGGGGGGGGGGGCGGGGGGGCGGGGAGGTCAAGGCTACAGTGAGCTATGATCTAAACACTGCACTCCAGCCTGCGTGACAGAGTCGAGACCCTGTCTCAAAAAAAAAAAAAAGCAAACAAAACCAACATTTTACCTTTTGCACAATTTGTCAAATCAGTACCAGACTGCCACAATACTTCATAAAGCAAAATACAGAAGCAAAATTGGATTCTTCCCTGGTGGTCTAGTCGCTGGGGGAAAAAAAATGGATTCTAAGGCTAAAACAAGACTATCATGCTTAATTTCCAATCTCAAATTTGGCTTCACCTCATTTTCTCATAGACTGACAACTAAAATAAATGTTACAAATTTTAACTTCTTAATACTACTTAATAGTAGTGTGTTTTATTTTGGGATTTTTGCTTAAAATTTTATTTTGTAAAAAAGGCTTTCCTCATTTAATAAAGTTTTTTTTTTTTTAAGATAATTTTAAAATTGCTCAGAGCCAAGAAGTGACCATTTAATAAAGTTTTAAAACCATCTGAAAGAATCATACAAACTTTAATAAAAACTATTCTCCTGAGAAAAGGAATGGGTACTTTGAACCTAAAGGATTGGGAATCTCTAAGTAAAAATTCCAAAGACTTCAGAGATTCTACAACCACTTACAACCAAGGACATAAAGATGTCCCAACAGGCAGACTATGAGTGAGTAGGGTAATTATTCTTACTTTCACATTGATGACTCTCAAATTTAAATCTTTAGTCTCTTCCTTCTCCTCCCCACACTTATTACAATGATTCATTCACTCCTCAATCTCCTTAAAGCATCAGTCTTTATAAAAAAATCTTTCTTGGGCGGGGCATGGTGGCTCACACCTGTAATCCTAGCACTTTGGGAGGTCCAGGTGAGCAGATCACTTGATCTAAGGAGTTCGAGACCAGTTTGGGCAACACAGCGAGACTCCATCTCTACAAAAATTAGCTGTGGGTGGTGGTGCACATCTGTAGTTCCAGCTACTTGGGGGGGCTGAGGCAGGAGGACCACTTGAACTGGGGAGGTCAAGGCTGCAGTGAGCCATGACTGGGCCATTGCACTACAGCCTGGGTGACAAAGTGAGACACTGCCTCAAAACAAAACAAGACAAAAACACAAAAAAACCAAAACTTTTTCCTTTCACATTGCATTCCTATATCATAACATCTCATGTACTCCATAAATACATATACCTACTATGTACCACAAAAAATAAAAATTAAAAAAAAAAAAAACTTTCTCCCTTTTATCTAGGGCAAAGCTGCCAGATTAATTTTCCCATTATGTGATATTTTCTAATAGCTTAACAGATATGAACGTCAAATTTTTCAAACCAGCATATACACTCTCTGGCCTTGACTATTCAAACTGCCTTTATTTTTATTTTTATTTTTTTAAGACAGGGTCTCACTGTCGCCAAGGCTGGAAAGCAGTGGCGTGATCTCAGCTCACTGCAACCTCTGCCTCCCAAGCTCAAGTGATTCCCCTGCCTCAGTCTCCTGAGTAGCTAGGACTACAGGCGCATGCCACCACACCAGGCTAATTTTTATAATTTTGTATAAACAGGGTTTTGCCATGTTGCCAAGGCTGGTATCAAACTCCTGGGCTCAATCGATCTGCCCACCTTGGCCTCCCAAAGTGCTGGGATTACGGGCATGAACCACCATGCCTGGCCTGAATTCAAACAATTCTAATCACTAACACACGAGTAAAAAAGTCCTCAATGCTGGTCTACCAACCTCTAAGCTCCCTAAAGCTACTTCCATCTTTTTCTGTTAATCCAATGCCATATATTCAAGGTCCACCTCCTCTGAGGATTATTTCTTAATTATTCTAAGTTTAAAAAACGTATCTGCCAGGCGCAGTGGCTCATGCCTGTAATCCCAGCACTTTGGGAGGCCGAGGTGGGTGGATCACCTGAGGTCAGGAGTTCTAGACCAGCCTTACCAACATGGTGAAACCCCGTCTCTGCTGAAAATGCAAAAATTAGCAGGGCGTGGTGGCAGGTGCCTGTAATCCCAGCTATTCTGAGGGCTGAGGCAGGAGAATCGCTTGAACCTGGGAGGCGGAGGTTGCAATGAGCCGAGATCACACCATCACACTCCAGCCTGAGGGAAAAGAGTGAGACTTCATCTCAAAAAAAAGAAAAAAAAAAAAAAAACTTTTATCTTCTCTGAAGTCTCACAGCACTTATGGTCTGCACTTCATAATCTAGTAGTTCAAGGCTGTCTGATAGAACTTTTTGTCATAATGGAAAACTTCTCTATCTGTGCTACCAATTCTGTGGCTTCAACATGTGCTATACTGAGCACTTATAATGGAGCTAATATGACAGAAGAAACTTTTTAATTTCAATTTAAACTTAATAGCCACATGTGGCTACAGGCTACCATATTGGACAGCATGAATCTAATGCTCACTACAACCTGGACACAACTCTACAACCCCAACACTACTGGTCCCTTCAATCTATCTTGTTCCTAGACAATTCCTGTTTCTAATTAAATTCATTTGTTCATTGTTCTCAACATTCAGTTGTCCACTCTGGATTCCCTGATGCTTCTCAAACCACTTCCTTTTCTCCACTGGTAGTACCTTAATTACTGGTCACCTACTAATTATATGCCAAACACTGCAATAAGCATTTTGTTTATATTATATCTAAACTTTACAAGGTAGGGCTTATTTACCTGAGGAAAACGAATCAGAGGAAGATGAAATACTTAAACTCCAAAAAGTCCACCCTTTTCCAGAACACTTTTCTAAATTCTGCCATTTCATAGCCTAGCTCAACACCACCATTCCTAAAGGAGTAGGGTGTTCCTGAAGTTCCAACCCAATTTACCAGTTTAAAACCTTAAATATTTTGCCATAATTTTAGCATACACATGCCCAAAAGTGAATGTATTCTGAAACTAATGAAACTGAGGCTTCAGGTACACTCAATTACATGAACTCCTTCCAATACCCTAAACATAATTTTAATTATGTAATGATGTAATTTTGTTAAAGTACAGTCCCCAAAACTGGATAAGCTCCCAAGTCATAAAATTTATGCACTTTTTTCCTTGCATACACTGAAGAACTACTGAAGCACGGCCTGTCTATACTGGCCTCAGCTTGCTTTTTATTCCTTAAATGGATACTCTAGCCTCTAAAGTCTGTTTCCTCTGGATCCCAAGACTGGCTAGTTGCTAGCTTCCTAGTTGCTGCCCCAAACAAACACATAACTAATTTTTTTTTCTGAAAGTTTAAGAGCTAATTACAATGGTGGATTAAAAAACAGGATAAGTAAGATGAGTTAAAATAAACACAGGAGAATTACAAAGAAAAAAATCTTGGTTGGGTGAGGTGGCTCATGTCTGTAATCTCAGCCCTTCGGGGGGCTGAGGCAGGAGGAATAATTGAGCCCAGAAGTTCGAGGCCAGCTGGGGCAACACAGGGAGAAGCCATTTCTACAAAAAATAAAAAATTAGCCAGGCGTGGTTGTGTACAACTGTAGTCCCAGCTACTCAGTAGGCTAAGAGGATCACTTGAGCCTGGGAGGTTGAGGCTGCAGTGAGCTATGATTGAGCCACTGCACTCCAGCATGGGTGACAGAGTGAGACCCTGCCTCGAAAAAATTAATCAGTTAGCTAAAAAAAGAAATCTTTCTTGTAGGAGACAGCTTAAAAAATAACAGTAAAATCTAATAGTGTGCCCCAAACTTACAATCTGCAGATTCAACACAATCACAACCAGAATCCCAGCAGTTCTTTTTGCAGAAACTGACAAGCTGGTCCTAAAATTCGTATGAAAATGCAAAGCATTCGGAACAGCCAAAATAATCTTGCAAAAGAAGAACAAAGTTGAGGAACACTTCCTAATTTCAAAATTTATTACCAAACTAAAGTAATCAGGATAGTGTGGTACTGGAATGGACGGAAATATATAATAGATCAATGGAATAGAGTTGAGAGTCCAGAAATAAACTCTTACATTTATAGTCAATCAACGAGGGTGCCAACTATTCATTGAAAGAATAGTCTTCAATAAACCGTGCTGGGACAACATGCAAAATAATGAAACTGAACCCCTACCTCACACCATATACAAAAATTAACTGAGAAAAGATCATCCACACAAATGCAAGAGCTAAAACTAAAAAACTCTTAGAAGAAAACATAGGAGTAAATCCTTGTGACATTGGATAAGGCAATGGTTTATTAGATATAACACCAGAAGGGAACAAAAGAATAAATTAGATCTCATCAAAATCACAAATTTCCGTAACCAGAATATGTAAAGAACTCTTAGTAGAAAATGATGAAGACAACTCAATTTTTAAAAATGAGCCAAGGATTTGAATAGTCATTTCAACAAAAATATAAAAATGGCCAATAAACACACGAAAAGATGCCCATCATCATTAGTCATTAGGGAAATGCATATCAAAACCACAATGAGATACCACTTCACCCCCAATAGGATGGCTACAGTAAAAGACAAACAATATTAAATGTCAAGAAGGATATGCAGGCTCGGTGAGGTGGCCCCACCTGTAATCCCAGCACTTTGGGAGGCCGATGTGGGTGGATGGCTTGAGGCCAGGAGTTTAAGACCATCCTGGCCAACATGGTGAAACACAGTCTCTACTAAAAATACAAAAATTGGCCAGAGGTGGTGGCAGGTACCTGTAATCCCAGCTACTCGGCTGGCTAAGGCAGGAGAATCGCTTGAACCCAGGAGGAGGAGGAGGCTGCAGTAAGCCGAGATCACACCACTGCACCCCAGCCTGGGTGACAGACAGAGACTGTCTCGCAGAAAAAAAAAAAAAAAAAAAAAAGAAGGCTGGGCGCAGTGGCTCGCGCCTGTAATCCCAGCACTTTGGGAGGCTGAGGTGGGCAGATCACCTGAGGTCAGGAGTTTAAAACAGCCTGATCAACATGGAGAAACCCTGTCTTACTAAAAATACAATACAAAGTTAGCCGGGCATGGTGGCGCATGCCTGTAATCCCAGCTACTCAGGAGGCTGAGGCAGGAGAATCACTTGAACCTCGGAGGCGGATGTTGCAGTGAGCCAAGGTCACGCCATTGCACTCCAGCCTGGGCAACAAGAGCGAAACTCCATCTCAAAAACAAAAAAAAAGGAAGAATAACATTGGAGAAACTGGAACCCTCATATATTTACTAACGGGAACGTAAAATGGTGCAGCTGCTATGGGAAATTGTTTGGCTATACCTCAAAAGTAAAACCTAGAATTAACATAAAACCCAGGAATTCTACTCTTATGCCCACACCCAAGAGAACTGAAAACATATTCACAAAATAAACTGTACATTAATGTTCACAGCAGCATTATGTAAAACAGCCAAGACATGGAAACAAACCCAAATGTCCATCAAATGATGAATACATAAACCAAATTTGGTATATCCATACAATGGAATATTATTCAGCCATAAAGAGTTATCAAGTACTGAATGGAAGCACTATAACGTGAATGAACCCTGAAAACATGCTAAAGCCAAATACAAAAGGCTACATAAGATTTTATATAAAATGTTCAGAATAGACAAATCCATAGACAAACAGTAGATTAGTGGTTGCCAGGGACTGGGGGTAGGGAGGACTGGAGAGTGACTGCTAATGATACAGATGTCTTTGGGGATGATGAAAAGGTTTTAAAATCAATTGTGGTGTTGGCTGTACAATCTTGTAAATATGCTAAAAACCACTGAATCATACATTTTAAAACGGTGAATATTATTATACATGCATTATCCCAATAAGCCTGTTTTTTTGTTTGCTTTTAGACAGACTTTCGCTCTTGTTGCCCAGGCTAAATTAAAGTGCAGTGGCACGATCTCGGCTCACTGCAACGTCTGCCTCCCAGGTTCAAGCAATTCTCCCTAACTCAGCCTCCTGAGTAGCTGGGATTACAGGCGCCTGCCACCACGCCCGGCTAATTTTTTGTATTTTTAGTAGAGACGGGGCTTTCATCATGTTGGCCAGGCTGGTCTCGAACTCCTGACCTCAGGCGATCCACCCGCCTCGGCCTCCCAAAGTTTAGGGATTACAGGAGTGAGCCACTGTGCCCAGCCAATAAATCTGCTTTTAAAAACATCTTATACATGGCTTCTGGCCACCTGTCTATTGAAATCGTAGAATAACAGTCTTGACTTCTGCCCTTTATTTCATTTCTGAGGGCTGGTGTCACCAACCTCTGTGCTTTTCTAATCCATGCTTTGGTAAAAGATCCAGAAAGTCTTGCCTCCAAAACGGTCTTTTATCCAGCACTGGTTATACTTTAGAGAGTTGGCTCAAGTAGGCAGATAAATATGAGGGCTCTCAGACTGGGTAATACTCATCTCAAGAAGCTCCCCATACACACTGACTTGGTATTCACACTTAAAAATTATGTAGACAATTTTTTTCAAGCATAAATTATATAATCTGCAAATTTTTATTTAAATGTTGACTATACGCACATATATATTCAGGTTGTTTTTTCCAACTAGACCATTAAATCTCCAGAAAGGGCCCAAGTCTAAAGTCTGCGCCCTAATACTGCCCCAGTGCCCTGCACACAGTGTCCCATGTGGTCCTTTGTTTCAAGGGCTGATGATACCCTGTAACAACATGAATGTGGGCATTACATTCCACTTCCATCACTTATTTAGCTTTGGGACTTTAGGCAAGTTGCTTAAATTGTGTGCCTCAGTTTACTCATTCCTAAAATAGGTCTAGCAATACCTGCCCGTTGGTATTTAGCGAAAAAAAAAAAAAAAAAAAAAAGTAATGTTGGTGACACGCTGAATATAGCATCTAGGACACAGACATTTGAGGCAGTCACTGTCTGTATATACTGTTTGGAGTCAAATCTTTTCCTTCCCATATATTTGCATTTTGACTATTATTTGCTCTCTCAATCAGCAGCTTCCTCATCTGCAAAATTCTACGCCAAAAGATCGCTGGGAGGATTTTTAAAAAAGAAAAAAAAAAGACTAGAACTCCTACCACACAGCGGGGTTTTGCTCAAACAAAAACAAAAGCAAAAACGACCCTTTCTTTTCCATCTCCCCGGCTAAGGCGATTTCTTTAGCATCAACCTACAGCCCCCTCGTGCACCCAGCTGAAACGCCATCAATATCGCCGAACAGCTTCCAGACCTATCTGTGAACAAACAAGTGAGGTCTCCAAGAACGCCAACCGTAACCCCACGTCAGGGAGCCATTTTCCAGTCAAGAAAACGAAAAGGTGTACAAGACCTAAGGAATAAAATACCCCTCCCAGCAATCATCGATGCCCATTCCCACGTCGCTCGGGACCCAGCACAAAGACCGCAGTCAACACCGGCAAAGACTTTTCCTTTCTCACCCCACCCGTCCAGCTAGAGGGGACGTGGCGTGGGCAGCGATACAAGGGGAGGTCTGAGTGGTCGCAGGGCCCAAGACCGGGCGGCGGCGGGGGAGGGCGGAGCAGCCTCGGGGAAGCTCGGCACCGGGCGGTGTCGTTTGAGGGAAGAGTCGAGCCTTACCTTCGCCCGCTTGCGCCGGCTGGTCCGACGCCCCTCCGGAGTCTCTGCTATTCCAGTTTCCATGGGGGTCGCAGACCCAGGCACGACAGTAGGCCCGGCCTGAGGCCCTGCAGACCCCAGCGGTTCCGCCAGGCCCCCGGGGGGCGAGGCCCGCGGAGGCTCTTTCTTGCGGGGTGTGCGCTCCCCCACCGCCCCCGGCCCGACCTCGGCTGGGCCCGACAGGCCCGCGGGCTGCGCGGCCACCTCAGACCCGTTCTCGGAGCCGCCTGCTGTCCCGGGGCCAGCCTCCGTCCCGGCTGCTGCCGCTGCAGCCGCCGCCGCCGCCGCCGCGGCTGCCGCCTTCTTCCCAGATAACATCTCGGGCCGCCGGGCCGCCGACGGCCGTAGGGGCCGCCCGGTCTGTCGCTCCGTGGGTCCGAACCGCCTTGCCTCGCCTCGCCTCGCCTCGCCTGGCTTCACGCTGCCCGCGCGCCGCCAACCGCCGTCGCGTACGCACGCGCTAAGCGCGCTCCCGCCGCGCCGGGACAAAAAGGGTCGGAGACGCCCACGAGCCCCGCCCCTCCCCCGCAGCCATAGAGCGGCGTTCTCGCGGCTAGAGCGGCACCGCAGCAAAGAACGTGTAGCTTGCCTAGAGCGTCTCCCCGGCGTTTGGAGTGGGATCTGGCACAGTCCATGATGTTAGGGCTTCTGGGCCAGACTAAACCTCCGAAGGTGACCATTTCCTCCAGAGAGTGGCGGGTTTGCATGCGTGCGTTCGTTCATTCACTCACCCAGTTATTCATTAATTCAACGAGTTTTTATTAATGCTTGCCTACTACGTAACAAGGGTTACATTATGAAGTTCTAGCTTTCAAAGAACTTACAGTCTAATGGGGGAAAACACTGAAATATGTTGGTAGAGCGTCTTACTCATTCATAATTGCCCTGCTTGGACTGGGCAAAAAACTTGGAGAGCACAGCAGTTTCGATGGTAGTAAAATGGAGACAAGTTAGGAAATCCAGGTTTGAGTCCAGACGGAATTGCTCTTGTCTCCAAGCCTTTGTTCATGCTTTTCCTTCTGGCTGGACCCCAACCCCATTTGCACCCCATGTCTTGTGCTTCTCCCATCCCCCATGTCCCCCATCCTTCATGTCCCCCATCCCCATCCACATAACACCTCTTTCTACTCCAGGTTAATTCTTTCTAATAATGATAGTAGTGGTTTATTCTTTTAATTTTTCGAGGAATCCCTTGTTGACCCAAAACTGGAACAGGTCGTGTACTTTTAGCATGTGTGTACTTATTACATAAACAATTGTCTTTTTAATAGTCTGTCTCTTCAAAGTGAAATTGTCAAAAAATTATTCCATTTACGTGAAGTTCAAGAACTGGTAAAACTAATCTCTAGTAATAGACTCCAATCAGCCCTTGCCTGAGATGGGAGTCGGGGGTTGACTGCAAAAGAACAAGAAAGAAAGACTTGAAAGACTTAACTTAAAAAAGAAAAAGGAGCAAGAACATGTGGAGTGATGGAAATGTTTTATATCTTGATTGGGGTGATGGTTACAGAGGTGTATATATTTGTGAAAACTCTATGAACTATCCATGTAAAATAGGTATATTTTATGTAACTGTAGTACTTCAGTAAAGTTGTTTTTCTAAAAAACTAAGCAAACAGACAAAAAGGCAATCAAGTGTAGAAAGGAAAAAAAGTGAAAGCTATGCAAGAAAGAAAATGTATCAGAGTGGGGTGGCATGCACTTGTAGTATCAGCTGCTCGGGAGACTGAGATGGGAGAATCACTTGAGCCTGGGAGTTCAAGTCCAGCCTAAGCAACATAGTGAAACTGCGTTTCTAAAAAAAAAGAGGAAAGAAACAGAAAGAAAATATAATCATAGTACAACATATGGCTCAGCTGTGAACTGTATTAACATGACCATAAAAACATAAGCAGTGAATATTGTTTTATTTATTTTTTCTTTTGTTCGTTTGTTTCTTTCTTTCCTTTTTTTTTTTTTTTGAGGCAGAGTCTTGCTCTGTTGCCCAGGCTGGAGTGCAGGGGTGCAATCTTGGCTCAATGCAACCTCTGTCTCCCAAGTTCAAGCGATTCTCCTGCCTCAGCTTCCCCAGTAGCTGGGATTACAGGCGCGTGCCACCATGCCTGGCTAATTTTTGTATTTTTAGTAGAAACAGGGTTTCGCCATGTTGGCTAGGCTTGTCTACAACTCCTGACCTCAAGTGATCCTCCCACCTCGGCCTCCCAAAGTGCAGGGATTACAGGTATGAGCCACCGTGCCCGGCCGAGCAGTGAATATTGTTTTAACCAAAGTGATAGAATTACATTAAGAGAATGGAGAAAAAAGAAAGTTTGTGGGGAGAAAGATGAGAAGGTTTTAAGGATTTGGGGAAGTAGGGAGGTTGTTGGGGGAGGTGCTGCTTGGGATCTAAATTATCTTTCACCATAAAAATATAATACATAATGTTGGCCAGGCGCGGTGGCTCACGCCTGTAATCCCAGCACTTTGGGAGGCCGAGGCAGGCAGATCACGAGGTCGGGAGATCAAGACCATCCTGGCTAACACAGTGAAACCCCGTCTCTACTAAAAATACAAAAAAATTAGCCGGGCGTGGTGGCAGGCGCCTGTAGTCCCAGCTACTCTGAGGCCGAGGCAGGAGAATGGCGTGAACCCAGGAGGCGGAGGTAGCAGTGAGCCGAGATCGCCCCACTGCACTCCAGCCTGGGTGATAGAGCGAGACTCCCCCTGAAAAAAAGTAATTATATATATAATATTTTATATATATTATATAAAATACATAATGTCAAAATTGAGAAATCAAAAAATAATATAAGCATACTATTTAGAAATATCAAGGTAAATACAGAAGAAACAGCTAAAAAATTTGGAATTGGTTGTCTCTAAGGCTTGGAACTTGACGGTGGAAAGGGGTGAGACAGTGGATTGGAGCTTGTTTTAAATCCCGTAGTTCTATCTGACTTGTTTGCACATTTAATAGTTTGATAAAACTTGAAATTAGATTTTAAAAACATACATACCTTTTGACCAAGTAATTCTACTTTCAGGAAAGCATTCTAGGGAAAGATTCAGTTTGTGTACAGATTTAACGTCAACACTGTATATCTCAGGTTATACGTAATAACGATAAAGGAGAACTAACCTAAAAACCCAACAAAGGCCAGGCACAGTGGCTTGCATCTGTAATCCCAGCACTTTGGGAAGCCGAGGTGGAAGGATTGCTTGAGCCCAGGAGTTTAAGGCTACAGTGAGCTATGGTCACGCCACTGCACTCCAGCCTGGGCAACAGAGCAAGACCCTGTCTCTAAAACAATAAAAATTTTAAAAAGCCCCAACAAGTGGTAACCACTTTAATACAATCATACACCGCATAACAACGTTTCCATCAACAACAGACTGCATATACGATAGTGGTCCCATAAAATTATATAACACATTTTTACCATACCTTTTCTACCTTTTCTATGTTTAGACAGAATTGCCTACAGTATTCAGTACAATAATGTGCCATAAAGGTTTGTAGCCTATTAACAATAGACTATACCATATAGCCTAGGTGTGTAGTAGGCTATACCATTTAGGTTTGTGTTAAGTATGCTCTATGATGTTCACACAACGATGAAATTGCCTAATGGCGCCTTTCTCAGAATGTATCCCATCGTTCAGGGAGGCATGGTTCTAGCAAGGCGTGATTCTATATTGGAATATCACAGCCACTAAAACTGATATTTTTACGTAAAGAATTCCTGGCCGGGTGTGGTGGCTCATGCCTGTAATCCCAGCACTTCGGGAGGCCGAGGCGGGTGGATCACCTGAGTTCAGGAGTTCGAGACCAGCCTGGCCAACAATGGTGAAACCCCGTCTCTACTAAAAATACAAAAATTAGCCGGGTGTGGTGGCACTTACCTGTTTTTTCCCCAGAAATAACTAATTCATATCAGATGTTTTTATTGTGATAAAATACACATAACATAAAATTTATGATCCTAACCATTTTGAGTATACTGTTTAGTAGTGTTAGATGCATTCACATTGTTGGATAAACAATCTCCAGAATTCTTTTCATCTTGCAAAACTCTGTACACATTAAACAATGACTACATTTGCCCCTCCGTCCAGCCCCTGGCAGCCATCATTCTACTCTTTGCCTCTATGAATTTGACTATTGTAGATAGCTCATATAAGTGGAATCATACGGTATTTGTTTTTTTTTGTGACTGACTTATTTCACTTAGCTTCATGTCCTCAAGGTTCATCTATGTTGTAACATGTTAGAATTTCCTTCCTTTTTAAGGCTGGTAATATTGTGTGTATATAACATTTTATTATCCATTCATCTGTGGATGGACACTTGGGTTGCTTCCACATTTTGGCTATTTTGAATAATGCTGCTGTGAACATTGGTCTACAAATATCTCTTCAAGACTCTGCTTTCAATTCTTTGGGAATATCCAAAAGTGGAATTACTATAGCAATGTATGCTTTTTTTTTGAGAAGGAGTCTTACTGCTGTCGCCCAGGCTGGAGTGCAGTGGCGCGATCTCGGCACACCGCAACCTCTGCCTCCTGGGTTCCAGCAATTCTCCTGCCTTAGCCTCCCAAGTAGCTGAGATGACAGGCGCCCGCAACCACACCTGGCTAATTTTTGTATTTTTGGTAGAGACGGGGTTTCAACATGTTGGCCAGGCTGGTCTTTGGTGGTCCACCCGCCTCAGCCTCCCAAAGTGCTGGGATTACAGGCGTGAGCCACCGTGCCCGGCTAGTATTTTTTAAAAGCTGATGTCTCCACCGGGCACGGGGACTCACACCTGTAATCCCAGCACTTTGGGAGGCCGAGGTGGGCGGATCATTTGAGGTCAGGAGTTTGAGACCAGCCTGACCAACATGGTGAAACCCTGTCTCTACTAAAAATACAAAAATTAGGTGGGTGTGATGGTGTGTGCCTGTAATTCCAACTACTTGGGAGGCTGAGGCAGGAAAATCGCTTGAACCTGGGAGGCAGAGGTTACAGGGAGCCAAGATGGTGCCACTGCACTCCAGCCTGGGCAACAGAGTGAGAGTCTGTCTCAAAAAAGAAAATAAATAAATAAAATAAAATAATAAAAGTTAATGTCTCCAGGCAGGAGAATTGCTTGAGGCTAGGAGTTTGAGACCAGCCTGGGCAATATAGCAAGACCTTGTCTGTAAAAAAAAAAAATTTTTTTTAATTAGCTGGGCGTGGTGGCACATGCCTGTAGTCTTAACTACTCAGGAGGCTGAGGTAGGAGGATCACTTGAGCCCAGGAGTTGGAGGCTTCAGTGAGCCACAATCACACCACTGCACTCCAACTTGGGCAACACAGTGAGACCTTGTCTCAAAAATAAAGTAAAATAATAATAAACAAAAAGTTAATGTCTAGCTGTACAGAGTCCAAAACCTAATCAATATTACATATTATATTAAACAAAGTTACCTTCCCCTAAAGTATCAGGTGACCAATAGATAGGCTAGTATAACTGTGAAAGCAGTTATGTCTAAGTTTGGATAGCTTTTCTTTGCCCCTGTGATGGTAGGGGCTCTGTATTGGCCATTTTTTTTGCCAGAAGTACTGGTGAATGAATGAGGAGGCCTACATCACCTGGCTATTGTGAGGACATCATGAGATAATGCTTTCAAACTGCCTGTCAGAGTCTGGCACATAGTGGGTGCTTCAGACAAAGGAGGAGTTATTATTACTGTTATGCGGCAGCTGGGTCGGGGGAGGGAGCTGGCTATGACTCAGAGGAGTGGGTGGCCGTGACTCTTGTCATGGAGGGGCCTGAGGCAGGGTCCTGAGGCCTGTGTGCCTCCACGCCATAATGCTGGCAGAACTGATATTTCTCTTTAGGAGTCTCCATGGGATACTTGCCTCCGCAGGCACCATAGGAGCAGTGGCAGCTTGGCTGATGAGCTATAAGCCAGCCTTGTTTGGGTTCCTATTCCTTCTGCTGTTGCTTAGCAACTGGCTGGTCAAGTATGAACACAAGCTCACCCTCCCAGAGCCCCAGCAGGTGAGCAAGAGGGGACTTGGCTTCAGCTCAGGGATAGGGAATATTTGCAGCTAGATTAGGTGGGTAGGGAACAGGGTAGGTGTCGAAATAATGGGGCAAGACTGGGGAATCCAAGACTCTGGTCTAAATCACCACTCTACAGCTTCCTCTTAGGTGGTGCCGGGTAAATCACTTCCCTCCACGAGGCCTCAGTTGCCTCACCTCAGCTGTTAAATCAGGACCACCCCAGACTCTCCTATTTCGTGTTTGATGTCAACATGCTTTGGCAAGAGTAACAACTACTTTAATGTAAAAAAAATAAAAAAAATTAACATGGATGAACATAGATACATATCTAAAATAGAATAATGAAGACAGCAGAAATGTACATAGATTATGACATCTTTCATTTAATGTTAAAAACATGCTAGGCTGGGCGCAGTGGCTCACACCTGTAATGCCAGCACTTTGGAAGGCCAAGGCAGGTGGATCACTTGAAGTCAGGAGTTCAAGATCAGCCTGGCCAACATGGTAAAACCCAGTCTCTACTAAAAATACAAAAATTAGCTGGGTGTGGTGACACACACCTGTAATACAAGCTACTCAGGAGGCTGAGGCAGGAGAATCACTTGAACCCAGGGGACTGAGGTTGCAGTGAGCTGAGATCATGCCACTGCACTCCAGCCTGGGCAACAGAGCAAGATTCCATCTAAAAACAAAAACAAAAACAAAAGCAAAAAACCATGCAAAACAGCCTGGCACAGTGGCTCACACCTATAATCCCTGCACTTTAGGTTGCCGAGGCAGGTCGACGACCACTTGAGGCCAGGAGTTTGAGAATAGCTCGGGCAACATGATGAAACCCCATCTCTACAAAAAATGCAAAAATGAGCCAGGCGTGGTGGTGCGTGCCTGTAGTCTCAGCTACTCAGGAGACTGAGGTGGGAGCATCACCTGAGCCCAAGAAGTTGAGGCTGCAGTGAGCACGCCACTGTACTACAGCCTGGATGACAGAGTGAGACTCTGTCTCAAAAAAAAAAGCAAAACAATAGCCTATCTTATTTATAGATGTGTATGTGCAGTGAAAGTATTTTAAGGCAGGATGCCTCAATCTTGGCACTGTTGACATTTTGGGCCAGATAATTCTCCATTGTGGGAGGCTCACCTGTCACCTGTGCATTGTTAGCTTGGCAGCAACCCCGGCCCCCTACCCATGAGATGCCAAGTAGCACACCTGCCATTTCATCACAGTCCAAAGTATTTCCAGATATTGCCAAATGTCCCCTGGGGAGGGCAGAATGCCTCCCATTGAGAACTACTTTATAAAGAAATGCATGGAAAAATAAATTTTAAATGCAGGATTACAGTTAAGATGATGATATTCAGGGAGGGAGGAGGACGCTGTGGGTGGGAGAGTCCACAGGGAACTTTAGTTATATTTATGATATTTTATTTCTTAAGTTGATATGGGAATATGAGTATTTGTTGTATTATTTACCTTTTTTGCGTGTCTGATATGTTGAATTTTTTTCAGTTAACCATTTTATTTTATTTATGTATTTAGTTTTTTGAGACAGGGTCTCACTCTGTGGCCCAGGCTGGATGCAGTGGCACAACCATGGCTCACTGCAGCCTCGACCTCCCTGGGCTCAGGTGATCCTTCCATCTCAGCCTCCCAAGTAGCTGGGACTACGGGTGTGCACAGGGCTAATTTTTTCTAGTATTTGTAGAGATGGGATTTTACCATGTTTCCCAGGCTGGTTTCAAACTCCTGGGCTCAAGCGATCCTCCTGCCTCTGCCTTCGAAGGTGCTGGGATTACAGCCATGAGCCACCACACCTGGCTTAATTTTTAAACATTTTAAAGACCATTAGTTTGTAGCTGAATCCAAAAAGAAAAAAAAAAAGTGTTATCAACCAGGGGAGGGAGAGATGAGGATCATAGAGATAAAAGCATGTCATGAGACCACTGAGACTTCGCAGTTTGAGATCGTACTGGGCCTGACAAAATGCTCAGAGAGGCACATTGGAAAAACGGGCTCTGGAGATAGATATATTTAGGCTAAGGGCTTTATGTCCACTGCGACTGGCAGATTAGCGGGCCATCTCATGCATTCCTATGAACCAAAGGCAAGTGGAGGACTTGGGAATTTGAGGCTGTATGATGCTGAGAAAGTGACCTCCCGGCTGGGCCTGGTGGCTCAGGCCTGTAATCCCAGCACCTTGGGAGGCCAAGGCGGGCAGATCACCTGAGGTCGGGAGTTCGAGACCAGCCTGGTCAACATGGTGAAACCCCATCTCTACTAATAATTACAAATACAAATACAAAAAATTTCTACTAATACAAAAAGTTAGCTGGGTTTGGTGGCACACACCTGTAATCCCAGCTACTCTGGAGGCTGAGGCAGGAGAATAATTTGAACCCGGGAGGTGGAGGTTGCAGTGAGCCGAGATCACACCATTGCACTCCAGCCTGGGCAACAAGAGTGAGACTCCGTCTCAAAAAAAAAAAAAAAAAAAAAAAAAAGAAAGAAAGTGACTTCCCGTTACTGGGTCCCAAGTCTCCACAAAATGAGGCAATGATGCTCCCCTTGCAGGCAGTTGTGAGAATCTATTAAGATAATATGTGTAAACCACCTGGCACAGAGCAGGTGTTCAAGCAAGGAAGGGATTATCATTATTAACCAACTTTCCCCTTTTCCTGGTGTTGGGGAGCTTAGAAGGAGGAAGACAAACCAAAGACTTCCGAAAACGACTCCAAGAACAACAAGGCCGTGAACACAAAAGAAGTCAACGGAACACATGCCTGCTTTGCCCTCCAGGACGAGATCCTCCAATGGCTATTGTTCAGTGAAATGAAGATGAAGGTCCTAGAAAATCAGATGTTCATCATATGGAATAAAATGAATCACCACGGGCGGTCAAGCAGACATCGGAATTTTCCCATGAAGAAACACAAAATGAGGAGGCATGAGTCAATTTGCCCCACCCTGTCTGACTGTACTTCGAGTTCCCCCAGCTAATGAGGCCGAGGCGGGCTGGCCTCTGCCGATGTTACCTTTTACCTCAGTAAAACCCAGTCACAGCCTATTGAATGTTCATAGTAAGTCGTAACAGAAAGGTGCCTAGGAACCAGGAAGAAGATCAGAGGCTGAAAGATTGCCTCTGGAAAAGAAATCTGTACACACCAGGTCCACCAGGTAGCATGTAGTGACACAGCCTTATGGGGCTCTAGAACCATCCCTTTTTAGAGTCTTCTATTTCAATTGATTCTACCCTGGTTCCTCCCTGGCCCTGTGCTGTTCACTTTGAGTCTCCCCACTCCTGCCCTAGCCCCTAGTCTCCCCTCTCATCCTGCAGCCAGAGGCCGGAGCCAGCCCTGCCAAGCCTGGCTCTGACCATGTCCATTGCTCATTCTTTTTTTTTTTTTTTTTGAGACAGAGTTTCGCTCTTCTCACCCAGACTGGAGTGCAGTGGCACGATCTTGGGTCACTGCAACTTCCATGTCCCGGGTTCAAGTGATTTTCCAGTCTCATCCTTCCAAGTAGCTGGGATTACAGGCACCCGCCACCATGCATGGCTAATTTTTGTATTTTTAGTAGAGACAGTGTTTCACCATGTTGGCCAGGCTGGTCTCGAACTCCTGACCTCAGGTGATCCATCTGCTTCGGCCTCCCAGAGTGCTGGGATTACAGGCATAAGCCACCTTGCCCGGCTTCATTGTCCATTTTTGAGCCAATGTCTTGCCTTGATGGTTGACAGATTAAAGCCCACCTTCCTTCCCATGGTGTTCAGGCTCTCCATGACTTGACCCCTTTTCAGCTTTTTCCCCATCCATTACTCCTCTTCATATGCTTTAAACTCTGCATCAGAATATCACAAACATCAGCCATTTGTATGCTACCTTTGTGATATTTGCCATCACCAGGAACCACCTGAATGTTAATGTTATCTCTTTGCCTATTTTTTCTTAAATTCATCTGTAAAGGAAAATAAATAAAAATAATAATTTCTACATACATTAAAAAAAATTCCTGGCTTAAGTAGAACACAACTGTAAAATTAAAGACAATGAAGACAAAAACCATGTTACTGAGTTTCTTTTTTTTGAGACAGAGTTTAGCTCTTGTCATCCAGGCTACAGTGCAATGCTGCAATCTCAGCTCACTGCAACCTCCACCTCCGGATTCAAGCGAATCTCATGCCTCAGCCTCTGGAGTAGCTGGGATTTCTGGCGCACACCACCACGCCTAGCTAATTTTTGTATTTTTAGTAGAAGATGGGCTTTCACCACGTTGGCCAGGCTGGTCTCAAACTCCTGACCTCATGTGATCTGCCCGCCTCGGCATCCCAAAGTGCTGGGATTACAGGTGTGAGCCACCATGCCTGGCTCATGTTACTGCATTTCAACCAGAGCTCGGTTGCCTACTGACAGATCTGAGCCAGTGAGTTTTGTGTTAAAAAGTGAGATCAGCAAGTGTTAGTGTTTGAAAGACAAACCAGCACCTAGCCGAGACCTTTCTTCATAATGAAAACTGGAAAGGAAATCATTATCTCACTGTTTGATTCAGTGTGACTTAATGTTAGGTTGGTGTTCTACCTAAAATCGTCTCTCTCACGCAAGTCTCATGCGTTCTGACCAAACCAGAGAACTTGCCATCCCCCAAATGCATCCACATAAGCTTACATTGTTTCTTCCCCCGTGATCCCTAATTTTCTCCTTTCTGCTGTTACAATTCTTCAGTTCTTCCAAAGCCATCACCTCTAGGAAGCTCCCCTCAACCCAGCTATAATGAATCTTTTTCCTTAGCATTATTTCCACATTTTCTGTGTAGTTCTGCAATAGAGTGTTTCACAATCTGCTGGGATTTGATCTGTGCACATTACTACAGTCCCTCCCCATGCTTCAACTCGACTATAAGCTCTTTGAAGACAAGCACAGAATATTGTTCATCTGTATATCCCTCCCCCACCTGTAGCACCTAACACAGTGGCTAGTATACAAGTAGTGCTCAATAAAGAATACCTAGGCCAGGCGTGGTGGCTCACACCTGTAATCCTAGCACTTCGGGAGGCCAAGGCGGGTGGATCATGAGGTCAGGAGATCGAGACCATCCTGGCTAACACGGTGAAACCCCATCTCTACTAAAAATACAAAAAATTATTAGCCAGGCGTGGTGGCGGGCGCCTGTAGTCCCAGCTACTCGGGAGGCTGAGGCAGGAGAATGGCGTGAACCTGGGAGGTGGAGCTTGCAGTGACCGGAGATCACGCCACTGCACTCCAGCCTGGGTGATGGTGCAAGACTCCGTCTCAAA
Organism: Nomascus leucogenys; assembly: GCF_006542625.1. Lineage (NCBI taxonomy): Eukaryota > Metazoa > Chordata > Mammalia > Primates > Hylobatidae > Nomascus > Nomascus leucogenys. Next base: position 23,068,013 of record NC_044404.1, on the reverse strand, counting down.
AAAAAAAAAAGTACAAAAGAACTAGCTAGACATGATGGTGCATGCCTGTGGTCCCAGCTACTCGAGAGGCTGAGGTGGGAGAATCACCTGAGCCTGGGAGGTCAAGGATGCAATGAGCCATGATCGTACCACTGCACTCCAGCCTGGGTGACAGAGTGAGATCCCATCTCATGAAACAAAAACAAAAAAATTAGCCGTGTCTGGTGGTGTGCACCTGTAGTCTCAGTTACTTGGGAGGCTGAGGTGGAAGGATCACTTGAGCCTGGAAGGGCGAATTCACAATGAGCCAAGATTGCACCACTGCACACCAGCCTAGGTGACAGAGTGACACCCTGTCTCCACACATACACACAAATACCTGAGACAGGATAATTTATTAAAAAAAAAACCACAGATATTTATTTCTCACAGTTCTGGAGGCTGGGAGGTCCAAGATCAAGGCTCTGGCATCTGGTGAGGTTGGCTCTCTGCTTCCAAGATGGCACCTTGAAAGCTAGATCTCCGGAGAGGAGGAATGTTGTGCCCTCATAAGGCATAAGTGGAAGGGCAAAAGGGAACAAACTCCTTCTATCAAGCATTTTTTTTTTTTTTTTTTTTTTTGAGACAGAGTCTCGCTCTGTCGCCCAAGCTGGAGTGCACTGGCGCAATCTGGGCTCACTGCAAGATCTGCCTCCCAGGTTCATGCCATTCTCCTGTCTCAGCCTCCCAAGTAGCTGGGACTACAGGTGCCTGCCACCACACCTGGCTATTTTTTTTTTTTTTTTTTGTTTTTTAGTAGGGATGGGGTTTCACCATGTTAGCCAGGATGGTCTCGATCTCCTGACCTCGTGATCCGCCCACCTCGGCCTCCCAAAGTGCTGGGATTACAGGCGTGAGCCACTGCGCCCAGCCCTATCAAGCATTTTATAGTGGCATTGACCCATTCATAAGGGCGGAGCTCTCATGACCTAAATACCTCCCCAAAGCCCACACTTCTGAATACCATTCCATTGGAGATTTTTTTCAACATATGTATTTGGGGAGACACGTTCAGACCACAATATTCTTTCCCTGGTCCCCCAAATTTATGTCCTTCTAACATGCAAAATATATTTAGTCCATCCAGATAGCCCCCAAAGTCTTCACTCATTCTAACATCAACTCAAAAGTCTGGAATCTCATCTACATCAGATATGGGTGAGACTCAAGGTACAATTACCCTGAGGCAAATTTCCCTCCAGCTGTAAACCTGTGAAATCGAACATATTATATGCTTCCAAAATACAGTGGTGGGGCAGGTGTAGGATAGATATTTCCATTCCAAAACGGAGAAATAGAAAAGAAGACAGGAGTAACAGGCCTCAAGTAAGTCCAAAACTTTTTGTTTGTTTGTTTGAGACAAGATCTAGCTCTATCGTCCAGGCTGGAGTGCAGTGGTATGATCTCAGCTCACTGCAACCTCGTCCTCCCTGGCTCAAGCCATCCTCCCACATCAGCCTCCCAAGTAGCTGGGACTACAGGTGTGCACCACCACACCTGGCTAATTTCTTGTATCTTTCTTAGAGACAGCGTTTCACCATGTTGCCCAGGGTGGTGTCAAACTCATGAGCTCATGATCTGCCTGCCTTGGCTTCGCAAAGTGCTGAGATTACAGGCGTGAGCTACTGTACCCGGCCTCTAAGTACAAAACTTAACTGTGCAAACAACATTAAATCTTAAGGCTTGCATAATCTTTGAGTCTGTGTTCTGCCTCCCAGACACACTGGTATGAGGGTTGGGCCTCCAAGACTTTGGGCAACTCTACCCCCATGGCTTTGCTAGCTGCAGTTGTCACACACATTGAAGGTGGGTGCTTGGAGTAGCACACTAATGCTCTACAATTCTGAGGTCTTCCCACTCCTATGGCTCCACTAGGCACTGCCCTAATCGGGACTCTCTGCAGAGGTCCCAACCCCACAGTTCTGCCAGGCATTGCTCTGGGTTTGGGGGGTGGCTGTCTATAGTGTAGTGGCTCTAGGTCTCTGCCTAAGTCCCCAGGCTCTCTGAGGCATCCCTTAAAATCTGAGTGGAGGAAGCTATGGCCTCACAGATCCTGCACTCTGCATACCTGCAGAATCAGCACCACATGGATGCTGCCAAGACTCACTGATTATGCCCTCTGGAGCAGTGGCCCCAGCTGCACTTAGACTTGCTTTAGCCACACCAGCAGAGGCTGGTGTGCTGCACCAGAACACAGGGAGGTGGCCCTGGACAGCAAGCCCTGAGGTCCCACAGGGTCCCCTGGGCAACTCCTCCAAAACTGTTCTGTCTCCAAAGTCCTAGCACTCTGAGCCTGTGATGGGCTTGGCAGTGCCCGAAGATCTTTGAGATGCCTTTGGGGTCATTCTCCCATTGTCTTGATGAATAGCATCTGGCTTCCTTCTATCTACAGTGATCTTACCAAATGGTCCTTTGCTTGGTTTAGTGTTCTCTCCTAAAAACACTTTTTAATTCTTTACATGGCCAGGCCCGAGAAATTTCCAAATATTTATATTCTGCTTCCCCCTTACCAACTCCCTTTTTTTGAGACAGAGTGGGAGTCTTGCTTTGTCATCTAGGCTGGAGTGTGTGGCACAATCTTGGCTCCCTGCAACCTCTGCCTTCTGGTTTGAAGCGATTCTCCCGCCTCAGCCTCCCGAATAGCTGGGATTACAGGTGCCCACCTGGCTAATTTTTGTATTTTTAGTAGAGATGAGGGTTCACCATGCTGGCCAGGCTGGTCTTGAACTCCTGGTCTCATGGTGGCCGCCTGCCTGGGCCTCCCAAAATGCTGAGATTACAGGTGTGAGCCACGGTGCCCAGACTGCTTCCCTTTTAATTATAAGTTCCGCCTTTAAATCATTTCTCTCTTCTTGGGCTTTACTGAAGGCAGTTAATAGAAGCCATGCAGCATCCTGAACACTTTGCTGCTTAAGGATTTCTTCTACTAAATATCCTAGTTAATCAACTCTTGTAAACCAAAAAGTATCTGAGACAAGTCTCAATCAATTTAGAAAGTTTATTTTGCCAAGTTTAAGGATGCACTCATGACACAGCCTCAGGAAGTTCTGACAACATGTATGCCCAAGGTGGTCGGGGTACAGCCTGGTTTTATACATGTTAGGAAGACATGATACAGCAATCAATATGTATAAGTTGTACATTGGCTTTGGGAGGCCAAGGTGGGGAGATCACTTGAGGTCAGGAGTTCGAAACCAGCCTGGCCACTGTGGTGAAACCCTGTCTCTACTAAAAATACAAAAAAATTAGCTGGGTGTAGTGGTGGGCACCTGTAATCCCAGCTACTCAGAAGGCTGCGGCAGGACAATCGCTTGAACCTGGGAGGTGGAGGTTGCAGTGAGCTGAGATTGTGCCACTGCACTCCAGCCTGGGTGACAGAGCAAGACTCCATCTCAAATAATAATAATAATAATAATACATTGGTTCAGTCCAGAAAGGTGGAACAGCGGAACAACTCAAAACAGGGAGGGAGCTTCCAGGTCATAGGTAGATTAGAAAAAAACGATTGCATTCTTCTGAGTTTCTGATTGCCCTTTCACTGAATACACACTTTACGGGACTAATCACTTATGCCTTAGTCTGGCTTAGTGAAACAATAGGGCAAAGGAAGCAATCAGATATGCATTTGTCTCATGTGAGCAGAGGGATGACTTTGAGTTCTGTCTGTTCTTTGTCCACAGTGAATTTCCTTGTGGGTAAATTGTGAGGGAGGAATGCAGCTTTTTAATCTTTGTAGCTATCTCATTTAGGAATAGAATGGGAGGCACGTTTGCCTAACACAGTTCCCAGCTTGACTTTTCCTTTTGGCTTAGTGGTTTGGGGATTTGTAGATTTATTTTTCCTTTCACATTTTCCCCCTTTTCTTTTTAAAATATTCTGGAGAAAGCATTTCAGAAGAAAATGAGTCTCTGGTCTCAGGTTTATTTTTATTTTTATTTTTTAGAGGCAAGGTCTTACTCTATTTCTCAGGCTGGTCTTGAACTCCTGGGCTCAAGTGATCCACCCACCTCAGCCTCCCAAAGTGCTGGGATTATAGGAGTGAACCACCGCACCTGCCCTGGTCTCAGGTTTTGTCTGATCTTTCATGGCTAGGATGGTTTATTCCTAGACAGGAAGGTCCCATGTTATTAGTGTCAGGTCTCTGAGCCCAAGCTAAGCCATCATAACCCCTGTGACCTGCACGTATACATCCAGATGGCCTGGAGCAACTGAAGAACCACAAAAGATGACATTCCACCATTATGATTTCTTCCTACCCCAGCCCAACTAATCAATCAACCTTGTGGCATTCCTCCCCTGGACAATCAGTCTCATGATCTCCCCACCCTGCACCTTGTGACCCCCACCCCTGCCCGCAAGACATAATCACCTTTAACTGTAATTTTCCACTACCTGCCCAAATCCTATAAAACTGCCCCATGCCTATCTCCCTTTGCCGACTCCTTTTTTGGCCTCAGCCCGCCTGCACCCAGGTGAAATAAACAGCTTTATTGCTTACACAAAGCCTGTTTGGTGATCTCTTCACATGGACGTGCATGAAAGTTTGGTGCTGAAGACCCAGGACAGGGGACTCCTTCGGGAGACCGGTCCCCTGTCCTCGCCCTCACTCTGTGAGAAGATCCACCTACGACCTCGGGTCCTCAGACCAACCAGCCCAAGGAACATCTCATGAATTTCAAATCGGGTAAGCGGTCTTTTCACTCTCTTCTCCAGCCTCTCTCACTACCCTTCAATCTCCCTGTCCTCTCTAGTAGGGACAAAAGAGATACATTGTATCCGTGGCCCCAAAACTCTGGTGCTGGTCACAGACTCGGGAAGACAGTGTTCCCTTGGTGTTTAATCACTGTGGGGACGCCTGCCTGATTATTCACCCACATTTCAGAGGTGTCTGATCACCACGGGGACACCTGCCTTGATCCTTCACCTTGGTGGCAAGTACCACCTCTCCTTGGTGGCAAGTACCACGTACCACCTACCCTGGGTGGCAAGTACCAGCTCCCCTGGGTGGGAAGTACCACCCCCCTCTCTCCGTGTCTCTACTCTCTCTTTTCTCTAAACTTACCGTTTTATTATGGGCAATCTTCCTCCCTCCATTCCTCCTTCTCCCTTAGCCTGTGTTCTAAAAAACTTAAAACCCCTTCAACTCACACCTGACCTAAAACCTAAATGCCTTATTTTCTTCTGCAATACTACTAGGCCCCAGTACAAACTTGATAATGGCTCTAAATGGCCAGAAAATGGCACTTTCTGTTTCTCCATCCTCCAAGACCTAGATAATTTTTGTTGAAAAATGGGCAAATGGTCTGAGGTGCCTGACATCCAGGCATTCTTTCACACATCGGTCCCTCCCTAGCCTCTGCTCCCAATGTGACTCATCCCAAATCTTTCTTCTTTCTCTCCTGTCTGTTCCTTCAGTCTCCACCCCAAGCTCTGGGTCCTTTGAATCCTCCTTTTCTACAAACCCATCTGACCTCTCCCCTCTTTTCCAGGCTGCTCCTTGTGAGGTCCCAATTCTTCCTCGGCCTCCGCTCCCCCACCCTATAATCCTTCTATCACCTCCTCTCCTCACACCCGGTCTGGCTTACAGTTTTGTTCTGTGACTAGCCCTCCCCAGCCTGCCCAACAATTTCCTCTTAGAGAGGTGGCTAGAGCTGAAGGCATAGTCAAGGTTAATGCTCCTTTTTCTTCATCTGACCTCTCCCAAATCAGTTAGCGTTTAGGCTTTTTAAAATCAAATATGAAAACCCAGCCCAGTTCATGGCCCATTTGGCAACAGCCCTTAGATGCCTTACTGCCCTAGACAGAGAGGGGCCAGAAGGCCGACTAATTCTCAATATACATTTTATCACTCGATCCACTCCTGACATTAGAAAAAGTTCTGCAAATTAAATTCTGGCCCTCAAACCCCACAACAGGACTTAATTAACCTCACCTTCAAGGTCTACAGTAATAGAGAAGAGGCAGCCAAGTGGCAACGTGTTTCTGAGTTGCAATTACTTGCCTCCGCTGTGAGAGAAACCCCAGCCACATCTTCAGCACACAAGAACTTCAAAACGCCTAAACTGCAGTGGCCAGGCGTTCCTCCAGGACCTCCTCCCCCAGGATCTTGCTTCAAGTGCCAGAAATCTCGCCACTGGGCCAAGGAATGCCCACAGCCCAGGATTCTTCCTAAGCCGTGTCCCATCTGTGCGGGACCCCACTAGAAATCAGACTGTCCAACTTGCCCAGCAGCCACTCCCATAGCCCCTGGAACTCTGGCCCAAGGCTCTCAGACTGACTCCTTCCCAGATCTTCTCAGCTCAGCAGCTGAAGAGTGACACTGCCCGATTGCCTCAGAAGCCTCCTAGACCATCACAGATGCTTTGGGTAACCCTTACAGTGGAGGGTAAGTCTGTCCCCTTCTTAATCAATATGGAGACTACACACTCCACATTACCTTCTTTTCAAGGGCCTGTTTCCCTTGCCTCCATAACTGTTGTGGGTATTGACGGCCAGGCTGCTAGACCCCTTAAAACTCCCCAACTCTGGTGCCAACTTGGACAACACTCTTTTATGCACTCCTTTTTAGTTATCCCCACCTGCCCAGTTCCCTTATTAGGTCAAGACATTTTAACAAAATTATCCACTACCCTGACTATTCCTGGACTATAGCCACATCTCATTGCTGCCCTTCTCCCCAACCCAAAGCCTCCTTTGTGTCTTCCTCTTGTATCCCCCCACAACTTAACCCACAAGTATGGGACACCTCTACTCCCTCCCTGGCAACCGATCATATGCCCATTACTATCCCAATAAAACCTAATCAACCTTACCCCACTCAATGCCAGCATCCCATCCCATAACAGGCTTTAAGGGGACTAATGCCTGTTATCATTCACCTACTACAGCATAGTAAACTCTCCTTCCAATTCCCCCATTATACCTGTCCAAAAACCAGACAAGTCTTACAGGTTAGTTCAGGATCTGTGCCTCATCAACCAAATTGTCTTGCCTATCCACCCCATGGTGCCAAACCCATATACTCTCCTATTCTCAATACCTCCCTTCACAACCCATTATTTGGTTCTGGATCTCAAAGATGCTTTCTTTACTATTCCTTTGCACCCTTCATCCCAGTCTCTGTTTGCTTTCACTTGGACTGACCCTGACACCCATCATTCTCAACAACTTAACTGGGCTGTATTTCCACAAGGCTTCAGGGACAGCCCTCATTACTTCAGCCAAGCTCTTTCTCATGATTTACTTTCTTTCCACCACTCTGCTTCTCACCTTATTCAATATATTGATGACCTTCTACTTTGTAGCCCCTCCTTTGAATCTTCTCAACAAGACACCCTCCTGCTCCTTGAACATTTATTCTCCAAGGGATATCAGGTATTCCCCTCCAAAGCTCAAATTTCTTCTCCATCCGTTACCTACCTCGGCATACTTCTTCATGAAAACACGTGTGCTCTCCCTGCCAATTGTGTCCAGCTTATCTCTCAAACCCCAACCCCTTCTACAAAGCAACAACTCCTTTCCTTCCTGGGCATGGTTGGATACTTTTGCGTTTGGATACCTGGTTTTGCCATCCTAACAAAACCATTATATAAACTCACAAAGAGAAACCTAGCTGACCCCATAGATCCTAAATCCTTTCCCCACTCCTCTTTCCATTCCTTGAAAGCAGCTCAAGAACCTGCTCCCACACTAGCTGTCCCTAACTCATCCCAACCCTTTTTCATTACACACAGCCAAAGAATAGGGCTGTGCAGTTGGAATTCTTACACAAGAGCTGGGACCATGTCCTGTAGCCTTTCTGTCCAAACAACTTGACCTTACTGTTTTAGGCTGAACCCCACATTATTCCTGATACCACACCTGACCCCCATGACTGTATCTCTCTGATCCACCTGGCATTCACTCCATTTCCTCATATTTCCTTCTTTCCTGTTCCTCACCCTGATCACACTTGGTTTATTGATGGCAATTCCACAAGGCATAATTGCCACTCACCAGCAAAGGCAGGCTATGCTATAATATCTTCCACATCTATCATTGAGGCCACCACTCTGCCCCACTCCACTACCTCTCAGCAAGCCAAACTCATTGCCTTAACTCAAGCCCTCACTCTTGCAAAAAGACTGTGCATCAATATTTATACTAACTTTATATGCCTTCCATATCCTGCACTGCCATGCTGTTATATGAGCTGAAAGAGGTTTCCTCACTATGCAAGGATCCTTCATCATTAATGCCTCTTTAATAAAAACTCTTCTCAAGGCCGCTTCACTTCCAAAGGAAGCTGGAGTCCTTCACTGCAAAGGCCATCAAAGGACCTCAGACCCCACTGCTGATAAGACAGCTAAAGATGCAGCCAGTATTCCTATTTCTGTCCCACATGACCAGTTTTTCTCCTTCTCATCAGTCACTCCTACTTACTCTCCCACTGAAGTTTCCACCTATCAATCCCTCCCCACTCAAGGCAAATGGTTCTTGGACCAAGGAAAATGTCTCCTTCCAGCCTCACAGGCCCATTCTATTCTGTTGTCATTTCATAACCTCTTCCATGTAAGTTACAAGCCACTAGCTTGTCTCTTAGAACCTCTCATTTCCTTTCCATTGTGGAAATCTATCCTCAAGGAAATCACTTCTCAGTGTTCCATCTGCTATTCTACTACTCCTCAGGGATTTCTCAGGCCCCCTCCCTTCCCTACACATCAAGCTCGGAGATTTGCCCCTGCCCAGGACTGGCAAATTGATTTTACTCACATGCCCCAAGTCAGGAAATGAAAATACCTCTTGGTCTGGGTAGACACTTTCACTGGATGGTTAGAGGCCTTTCCCACAGGGTCTTTGAAGGCCACCACAGTCATTTCTTCCCTTCTGTCAGACAAAATTCCTCGGTTTGGACTTCCCACCTCTACACAGTCCGTTAACGGACCGGCCTTTATTAGTCAAATCACCCAAGCAGCTTCTCAAGCTCTTGGTATTCAGTGGAAACTTCATACCCCTTACCATCCTCAATCTTCGGGAAAGGTAGAATGGACTAATGGTCTTTTAAAGACGCATCTCACCAAGCTCAGCCTCCAACTTAAAAAGGACTGGACAGTACTTTTACCTCTTGCCCTTCTCAGAATTAGAGCCTGTCCTCAAGATGCTACAGGATACAGTCCATTTGAACTTTTATATGGACACACTTTCTTACTCAGCCCCAACTTCATCTCAGACACCAGCCCTCTAGGTGACTATCTTCCAGTCCTCCAGCAGGTTAGACAGAAAATTCACCAGGCTGCTAATCTTTTGCCTACTCCAGATTCCCAGCCACATGAAGACACCCTAGCTGCACGATTAGTTCTTGTTAAGAATCTGACCCCTCAAACTCTACAACCTCAATGGACCAGACCCTATTTAGTCATCTATAGTACCCCACGTACCATCTGCCTGCAGGACCCTCCCCATTAGGTTCACTGATCCAGAATAAAGCTGTGTCCATCAGACAGCCAGCCTGATCTCTCCTCTTCTTCCTGGAAGTCGCAAGTACTCACCCCTACTTCCCTTAAACTCACTCACATTCCTAAAGGATAATAGTAACCCTTATAATCCTAATACATCCTTTCATTCTTATTAGGTCTCTTCTTCCTTACCCTACTCTTTACAACAGGGCTTTATGCAGTCACCCCCCAACTTGGACTACACCCCAAAAACTAGTCATCCCTACTCTCTTCTGTCTAGTCATACTCCTATTCACCATTTTCAACTACTCATAAATGCCTGCCCCTGTTTACACTGCTGGTTTACACTTTTCCTCCAAACCATCATAGTGGATATCTCCTGGTACTATCCCCAATCTGCCACTCTTGACTCCTTCTTGGAGTGGATAGATGATCTTTGCTGACAGGGCACCCTCCAACACTTGCACCCTGATAAAGTCCTATTATTTACTTTTATACTCCCTCTTATTCTTGTTTCTGTTCTTATGCCACCCTCTACCTCTCCCCAGCTATCTCCACTGTCAATCTTACTCACTCTCTCCTAGCCATTTCTAATCCTTCTTTAACAAACAATTGCTGGCTTTGCATTTCTCTTTCCTCCAAAACAGCTGAGGCCTTGATGTACTCACTGCTAAAAAAAGGGGACTCTGTATATTTTTAAATGATGAGTGTTGTTTTTACCTAAATCAATCTGGCCTGGTATATGACAAAAGAAAAAAAAACACTCAAGGATAGAGCTCAAAAACTCGCTAATCAGACAACTAATTACACTGGACCCACCTGGCCACTCTCTAACTGGGTACCCTGGCTTCTTCCGATCCTTAGTCTGATACCTATCTTCCTCCTTCTCTTATTCGGGCCTTGTGTCTTCCGATTCATCTCTCAATTCATACAAAACCGCATCCAGGCCACCACCAATCATTCGATACAAATGCTCCTTCTAATAACTCCACAATATCACCCCTTACCCCAAAATCTTTCTTCAGTTTAATCTCTCCCACTCAAGTTTTCCACACTGCCCCAATCCTGCTCAAAGCAGCCTGAGAAACATCGTCCATTATCTCTCCATACCACCCTCAAAAATTTTCACCACCCCAACACTTCACCACTGTTTTGTTTTGTTTTTCTTATTAAAATAAGAAGACAGGAATGTCAGGCCTCTGAGCCCAAGCTAAGCCATCATAACCCCTGCGACCTGCACGTATACATCCAGATGGCCTGGAGCAACTGAAGAACCACAAAAGATGACATTCCACGATTATGATTTCTTCCTATCCCAGCCCAACTAATCAATCAACCTTGTGGCATTCCCCACCGTCCCCCCGACAATGAGTCTCACGATTTCCCCACCCTGCACCTTGTGACCCCCACCCCTGCCCGCAAGAGATAACCACCTTTAACTGTAATTTTCCACTACCTACCCAAATCCTATAAAACTGCCCCACCCCATCTCCCTTTGCTGACTCCTTTTTCGGTCTCAGCCTGCCTCAGTCAGGTGAAATAAACAGCGTTACTGCTCACACAAAGCCTGTTTGGTGGTCTCCTCACACCGATGTGCGTGACAATTAGGAAAGCTCATTTTTAGCAGATTGTGAAGTCTCACATCCTACAAAGAGAAAATAGGGGGAAGAAGGGAGAAAAACAACAACAAACAAACAAACAAAAAAACAAAGAACAATTCTGGAAAATCAATATAGGCCATATTACTCTTAAGTCCATAAATCAGTAGGCAGGTATAAAAGTGGTTTATGTATGCAAATAGGTTACTGTTATTTTCTTCTGAAGTTTAAGTTGTCTGGCTTTAGTTTACAGGGCTTTAAGAAAGCACAGCTTAATTTTTAGTGATTTCAAATAAGGAAAAATAGGAGGGAAAAGGAAAGGAAAGAAGGAAAAAAAAGGAAAACATTACTTTTGAGACTTTTAGCCTGGAAAATTTAAGAATTCAGTCCAAACTGTAGAAAATAATAAAAATTGAAAAACATTAGGCAAGACTGGACTCTAACAACAGGTGTACTATAGTTTATTTTGAAACATAATTTTTCTATCTCCAGTTCCATTTTCACTAAAGACAATTCATAGGACAAATTCGTCTTCAAAATAAGTTTTAGTCTTGTTATACTTGGCCACAGTATTTGCATAAATCAGCAAGAATAATTATTTACCATATAGGCTCCCCTCACTTTTTTTAATTGGCTTTGCTGGAACTTTATCCCATAAGGAATCTCAGGTTCAACTTTAATGCCTTAAGCCAAGCCTGTGCCTGTAAATACCTGTATTAATTGGGTGATTTCCTCACCTCAAGGTCCCAAGAAAACTTGGGACTCCTGGGCCTGTCAGAAAGTGACATTCTTTAGTTACCACAGGTCAGGAACCTGTACAGGGACTGTGTAGACAAGGTATGAGGCCAGCTTTCCCAAGGGGCTTTTATTGACTCTGTAAGTCAACTTTGATTTCTTTTTCTCTTTTTTTCTTTTTTTTTTGAGATGGAGTCTCTTTCTGTCACCCAGGCTGGAGTGCAGTGGCGTGATCTCGGCTCACTGCTACCTCTGCCTCCTGAGTTCAAGCAATTCTCCTGCCTCACCCTCCTGAGTAGCTGGGATTACAGGTGCATGCCACCACACCTGGCTAATTTTTGTATTTGTAGTAGAGACGGGGTTTCACCATGTTGATCAGGCTGGTATCAAACTCCTGACCTTGTGATCTGCCCCCCTCAGCCTCCCAAAGTACTGGGATTACAGGCATGAGCCACCATGCCCGGCCAAATTTGATTGTTTAAAGGAGCCTGTATCTGAAAACATGCCATTCCAGTCAAAACCTTGGTAAAATAACCAGTGTCTCCAATTGGGTCCTGTTACAAAAGAAAACAGATTCTTATTGCACTTATGCAAATAACTATATTGTCATAAGTTAAGAATACTCACAACTAGTTTCCACATGTTGGAGAAATCAGGTAGAGAGAAATATGCTCCAAATGTTGTTTATAGAAGTATAATTTACTGAATTATTAACAGCTGTAAATAGCTCAAAAGAGAAGTTTTCTTTGCTCTGAAAAACAAAGGATCAAACATTTTAAGCAATAAGTCATGAAAGGGTTACTTCAGTCTTCTATTAGTTCAGTCTATGCAATTAACTCCTGTTCTGCTTGATATTCATGAACAATTTAGCTTTCCATGGAAGTCTTGGAAGTGTTTCCCCTATTCTAGAGTCACAATCTCCAAAGTTATCAGAAATCTGCATTCAGAAGCACCTGTCAGAATCCTCTGCTGATTATAAAACCACCTTTTGAAAAGGATAAAAGTAAAACACAAGTCTTAGAACAGTCATAAAGACACAATTGACAAGGAAATTTGGCTACTTCTGTGGCATACAACAATTTTACACAATAATCTTAATTATTACTGGTAAGATATGCTAAGACATAACAGAATCACAGGAATTTCAGACAATTCTAGAACACATACTAACAGTACATTTATATAAATATAATCCAAAGAAAGTTAAACACTGTTTCATACTTGACAATACTTTCTGTACAATATTATTATATTGAATAAGCTCAATATGTCTCTTTTGGACTTCAGGGCATTAATATAAAAAAATTAATGAAGACCATAGTTAGAATTTGATTTTGGAAAGTTTGTCAAATATAAAAAACTTTAAAACACTTCATATCACACAATAGGATCACAAGTCTTTGTAAAATAAGTCATTCATTTTGAGAAAGTAATAAAGTTTCAAAAAAAAGTCAAAAACCTTCATTCTTTGAGAGAGACTTAATTTCCCAAACAATAAACCCTAATAATGACGGAATGAGGCCAATTAAATTTGTTTCTCAAAATTTTGTAAATAATCTATACAATTTTAATCATCTTGACCATAAGATATAATTTCCATGAGCCTTTTTATAACCTTTACAATCTTTTATTAAGGAGTAAGTTAATGCTCCAAGAAAACCTTGTTAATTTGACACAGGGGCCCATATGCTGGTCTTGCATCAGTGTGCCTTTGATAACAATGGTTAATTTATAGAGAAACTGAACTTATTTTATCTCTCAAAATCGACCCTTACAATCTCACATGCCCACCTCTTCCACAATAGTCCCTGGGCCTTGAGGAGTTGAATAGTTTTAATTGCTGGCCCTGTGTCTCATGAATGCAGTTTATTTTGATTGGCATCTTCTTCAGGGTCTGAAGATGAGGCTTTAATTGCTGCCAGTAGTTAAGATTTAGCATGACTTGGCATCCTTTTTAGATGCAGGAGTCAAAGCCCTGTAACTTAATGACACAGGGACTTTGAAAGTACAGGCCGGGAGTGGTGGCTTACACCTGTAATCCCTGCACTTTCGGAGGCTGAGGCAGGTGGATCATGAGGTCAGGAGTTCAAGACCATCCTGACCAACATGGTGAAACCCCGTCTCTACTAAAATACAAAAAATTAGCTGGGCGTGGTGGTGCATGCCTGTAGTCCCAGCTACTCAGGAGGCTGAGGCAGGGGAATCACTTGAACCTGGGAGGCAGAGGTTGCAGTGAGCCAATATCACACCACTGCACACCAGCCTGGTGACAAAAGGAGACTCCATCTCAAAAAAAGAAAAAAAACAGTACATATAGAAAGTTACATGGATGTAATAACCTTAATTTTTTAAAATCTCAATTTATTCTAAGCAAACAAACACTTCATAATAATTACACAGGAATTATTTCAATAAAGCATAAAATCTGTTTGTTAGGCCAGTTACCCAAAGGCAACTGCAGTGTGACTGCTGTTCCCTCTGGGGAGTCCATTTAGATAACTGCAAGTTTTTGCAAGCACCATTAAGGAGTCAAAACTTGTAGTTATTTAAATGGACTCCCCATAGGGAACAGACCTTCAGTGGTGTGACTGCTGTTCCCTATGAGGAATCCATTTAGGTAACTGCAAGTCAAAACTAATATAAACAGTACTTGAATTAGTTAGACATAGGAAGAGTGTTTTCTGCATCATAAGTGAAAATTTTTGGATCCATAGAACAACTTAAAGCTGAGAGCACAGAATATTATGTTGGAAGGAAACATTTCCTTTAGACCTTTAAGATAAAACATTTTTAGCATCAGGCCACAATCATTAGAACCCAAGGAAAAGAAAAACTTACAGGAGTTGAAAGTGAGTTGAAGGATAGAGCTATTATTTTAGGCCATTTAAAAGAGGAGGAGAGGCACGGTGGCTCACGCTTGTAATCCCAGCACTTTGAGAGGCCGAGGCGGGCTGATCACGAGGTCAGGAGATCGAGACCACGGTGAAACCCTGTCTCTACTAAAAATACAAAAAATTAGCTGGGCGTGGTGGCGGGCGCCTGTAGTCCCAGCTACTCGGAGAGGCTGAGGCAGGAGAATGGTGTGAACCTGCGAGGCAGATCTTGCAGTGAGCGGAGATCACGCCACTGCACTCCAGCCTGGGTGACAGAGTGAGACTCCGTCTCCAAAAAAAAAAAAAAAAAAAAGAGGAGGAGAAAGCTGAAAACAGAAATAAAAGTTGAACTTTGCATAATAAAAGCATAATGTCTTGTAATTTTATTAATAGTAAAGCAATACCTTAAGAAAATTTTATTGTTCTAATTATTTACTGTATAAGCGGTTTTTTAAAAATATCAAAACCTGCGCTTTGGGAGGCCAAGGTGGGCAGATCACTTGACGTCAGGAGTTTGAGACCAGCCTGGCCAACATGGTGAAAACTTGTCTCTACTAAACATACAAAAATTAGCCGGATGTGGTGGTGCGTACCTGTAATCCCAGCTGCTCAGGAGGCTGAGGCAGGAGGGTCACTTGAACCCAGGAGGCGGAGGTTGCAGTGAGCCAAGATTGCACCACTGCACTCCAGCCTGGGCAACAGAGTGAGACATGATCTCAAAAAAAAAATCAAAGCCCAATCTCTAGAAAGACCATTATAAATAATTTCCCTTCAATTATAGACAACTTGATCATATAAAAGATTTTCCCATAAATCTTATTATGATTTACACAGACCATTCATGATATGCTTAGACTTTCTGGTTTGACCTGAACATCTTTCTTTCTTAAACAACCAGTCATTTTATTCTAGGACAGAAATTTACTATACAAGATTTTTTCTCATATAAAATTATTTTTCTTTAAGCCTTCTTACCAAAAAATACCTCTTTATTTCTATTATTTTCTTTACATCTCTCTTATTTTCTAGTTCCTTTTACCTTGTTTTATGCATAATCTTTAAATAAGCTTTGAATTAGACAAAAATTATTCACCTTTTAACAAGTACACACATTTTTTAGAAAGAATGTTATCCTACTATATATATATATATTTTTAATTGGAAAATACCCATTTAATGAAATATCTATTATTTAATTTGAAATAACTTTAGATTGTAAATTATGTTTGTCTAGAAGTATTTATCCCATTACATTTACCAAATTATTTTATTTTATTTTATATTTTGAGACAGAGTTTCGCTCTTGTCATCCAGCCTAGAATGCAATGGTGCAATCTCAACTCACTACAACCTCAACCTCCCAGGTTCAAGTGATTCTTCTGCCTCAGCCTCCTGAGTAGCTAGGATTACAGGTGCCCACCACCATGTCCAGCTAATTTTTGTATTTTTAGAAGAGATGGAGTTTCATTATGTTGACCAGGCTGGTCTTTAACTCCTGACCTCAGGTGATCTACCTGCCTCAGCCTTCCAAATTGCTGGGATTACAGGTGTGAGCCACCATGCCCAGCCTTACCTAATTATTTTATTTTAATAGTTTACCTAGATTATTTATGAAAACCGCAATGGTCATCATTTAAAGTTATTTCCCTGTCAACCATTTTATATCTTGTGAATTTCAAGTGTTTAAGTAAGAACCATAAAATTAAATATATGGTCATTTCACTAAACAATTCAAGTTTTAGCTGTTTTCACTAAATCAGTATTAATGTCTTATTTATCAAAAATTACTCAAGCAACGATCATTCTCTTTTGGGCTGGATTTAATTTAATAACCCTTAGGCCAAATTTTGACACCACATAGTATTTGACAGGGATAAATATGAAATTTCTTCATCAATTAATGAAAACAAAAATGTATGATGACATTCTTTTTTTTTTTTTTTTTTTTTTGAGACAGAGTCTTGCTCTTTCACCCAGGCCGGACTGCAGTGGCGCTATCTCGGCTCACTGCAAGCTCCGCCTCCCGGGTTCATGCCATTCTCCTGCCTCAGCCTCCCGAGTAGCTGGGACTACAGGCACCCGCCACCGTGCCCAGCTAATTTTTTGTATTTTTAGTAGATATGGGGTTTCACCGTGTTAGCCAGGATGGTCTCGATCTCCTGACCTCGTGATCCGCCCGCCTTGGCCTCCCAAAGTGCTGGGATTACAAGCATGAGCCACCGTGCCCGGCCCTGACATTCTTAAGACATTTCTAATATTACTTTACCAACAATATTTTAGTTTGTTTTTATTTTATTTTATTTTATTTTATTTGAGATGGAGTCTTGCTCTGTCACCCAGGCTGGAATGCAGTGGCGTGATCTCAGCTCACTGCAAGCTCCGTTCCTGGGTTTAAGCTATTCTCCTGCCTCAGCCTCCCCAAGTAGCTGGGATTACAGGCATGTGCCACCACACCCGGCTAATTTTTGTATTTTTAGTAGAGATGGAGTTTCACCATGTTGGCCAGGCTGGTCTTGAACTCCTGACCTCAAATGATCTGCCAGAGTTGGCCTCCCAAAGTGCTGGGATTACAGGCATGAGCCACCGTGCCCAGCCTGCTTTACCAATAATTTTAAAGCTAGCTTATTAAAGATTTTACTTAAGTCTTATGACTTAAGTAAAATAAGTAAATAATAAGCCCAAATGCTTTTCAAGTTCAAGGAATTGGGCTTATTATTTACTTTTTGAGTACCCTTTAACTTTAAGGCAGTTTGGTACCTTGTGGCCAAAACCATATAAGAAAATATGGGTACATATATGTAAACACACACATATACACACATACAAAGGTCCTATAGCTTTTACTTCAGAACTCTAGCTGTGAGATATTAATACAAACTCACCAGTTTGCAAACAATAACAAAAACAAAAAGAAGTGGTTGGATGCAAACAGTGGATTTTATCTCAGTAGAAAAGTTACAGCAGACTTAAGGCAAGCAGAAAAGAAAGAAGAGAGATAGCGAACTTGGGAACTTTATAGTGGTAGACTGACCTTCGGGCTCCAAATTTTCCTTGATGTAATTTGCCTCTCAGTTTAAAACGTGCACAGGAACAGACCTAATGTGTAACCAGCTGGAGTTTGAGAAAATGGGGCATGCCCCTCCATTTACACAACCACTTGCAAGTAGAGGCACCGCAAAACGAAATGGAGTGCCCGTCCTTGTCTATCCTCATTCTTAAATGATTTGTCTCCCACATTTTTTCTTTTCTTTTCTTTTTTTGAGATGGAGTCTTGCTCTGTCGACCAGGCTGGAGTGCAGTGACGCAAACTCGGCTCACTGCAACCTCCGCCTCCCAGGTTTGAGCAATTCTCCTGCCTCAGCCTCCTGAGTAGCTGGGACTATAGCCACTACACCTGGCTAATTTTTTGTATTTTAGTAGAGACGGGGTTTCACCATGTTGCCCAGGCTGGTCTCAAACTCCTGAGCTCAGGTAATCCGCCCGCCTCGGCCTTCCAAAGTGCTGGGATTACAGGCGTGAGCCACTGAGGCCAGCCTGGATTAGTCTTTTAAAACTAATTTTGTTAGGAGTTTCCTGTAGGGCCATGGTACATTGCTGGGAGTCAATCTACCAGACACTCCCACTCAGCCCCCAGTGACCCAGTGGTGCCTTTTGGCTGGGAGGAGCAAAATGCCCTTTCTTTTTGGAGCTGAAGAAACTCAGTCTCATTTTTCTATAAACACCACAGTTCAGTTCTTCATGTGAATGCTCACAGGAGCCAATTGAGATTAATTTCCAGAGGAAAGACAATGGAGAAGACTCTTTAGAACGCACCTCTGAACTAGGATTAGAAGCTGAATCCTAAACAACAACTTCCTACGAGGAAAAAAAAAGAAAAAGAAAAACCAGCTAAGACCACTTCCTGTAAACTGTCCTCAGTTGCCCCTAACTTGGTAGCTCTGGTCCACCATTACACATGCCAAGGTCAAATCCTCTCACAGTACAAGGTAATCTCTTGTACTCCCCCAAAAGCCAAAGAGGTCAGGTAATGCAATGCAGGAAAGTAGAGCTTTAGACTTAAGAAGAATCTGCCCATGACTCTTGAAATTCCACGAAGAAAACAGAACACTCCAAAAAGGGGTTAGTGGTGCTTTTGTTTTGAGTTCATTGAGGGGTTTGAGACTTTAGAAGCCTTCCCTAGATTTTTTCTTGGTACCAACGATGGTGAAGGGAAGGGGTAATAGGGTAGAAGAAAAGTAAGACGAGAAGCAAACACAGAAACCAAACATATGGTGTGTTTTTTCTTTCTGTGGCTGTGAGGAAATTTTAGCCAACTCAGAGGCCTTGTTCCCCATAATGTGGAATTCTCATTTGGATTTGACCAAGTTAAGGAGAGTTGGTAAAATCTGATGGGATAAAGACCGGAACAACAACAAAAAACCCAACATGATCACTGAGTGTTCTAATGGTAAGGAGAAATTAAGACCAGCTGGTTGTCAATTTTATTTTATTTCTTTTTGAGACAGGGTCTCACTCCCATCACCCAGGCTGGAATACAGTGGTGTGATCATGGCTCATTGCAGCCTTGACTTCCCAGGCTCAGGTGATCCTCCCACCTCAGCCTCCCAAGTAGCTGGAACTACAGGTGTGTGCCACCATGCCTGATTAATTTTTTGTATTTTCTTTTTATAGAGACAGGATTTTGCCATGTTGTCCAGGCTGGTCTCGAACTCCTGGGCTCAAGCTATCTACCTGTCTTGGCCTCCCACAGTGCTGGGATTGCAGGCATGAGCCAGCATGCCTAGCTGTCAGTTTTAACCCTTAGTCATTAAGGAGAATTTCCAAGACCAAAAAAGAAAAAAAAAACCAATTCAGCTAGTTTCCTGGAAATGAGTCTCAGGCTGAAGACTGCTCTCTACCATTCTAGAAGCAGGAAGAAACTCCAACTCAGCTTCCCTATTGGAAGTGAGCTTAACCTCCAGAGTTACCTGCCTTCTATTGCCATGGAAGCAAGAAAACTTGCCTTCCTTGTTGCAAGCAAGTAAAACTTCAGAAAAGGAGTTGTACAGCAAAATAAACTTTAGATCTCAACCAAATTTTGGGAGATCAGGAATTACCTGGAAGGAGGGCAGCACCCAGTCCTCAGCAAATTGTCCTATTGGGTTGAGCCATAAAGACAGCTTAAGCTGGTGCAAAGCACCAATAGGAGATTTGTCAAAAGTCAGGGCCACCTCCATTCAGAATCCCTTCGTGATTGCCCATTTGTAAACCAAAAAGTATCTGAGACAAGTCTCAATCAATTTAGAAAGTGTATTTTGCCAAGGTTAAGGACATGCTTGCAACACAGCCTCAGGAGGTCCTGATGACATGTGCCCAAAGTGGTCGGGGCACAGCTTGGGTTTATACATTTTAGGGAGACATGAGACATCAATCAATATATGTAACATGTATGTTGGTTCAGTCTGGAAAGGCAGGACAACTCAAAGTGGGTAGGGGGCTTCCAGGTTATAGGTAGGTAAGAGACAAATGATTGTATTCTTTTGAGTTTCTGATTAGACTTTCACTGAATACACAATTTACTCATGAGAGGAGGGTAAAGGAATAGTCACTTATGCCTTAGTCTGGCTTAGTGAAACAATAGGGCAAAGGAAGCAATCAGATATGCATTTGTCTCACGTGAGCAGAGGGATGACTTTGAGTTCTGTCTGTTCTTTATTCACAGGGAATTTCCTTGTGGGCAAATTGTGAGGGAGGTATGCAGCTTTTTAATCTTTGCAGCTATCTTATTTAGGAATAGAAGGGGAGGCAGGTTTGCCATCGCAGTTCTCAGCTTGACTTTTCCCTTTGGCTTAGTGATTTTGGTGTTCTGAGATTTATTTTCCTTTCACACTCTTAAGTTTTGCCTTCCATAAAGTTCTAGGACATGAATACAATTTAGCCAAATGGACTTTCCTTCAGTTTCAAGGAAACTGCTCCTCATTTTCATCTGGTATCTTATCAGAATGGCCTTTGCTGTCCGTCTGTCTACCAGCATTCTGATCAGCACCAGTTAGGCAATCTCTAAGAAGACTGAGGCTTTCCCTGGGGCTCTTCTCTTCTGATTCCTCATCAGAATCCCCTCAATATTTCACCCATGACAATACAGCTTTTCCCAGCATTCACTTCAAAACTGTTTCAGGCTGGGCGCGGTGGCTCACGCCTGTAATCCCAGCACTTTGGGAGGCTGAGGCGGGAGGATCGCTTGAGGTCAGAAGTTTGAGACCAGCCTGGCCAACATGGCAAAACTCGGTCTCTACCAAAAATAGAAAAATTAGCCAGGAGTGGTGGTGGGCGCCTGTAATCCCAGCTACTTGGGAGGCTGAGGCAGGAGAATAGCTTGAACCTGGGAGGTGAAGTTTGCAGTGAGCCAAGAGCATACCACTGCACTCCAGCTTGGGCAACAGAGCAAGACTCCATCTAAAAAAAAAGAAAAAAAGAAAAGATCTGGAGTCAACTGTAAATAAAGGTCGAGTGTGGTGGCTCATGCCTGTGATCTCAGCACTTTGTGAGGCTGAGGCGGGGGTATCACTTGAGTCCAGGAGTTCCAAGACCAGCTTGGGCAACATGGCAAAATCCTGTCTCTACAAAAAAAAAAAAAAAAAAAAAAAAAAGAAAGCCAGGCGTGCGCCTGTAATCCCAGCTACTTGGGAGGCTGAGGTGAGAGAATCCCTTGAACCCAGGAGGCTGAGGTTGCAGTAAGCCGAGATTGTGCCATTGCACTCCAGCCTGGGTGACAAAGTGAGACTCCATCTCAAAACAAAACAAACAAAAAAAACAACAACAAAAAATCTGTTTCAGCCTCTACCCATGACCCAGTTCCAAAGCCACTTCTATGTTTTTAGGTGTTTATTATAGCAACACTCCACTCCTCTGCTACCAGTTTCTGACGTAGTCCATTTTGTGCTGCTACAGCAAAATACCACAGATTGGGTAATATTTTTTCTTGAGATGGGGTTTGCTATGTTGCCCAGGCTGGCCTCGAACTCCTGGACTTAAGCAATTCTTGACAGACTGGGTAATTTATAAGAACAGAAATGTATTTCTCACAGTGCTGAAGGCTGGGAAGTCCAAGAACAAGGCACCACAGATTCAATGTCTAGTGAGGGCCCAGTGTCTGCTTTCAAGATGGCGCCTTGAACTCTGTGTCCTCTGGAAGGAAGGAATCCTGTGTCTTCACAATGCAGCAGGTGGAAGGGCAAAAGCGAACAAACTCCCTCTGTCAAGCCCTTTCATGATGGTATTAATCCATTCTTGAGGGCAGAGCCCTCATGACCTAACCACCTCCCAGAAGGCTATATATTTCTGTGTTGTATAACTATTGCACTGGGGATTAAGTTTCCAACACACTAATTTTGGGTGACACATTCAGGCCATAGCAGATGGGTTACTGCACTCCTTCAGATCTTTGCTCGAATAATTTCTTCTTAGTGAGGACTCCCTTCACCTTCCTATTCTGAGTCACACCCCTTTCTCGTGTGTCAGTTTTCTTCTTGCTGTTCCAGGTCCACTCTCCATCCCTCCCCTGCTTCTTCTGCCAGTGGGCCAATCTGTATGAATTACATCATTGTGTTCCCTTGCACTGTGGCTTCCAGGTGGGTTTGGCCAACAGGGGATCTCTGGAAAAAGATTGGAGGGAAGGAGGAGGTTGAAGTGGTTACTCCCCCAGCTTCCTTCTGTGGGCTCACCTTAGGCAAGTTTTGGGCTGGCTGGGTCCCAGGGAGCCTCCCTCTACATGACTCTCTACTTTCAGGTTTCCTTTACAGATCATTGACTGATCCCCAGGGACATGACAGACCCCAGTTATTTATATGGTAATCCCTGCCGTGGAAACAAATACAGCAATTCAACCACAAACTCAATCTGCATGTGACATACACACAAACCACAATAAGGCACTGCATCTCGAAGAGAGCATCTGGAATGAAAAAGTTGATCAAGATGATGGGGCGTCACATCCCCTTTGGTGCACTAGATCCGTGCTTGGATCTACTGTAATAGCCAAACCCCCAAGGAGGTCTGCAGTGATCCAATAAGGGTTCATTTGACCTATGAAGAAGATGCTGGTGCTCATGGAGAGTGTATTACTTGCCAGCAACATTGGCCTATGGCTCAAAGTGAACTAGGCATAATAACTTGTTGTCTGACCAATTCACAATTGATAGTTGGTTACAATGGATTCTGATTACCATGGGCATGCTATAGATATATAAGTGGCTGCTCTTTTCCAACAAGCAGATATCATCCAAACTCTGCTTTATTTTTTGAGATGGAGTTTCACTCTTACGCCCAGGCTGGAGTGCCGTGGTGTGATCTTGGCTCACTGCAACCTCCGCCTTCTGGTTTCAAGCGATTCTCCTGCCTCAGCCTCCTGAGTAGCTGGGATTACAGGCATGTGCCACTATGCCCAGCTAATTTTTGTATTTTTAGGAAAGACAAGGTTTCACCATGTTGGCCAGGCTGGTCTCGAACTCCTGACCTCGTGATCCAGCTGCCTCGGCCTCCCAAAGTGCTGGGATTACAGGCATGAGCCACCACGCCTGGCCGATAGCATCCAAACTCTTAAGACTGTGATGATTATCTTTGTCATGTGTTAGAGTTTCCTGGTATGACACAATCTGACAATAGAATGCTGTTTACAGCTTTGGGCCCTGAATTCCATTTCAACATGGAATTCTCCTTTCCACTTGCAGGTGGCGGGTAAAATCAAGCTTTAGTATGGCTGGTTACGGGAGCAGCTATATCAGCCACTACTTCGTCATTCTTTGCAGGCACATGGGAGGGGCAAGAGTCTACTCAATGTGCCAGGACCCCAGAATCTCTGTCCCTAACTGCCCCTTCTTTTTTGAGCATTAACTTTGACCATTGGCTGGTAAGTTCACATTGCTGTAGTTGAGGCTAACTGGGTGGACATGACTTTGGGTCTTTTTTTTTCCTTTTTTTCGTTTGTTTGTTTTCAGACGAAGTCTTGCTCTTGTCCCCCAAGCTGGAGTGCAATGGCGCGATCTTGGCTCACTGCAACCTCCGCCTCCCGGGTTCAAGCAATTCTCCTGCCTCAGCCTCCTGATTACAGGTGCCTGCTGGGATTACAGGCGCCTGCTACCACGCCTGGCTAATTTTTGTATTTTTTTTAAGTAGAGACAGGGTTTCATCATTTTGGCCAGGCTGGTCTCGACCTCCTGACCTCAGGTGATTCGCCCACCTCAGCCTCCCAAAGTGCTGGGATTACAAGCGTGAGCCGCCACGACTGGCCTTTTTTCCCTTTTTTGAAGGGCACTTGATGGGCATACACCCTGGGCAGGCAACTGACACTGCCTTTACCTAGAGGAGGGCAGTGTTCCTACCATCCATCTCCTCTGCAAATGGAGAACATTGCTGTGGTCACTATGCCTGTGCAACAGGTTCCTTCTGCTCTGCAACCACCATCCTCAGTCTCAAGGGATTGCCTTTGAGGGCTGAATAGTGACTGCTGGGTTCCCGCGAGGTCAATGCTGTAAGAAAAAGTACAGATCATTTGGCTGATTCTGGGGACATGACAGGCCTCAGCTGATATAGCAAGAACATACGCAAGCGATATCAGGAAACAGATCAGGGTCGAAGAGTAAAGAACCTCTCACCTGCTCTTCAAGGTTCGGACAGAAAAAGCTTCAACAGCCTTTAGCAGCTGCCTAGGCCAGGCTCCATTCCACAACCTACAGTATTGAACGTATCACCACCACTACCCCTGTCCTCCATACCCAGCTATGGGAGACCTTGTTGGTGTCTCACTCTCTGACCGTGGCAAGGGAATTGCTCCTAGCTGGCCATTGCCACAAACTGCTGTGCTTTAGGGTGTGAAAGGAAAATAAATCTTGGGATCCCAAAACCACTAAGCCAAAGGAAAAAGTCAAGCTGGGAACTGTTAGGCAAACCCAACTCTCATTCTATTCCTACAAAGATTAAAAAGCTACATATGGCCAGGCACGGTGGCTCACACCTGTAATCCCAGTGCTTTGGAAGGCTGAGGCAGGTGGATCACCTGAGGTCAGGAGTTCAAGACCAGCCTGGCCAACATGGTGAAACCCCGTCTCTACTAAAAATACAAAAATTAGCCGGATGTGGTGGTGAGCGCCTGTAATCCCAGCTACTTGGGAGGTTGAGGCAGGGAGAATTGCTTGAACTTGGTAGGTGAAGGTTGCAGTGAGCCAAGATCGTGCCAGTGCACTCCAGCCTGGGCAACAGAGGGAGACTCTTGTCTCAAACAAACAAACAAAAAACAAAACTGCCTACCTCTCTCACAATTTGCCCACAAGGAAATTCCTTGTGAATAAAGGACAAACAGAACTCAAAGTCATCCCTCTGCTCACATGAGACAAATGCATATCTGATTGCTTCCTTTGCCCTATTGTTTCACTAAGCCAGACCAAGGCATACGTGACTATACCTCTATGCTTCTCTCATGAGTTAATTGTATATTCAGTGAAAGGCTAATTAGAAACTCAAAAGAATGCAATCATTTGTCTCTTACCTACCTATGACGTGGAAACTCTCTCCCCACTTCAAGTTGTCCTACCTTTCTGGACTGAACCAACATACATCTTACATAATTGATTAATATCTCATGTCTCCCTAAAATGTATAAAACCAAGCTGTGCCCCGACCACGTTGGGCACATGTTGTCAGGACTTCCTGAGGCTGTGTCATGGGTGCATCCTTAACCTTGGCAAAATAAACTTTCTAAATTGATTGAGACCTGTCTCAGATATTTTTGGTTCACAGGGGGAATTTAGTTGGGAGAAATCAGGCCACAGCTACAAATGGCACAACCATGTTCCCATCCCCTGCATGGAAGGTGTGGAGGTGACCTGGCAGAATATTGAGCAGTCCTATGTATCCCCCAGGACTTGATTTGTACTCTGGATATAGGGCCTTCCTTGCTTTCTGTTTGGAAAGAATACCACCTGCATATGAGCCCTCATGATAACCCAAGACCTGTGGGCACAGCAGTGTTCCCAGTCCCAGCCTCTGGTGCTTTTGACAAGACATTCCTGGGTATTCAGTACATAGATTTCACCATTTTATGCAGATTTTCCTCCTTTAATAGGTAGAATCTACAATCCACACGGGCTTAGATATCCTGAAGGGAATTGCCACAGGGACAGCCAAGGTTCTCACTGGGGAGGTTATAATGAACTCAGGTCATGCTGGATAACCACACAGCTTTGCATCCTTTTTGGCCAGCCAGGAGAGTAGCTAGATTCACTGGACAATATCCTCTGCTGTTTCTGGATGAATACCTTTGGCCAAGTCCAGAAGCCCAAAGCTACCACGGGAACATGCCTCATGGCTCCAGGCTACTCCTCTGCCTGAGCCTTGGGCTCTTTCCTCAGACTTCACATGGTCTCCATGTCCAGGTGGCTCAGGCCTCCATGGTGGGCTTTGTACTATGACTCCAGGCCTCCCTCCTTCTGCAGTGTCTCCTCCAGCATTGCCAACAATCATTGGAAATCCCATTATAAGCCCAGTTGATTTCTACTCCTGTTGGGCATGCTTATGTTTGATGAGCCCGTAGGTAAGGGGATGAACCTTGGAAAACCAAGTTGTGCTGTATTGGAAGCCCCTAGGGGCTCACTCCAGGCTCCTAGCAAACAGATAGCAGATGGATTCCAGAGAGGGTACCTTTCCCAAAAGCAGAAATGACTCTACCTGGCCTCTACATCCCATAGGGACTCCAGGTGTCCTCAGTACTGCAAGCAATTCCCCCAGAGTCTAAGCTTGGACCTGTTTTTCTTTACTTACAAGACTAACCTCACAATTGCCTATACAAAAAGTGGAGTAGCAAGGTGGGGTTCCCCTTCCGGAGCACGCTCCATGGTGCTTCCTGCTGTGCCCTGATTCCCTGCACCTCTCTCCAACGATGATGAGCGGTTGAACAACTTAATGCCTCATTCGGCTTCCACCCTCTGTTTGTGTGTTTCTCCAGTAAAGGCTTTTCTGAGCCCATGCTCAATGACTTTGTGGTATTTGCCTTCACTCAATGCCCACATCTCTTGCACCTTAGAGCTCTGTCCTCAGATCCCTTCTTTTCTCCATCTCACTACCTTGGTGATGGCTTTACAAATCATCTGAATGCCAATGATTTTCTTTTCTTTCTTTTTTTTTTTTTGAGACAGAGTCTTGCTCTGTCACCCAGGCTGGAGTGCCATGGCCTGATCTTAGCTCACTGCAACCTCTGCCTCCCAGGTTCAAGCGATTCTCCTGCCTCAGTCTCCCGAGTAGCTGGGCTTACAAGCGCCCTCCACCACACCTAGCTAATTTTTGTATTTTTAGTAGAGATGGGGTTTTGCCATGTTGGCCGGGCTGGTCTGTAACTCCTGACCTCCACCTGCCTCAGCCTCCCAAAGTCCTGGGATTACAGGCATGAGCCACCGCATGCCTCGCCCAGACTTTTTTTTCTTTCTCATCATTATTCCCTAAACAACACAGTATAACAACTAAGTATATGGCATTTACATTGTGTTAGGTGTTATAAGTAATCTAGAGATGATTTAATGTATACAGGAGGATGTGTGTCAGTGATACGCAAATATTATGTCATTTTACATCAGGCCTTAAGTATCTGTGGAGGGGTCCTGAAACCAAACCCCATGGAGACAGAGGGACAACTGTATATCCAGAATCTGACACTTTCCCACTGTCCCTACTGAGATCCAAGCCACCACCATACCTCGCCTGAACAAGAGTGGCAATTTCAACTGGCCTCCCCACTCCCACTTCTGCCCTCTAGTCAGTTATCAGCACTGAAGCCAGAGTGCACCTTTATTTTATTTTAATAATTTAAAAATCTTTTTGAGACAGGCACGTGCCACCACACCTGGATAATTTTTGTAGTTTTTGCAGAGAACGAGGTCTCACTATACGGCCCAGGGTGGCCTTGAACCAGAGTGCTCCTTTAAAAATAAGTTGGCTGGGCATGGTGGCTCATGCCTATAATCCCAGCACTTTGAGAGGCTGAAGCGGGTGGATCACCTGAGGTCAGGAGCTTGAGACCAGCCTGGCCAACATGGTGAAACCCCACCTCTACTAAAAATACAAAAATTAGCAAGTTGTGGTTGTGTGTGCCTGTAATCCCGTCCACTTGGGAGGCTGAGGCAAGAGAACCGCTTGAACCTAGAGGTGGAGGTTGCAGTGAGCCGAGATTGCACCACTGCACTCCAGCCTGGGCAACAGAGCAAGACTCCATCTCAAAATAAATAAATAAATAAATAAATAAATAAATAAATAAATAATAAAACAAAAAGAGTCAGCTGGGTATGGTGGCTCATGCCTGTAATCCCAGCACTTTGGAAGGCCAAGGTGGGACAATGGCTTGAGCCCAGGAGTTTGAGACCAGACTGGTCAACATAGCAAGACTCCATCTCTACAGATAATAATAAAATTAGCCAGGCAAAGTGGTGCACACCAGTAGTCTCAGTTGCCCAGAAGACTGAGGTGGGAGGATCACTTGAGCCCAGGAGGTTGAAGTTGCAGTGAGCTGTGATTGCGCCATTGCATTCCAGCCTCCGTGACAAAGCAAGACCCTGTCTCAAAAAAAAAAAAAAAAAAAAAAAAAGGAAACAAAATAAATAAAAATATGAATCATGGCCGGGTGCCTGTAATCCCAGTGTTTTGGGAGGCTGAGGTGGGAGGATCCCTTGAACCCAGGTGTTTGAGGCTGCAGTGAGCTATGATCATACCACTACACTCCAGCCTGGGCAACAGAGTAAGATCCTGCCTTAAAAAAAAATGTGAACCAGATCATGCTACTCCTCTGCTTTCAAAGTCTGCAAAGGCTCCCACCTCACTCAGAGGGGAGCCAAAGTCCTTCCTGTGGCCTAGAAGGTTCTATGTGACCATCCTGACCTCTTACTTCCCTACCTCACCTACTACTTTGCCCTTTGCTTAGTCTGCTCCAGCCACTGGCTTCCTTGCTATTCTTTTAACACACCACGCACATTCCACCCTAAGGCCTGAGCACTGGCTGTTCCCTCTACTGTGAACACTATTCCTCTCTTGTCCATATAGCTAACTCTCTTACTTCTCTTAGGTGATTTGCTAAATGCTTCTTTCTCAATGAGGCCCATTCTGACCTCCCAATTTAATACTCTAATCTACCCCTCTTACCCAGCTCTATTTATTTTACCATGGCATATATTGTTTTATTTTTATTTATTTTTATTTTTGGAAACAGGGTTTCTTCTGCCACCCTGGTTGGATTGCAGTGGCGTGCTCATGGTTCACTGCAGCCTCGACCTCCCAGGCTCAAGTGATCCTCACTCATTAGCTTCCTTGAGTAGCTAGGACTACAGGCATGCGCCACCATGCCTGGCTAATTTTGTTTGCTTGTTTGTTTGGTTTTTTTTGAGACGGAGTCTCGCTCTGTCACCGAGGCTGGAGTGCAGTGGCGCAATCTCGGCTCACTGCAAGCTCCGCCTCCCGGGTTCACGCCATTCTCCTGCCTCAGCCTCTCCGAGTAGCTGGGACTACAGGTGCCCGCCACCACGCCTGGCTAATTTTTTTGTGTTTTTAGTAGAGACGGCGTTTCATCGTGATCTCGATCTCCTGACCTCGTGATCCGCCCGCCTCGGCCTCCCAACGTTGTTTTGTTTTTTTTCGTTGTTGTTTTTTGAGACAGAGTCTCGCTCTGTCACCCAGGCTGGAGTGCAGTGGTGTGATCTCGGCTGGCTGCAAGCTCCGCCTCCCGGGTTCACGCCATTCTCCTGCCTCAGCCTCCCGAGTAGCTGGGACTACAGGCACCCGCCACCATGCCTAGCTAATTTTTTGTATTTTTTTTAGTAGAGATGGGGTTTCACTGTGTTAGCCAGGATGGTCTTGATCTCCTGACTTTGTGATCCGCCCGCCTCGGCCTCCCAAAGTGCTGGGATTACAGGCGTAAGCCACTGCACCCGGCCAATTTTGTTTTTTTAAAAAAATGTTGTATAGAGACAGAGTCTCCCCTGTGTTGCCTAGGCTGGTCTGGAGCTCCTGGCCTCAAGTGATCCACCTGCTTCAGCCTCTCAAAGTACTGAGATTACAGGCGTGAGCCACTGTGCTTGGCCATGTATCACTTTGTAATGCAGCATTTAACTTATTTATCCTGTTGCCCCTGCTGGAAGATGGGCTCTACCAGGTCAGGGACCTTTGTGTTGTTCACTGATATACCTGAAGCACCTAGAATAGTGCCTAGCACTGAGTAGGTGCTCAATAAAAATGCACTGACAATGAATATCTGTTACTATATCTGCTTTGCCCCACACCCAAGTGTAAGACCCAGGGAATGGCAGATGTTCAGTAAACATCTGTTGCATGACTCAGCGGATGAGTGAATGGATGAGTCAATGAATCAATCAAAGCCTAAGTGCTGAAAATGTTAAGTATCTTCATATATCCTTTAGGGGGAACATTTTCCTTTGTAAAGTTTTTTTTTTTTGAGATGGAGTGTGTCTTTTTTTCCCAGGCTGGAGTGCAGTGGCGTGATCTTGGCTCACTGCAACCTCTGCCTCCTGGGTCCAAGCGATTCTCCTGCCTCTGCCTCCTGAGTAGCTGGGACTACAGGCACGTGCCACTACACCCAGCTAATTTTTTATATTTTTAGTAGAGATGAGGTTTCACTGTGTTAGCCAGGATGGTCTCCATCTCCTGACCTCATGATCCCATCCACCTCAGCCTCCGAAAGTGCTGGGATTACAGGCATGAGCTACCACGTCTGGCCCTTTTTAAAGTTTAATTTGCCCTTTGATTTGATATCTTTTCAGCCTCTTTCTTCCTTCCTTTCTTTTTCTTTCTTTCTTTCTTTCTTTCTTTCTTTCTTTCTTTCTTTCTTTCTTTCTTCTTTCTTCTTTCTTTCTTTCTTTATCTTTCTTTCTTTCTTTCTTCTTTCTTTCTTTCTCCTTCCTTCCTTCCTTCCTTCCTTCCTTCCTTCCTTCCTTCCTTCCTTCCTTCTCTCCTTCCCTCTTTCTCTCTTTCTTTCTCTTGCTCTGTCACCCAGGCTGCAGTGAAGTGGTATGATCTCAGCTCGCTGCAATCTCTGCCTCTGGAGTTCAAGGGATTCTTGTGCCTCAGCCTCCCGAGTAGCTGGAACTACAGGTGCCCACCACCATGCCCGGCTAATTTTTGTATTTTTAGTAGAGATGGGGTTTCGCCATGTTGGCCAGGCTGGTCTCGAACTCCTGACCTCAAGAGATCTGCCCACCTCTGGCTCCCAAAGTGCTGGGATTACAGGCATGAGCCACTGTGCCTGGCCCACATTCTGTCTCCTTTCTTTCTTCCTTCCTTCCTTCCTTCCTTCCTTCCTTCCTTCCTTCCTTCCTTCTTTCCTTCTTTTCTCTCTCTCTCTCTTTCTTTCAACAGAGTCTTGCTGTCACCCAGCCTGGAGGGCAATGACATGATCTCGGTTCACTGCAAACTCTGCCTCCTGGGTTAGCGATTTTCCAGCCTTAGCCTCCCAAGTAGCTGGGACTATGGGCGCCCACCACCACGCCTGGCTAATTTTTGTATTTTTAGTAGAGACGAGATTTCGCCATATTGGCCAGGCTGGTCTTAAACTCCTGACCTCCAGTGATCCGCCTGCCTTGGCCTCCCAAAGTGCTGGGATTACAAGCATGAGCCATCGTGCCTGGCCCACATTCTTCTTTCTTACAGGTCCCAACGCAGAGGGTGAGGACAATTAGTTTCTCCCAGGAGGAGAGGCCAATGAGACTCATGGTAATAAGAGTGACTAACATTTGCTGAGCACTTGCTGAGTACCAGCTACTGGATTGTACATTTTAGGTGTATTATTTCATGCAATCCTCACTCCTCCCTGCAAGGAGGTGGGTTCTACTTCATTACCCCATTTTACGGATAAGCACATTGAGGTCCAAGAGAAGCCAAGAAATCCAACCAAAGTCACACTGGTAATAAGTGGGGAAGCTGGAATTTGAACTCTTGCAGCCTGACTCGCAGGGACATCTACTGGATAGGTTTAGACTACGCAGGTAAGGTTTTTGGTTTTTCCCCAAAGAGTAGGAGGCGGCCATGAAGGGCAAAGGATGAACATGATCTTTTGTGTGTAAACGATGACAAATAATTCCTCCCTTTGGGGATATTGTGGGGAATATCTTGGTTCGTGGATGGAAAGCCCCCGGACAAGGGCCTGGAAGAAGAGACACACGCAAGTAAATTACCCTTTAAAGGAGGCTCAGGCTGGGCCAGAGATCTTACACATGGGCATCTACTGCCATCCTGGGGCCACTGTGCTGTATGGCACGCTGTGGGTTCCCGTCTAGTTAAATTCGGGAGGGACAGGGCTGGTCTCTGCAGTGAAAAATGGCTGCCTTCAGAACTGGGCTAGGAGCAAGGGAGGAATTCTCAGGGAGGGGGTGGTGTCCTGGGGGCAAGGACTGCAGAACCCAGGAGTGCTAGGTCTGGGGACATAGACCTGAATAAGACACAGTCCTTGCCCATAGACTGATTCGTATTAGGTAGTGTTAGTAAGACCTTGTCTCAAAAACAAACAAACAAACAAAAAAACCCGAGTCATCGTAGGAAGCCGAACTTTGTGGAGCTCTTACTAGGTGCCAGGCTCTCTCTGGGCTGCTTGCTTCATGAGCACATTCCATTTAATCCTCACAGCAACCGAGGAGTCTTGTCAGTGTCTGGGGAAGGACAGGACTCCTGGGTCCAATCCCAGTCCTGCCACTTCCTGGGGACTTCCCTTTCCGGAGCATCAGTTTCCTCAGATGTGAAATAGAGACAGAATAGAAGCTGCCTCCTGGGATTGTGGAGACCAGAGGACATAGCACAGGGGGCTCTAAAGACCATATGTGGTACATTGTCAACACGCAGTCTGTGTCCAAGAAGTGGGCTGCCAGCTCTGAGCCACAGAGATTAACCAAACAGCCAAGTGCAATGAAAAAGACCTGGGTCCCAGATCAATTATTGTCAGTAAACTTGCTATGTGACCTTGGTAAGTCATTTTCCCTCCGTGAGCCTCTTTTGCCAGCCATACAATGTGGAGTTTGGACAAAATCACTCAGATTTCTGGCTATGGGGGCTACAGAAGAAGATCTAGAAGGCTTGCCTCCATCCATCCCTGATCCTGAGCATCAGTAGAAGGAGATAGTGATTCAAGGCTCTGTGGAAATAATGAGGTGGAGGCTAGTGTGATCCGTGAGTTGCAGAGGAGCCTCGCTCCTCAAAGCGTGGTCCTTACACCAGCCTCAGCATCGCATAGGAGCTTGTTAGAAATGTAGGCCCTCAGACACCACCCTGACCCACTGGCTCAGAACCTACCACGTAACACAATCGCCAGGATGCTTCTACACACAAGTAAGTGGGACACACACTGATCTGGGGCACTGATTCTCAACCTTGGCCACATAGTGGAATCACCAAGGAGTCTTCAAAGGCTGCGGCATCCAAGCTGCGCCTCTGGGGATCTCTGCAGTGGGACCCAGACACCAGTGGTTTTTAAGAGCTCTCCAAGTAATCCCAATGTGCAACCTCATCTAATGTTGAGAAGGAATATATGTTTTATCTTTTGTGTCAACTAAAATCAATAGAAAATCTTCTAGAATGTTCACAGAGAGAGAGAGATCTGATATCTGCCACAGGGGCCAGGTAGAAGTTTGACATAAAAGCCAGGTCATGGCTGGGAGTGGTGGCTCACACCTATGTTGACAAAAAGAATCAAATTCTGTAAAATACTTGAAGAGAAATATTAGCTAAATATGAGTGACCATGGCCCATGACACAGCCCTCAGGAGGTCCTGAGATTATGTGCCCGAGGTGGTTGGGATGCAGCTTTTTTTTTTTTTTTTCTTTTTTTGAGACAGTCTTGCTCTGTTGCCCAGGCTGGAGAGCAGTGGCATGATCTCAGCTCGCGGCAACCTCTGCTTCCCAGGTTCAAGTGATTCTCCTGCCTCAGCCTCCCAAGTAGCTGGGATTACAGGTGCACACTACCACGCCCGGGTAATGTTTTGTATTTTTAGTAGAGATGGGGTTTTGTTGTGTTGCCCTGGCTGATCTTGAACTCCTGAGCTCAGGCAATCTGCCCGCCTCGGCCTCCCAAAGTGCTAGGATTACAGACGTGAGCCACCGCACCTGGCTGGTTTTATACATTTTAGGGAGGCATGAGACATCAATCAAATACATTTAAGATGTACATTGCTTTGGTTTAGAAAGGTGGGACAACTCGATGTGGGAGCTTCCAGGCTATAGGTAAACTTAAAAATGTTCTAGTTGACAATTGGTTGAGTTTGAGGACCTGAGATCAATAGAAAGGACATGTTTGGGTTAAGATAAAAGACTGGGGAGACCAAAGTTTTATTGTGTAGAGGAAGCTTATAGCTAGCAGGCTTCAGAGAGAATAGGTTATAAAATGTTTTCTTATGGGACTTAAAAGGGTTCCTGACTGTTGATTATCTCCTGGGTCTGGAAATGGAAGAGGAAAAGGAGGATTCTCTACAGAATGTAGATTATTCCCACAAGAGACAAACTTTGCAGGGCAGTTTCAAGATATAACAAGGAAATATATTTGGGGTTAAACTATTTTGATTTCTTTCCTTATTTGTTATGTGATGTTATGCTGGAGAAGTATGATGAGGCATGTTTGACCCCTACTTCCCGTCAAGGCCTAAACCAGTCTTTTGGTCTTTCAGGTTAGAGTGTGCTGGCTGAGGAGGAAGTCCATTCAGATGGTTGGGGGCCTTAGAATTTTATTTTTGGTTTACACCTATAATCCCAGCACTTTGGGAGGCGGAGATGGGAGGATCACTTGAGGCCAAGAGTTTAAGACTAGCCTGGGCAAAAAAGGGAGACCCCCATCTGTACCAAAAGCAATTAAAAAATAATAATTAGCTGGGCATAGTAGCACATGCCTGTAGTCTCAGATACTCAGGAGGCTGAGGCAGGAGGGTCGCTTGAGCCCAGGAGTTGGAGGCTGCAGTGAGTTTTGATTGCACCATTGCACTCCAGCCTAGGTGACACAGCGCCACTTTTCTTTTTTTTTTTTTTGACAGAGTCTCACTGTCATCCAGGATGGAGTGCACTGGCATAATCTCATCTCGGCTCACTGTAGCCTTCACCTCCCAGGCTCAAACAATGCTTCAGCTTCAACCTCCAGAGTAGCTGGGACTACAGGGCAATGGCACCACACTTGGCCATTTTTAAATCTTTTGTAGAGACAAGGTCTCACTATATTGCCCAGGCTGATGTCGAACGCCTAGGTTCAGGCCATCCTCCTGCCTTGGCCTCCCAAAGTGCTGGGATTACAGGCATGAGCCACCATGCCCAGCTGATCTTGTCTTTAAAAAAAAAAAAAGAAAGAAAAAAGCCAAGTCCATGACAAGAAGCCAAACTTTATGGAGCACTTACTAGGTGCCGGGTTCTGGGCTGTCTGCTTCAAGAGCACATTCCATTTAACCCGCACATTAACCAAGCTAGTATTATTGTCCCCATTTTAT
Organism: Nomascus leucogenys; assembly: GCF_006542625.1. Classification (NCBI taxonomy): domain Eukaryota; kingdom Metazoa; phylum Chordata; class Mammalia; order Primates; family Hylobatidae; genus Nomascus; species Nomascus leucogenys. Next base: position 23,032,878 of record NC_044404.1, on the reverse strand, counting down.
AGATGTGAGGCAAAGAGGTTATGATCCCTGGTCACACAGATTCACACTGGCAGTGACAGACTAAGATTTGGATCCAGGTTACCTGAATATTTCACAACTAGGCTGACCCCAGTGGTCTTTAAACTGGGTTCCTTGGAGCTCCAGTTTCCTCAGAGGTTCCTGAGGAGCTTGGGTGGGGTCAGACCAAGCCTGGAAATCTCTCTCCTTTCCCTTCCTGGCTGGAAATGACCCTGGTGGCCTCCTGACATCCCTTTTCCACACTGGGTTTGGCAGAGACTCCTTTTGGAGAGAGCATTCCTTTCTTCACCAGCCTGAAGCACTCGGGTCACATGCTGTTACCCAATGCTCCCTGACAGATCTCCCCCGCTTCCCCGCTGCTCGGGGACCCCAGAAGCTAATCCCCATGGCAGCAGGCACTCTGAAGGATTAGCGCTGGGGAAATTAGGCGCCACATCTGCCGGCCCCTGGAGAGCTTGGTAAAGCCTGTGCCTCAGAACCCAGGAAGCCATTCCTGTCCTCTGGAACACAGGGGACTCCCAGAGGCACTGGTCAGCCAAGCTGGGGCCCTAACTGCCCTGTTCTTGCTGGAACCTTCTGAAGAGGGTAAGTTGTGGCCAAGAGCCTGAGGGCCTGACCAGATTGTTCTGCGCAGGCTGGGGGTGGGAAAGAAGAGCTGGAATTCAATGCGGGGCACACAGGGTGACCAATGGTCCTGTTTGCCTGGGACTGAGGGGTTTCTGGGAATGCAGGACTTTCGGTGCTAAAATCAGGACAGTCTTGGACAATTGGGATGCTGGGTCACCTGGCAGGGGTTTCTGAGCTTGCTGCTTCTCTCACCTGGGAGGGGGAGCCATGGGAAGGGGAGGGTTGCTTTGTTCCCCCGCATCCTCAGCTACCCTCCTTGTTTTCTAGCTTTTCTCTGTCCCCTTCCTCTTTTTGCCAACCCCTCAGGACCTCTTTTTGCCTTCACTTCTCTGACTCAGTTTCCTGCTTACAGGATCTCCTGCGGTGTAGACGTGAATCCTCAAAGAGCCAGAACCTTCCATGCCTTGGAGAGAATGAAGACCCAGGTGAGGCACAGCCTCAAGAAGCTGTCACCATATGTCAGCTTCTGACACATGTCTGACCATGCCACCATCTTTCTGGCTTCAAATATTGGGCCAAATTCCCCCCACGTTATCATCATCATCATCATCATCATCATCATCATCATCATCATCATCACCATCATCATCATCTCTAGGGCTTGCACCTGCAGGCCGGGAACAGTTTCAAATGTTTTACATAAACTCACTGAATTCTCAAAACAAACCAGAAACTAACTCCTCTTCCTTTTTACATCCCCAGAGGTCCCTGCCTGGAGTGACCCAAGCTCATTCCTAACTACTTGTTCAATGACTCTGTCCTCCTCCTCCCTCCCCCTAGGCTGAGCTCATCTGTATCTGTGAGCCCTGAAGCCCTTTATCACACCTCTAGCTACCAACTGTTGAACAGCTCTCTGTGGGCTCTGCATGCACTATCTTATTTATTCTCAACTAAACCCTGTAAGATGTAGGAGCAATTGTTATCTGCATTATGCAGAGGAGAAAACTGAGACTCAAAAGGGTGAGGTCATTTGTCCAGAACTAGTAACGGCAAAGCCAAAGTCAAGTCCTGCTTCCCTGGCCCCAGGCCCTTGTGTCTGATTATGCCACTGTCCTTCTGGCTCCTTGGGGACAGATGTGGCCCAGCACACAGCAAGCCCTCGGGGATTGTTTTCTGAATAAATAACTGGACAAAGAGTAGTTGTCCCAGAGTGGGCCGTGAGCATGAGGAAGGAAGTGAGGTTGATTGGGGCGCAGAACACCTGAGAAGGAGCAGGGGTTGGCAAGTGGTGGAGCCGTGTTGTAGGTGGGGTTTGGGAGAGCCTGGTTCTTCCTGGGCCCTCCCCTGCTGCCAGCAACTTCCAGCTGGGAAGGGAAAGGAAAGAGATTTCTAGTGGCTGCTGCAAGTCAAACTGTGAGCAGCTGGCAAGCAGCTTAGAGATTAAATACTGACCCACCTTTGGGTCTGTTGGAATAAATCCTGAGATTAGAGACAGACTTGAGATGAGGCTGGGCCCCAGAGGAGGGCTACAAATTGGGGGTGCAGAGATCCCAGCTGCATTTTGAGGAGGAGCGGGGTGGTGCGTCTTACAGAGCTTGAATCTCAGCTCTGCCATTCACTGCCCATGGACTCAGCAAGTCAATTAATGTCTCTGAATTTTATTCTCCACCTAAAAATAAGCTAAGGATCTGCTGGTCACACCTTAGGTGCCAGTTAGGGGATAGCAGACTGCCTTCGCACCAAGGGGTCCTCACTGCCCCTGCGGCTCTGTGTTCATGCCAGGAGGGGAGTATCTTCCATATGATCCTGCGGCAATATCTGAGAGCCTTCTATTCACTCCTTTGTATCTGGGGTTACTCCTCCAACAGGTGGAGAATCTCAGTGCTTTTGGGATCTTTAATGGCTTTATTTTATAAAAATTTACATTTATCATTTACGTGAAATAAAATCTGTGCAGTTCTATGGGTTTTTTTTTTTTTGAGACAGGGTCTTGCTCTGTTGCCCAGGCTGGAGTGCAGTGGCATGATCATAGCTCTCTATGGCCCCTAACTCCTGGGCTCAAGCAATCCTCACCCCTCAGCCTTCCAAGTAGCTGGGACTACAGGTGCACGCCAGCATGCTTGGCAATTTTTTTCTATTTTTTTGTACAGGCAGAGACTTGCTATGTTGCCCAGCCTGGTCTTGAACTCCCAGCCTCAAGTGATCCTCCTGCCTCGGCCTCCCAGAGTTCCATGAGTTTCAACAAATGTATACAATCCCATAACCACCACCACAATAAACATATAGCACAGTTCCATGACCTCCTCAAAGTCCCTTCTGCTCTTTTGTAGGCTACCCCATCCCTACCTCCAGGCAACCATTGAGTTGTTTTCTGTTCCTATCATTTTGCTTTTTCCAGAATGTTCTATAAGTTGTATTCTATAGTCTGTAGCCATTTAGTCTGGCTTATTGCACTTAGCATCATGCCTTTGAGGTTCATCCACATTATTGCATGTATCAGTAGCTCGTTCCTTTACATTGCTTAGTAGTATTCCCTTGTATAGATGTACTATAGTTTGTCTATTTACCCACCAATTGAGGAGCACTTGGGTTGTTTCCAGTCTTTGGATATTATGACCAAAGATGATTTCAGTGAGAACCCCAGATTCTACAGCTGAAAGACACTTTTGAAATCACACAAGATATAAAGGTAAACTCTTTACAAGTAGCCCAACCCTCTTCAACACCTGGAGAAGTAGAGGCTCAGAGAGGGGAAGAGACTTGTCCAGAGTTACAACTGACTCAGGAGTGGAGCTAAGATTTGAACCCAAGTCTTTCAACTTGCAGGACCATGTAAAATCCAAAAGAATTTCCTGAGAACCTGCTAGTGCCAGGTGGGGTACTAGGTGTCCAAGGCATAAGAGCCAGGAAGGAATTCTCTGCTGGTGCTGGAGAGAATCTTTACCTTGTAGGGACCCAGACAAAGAAGCCAGTAGTAGCCAGTTACCATGAGCGGCTCTGCCTGGGGGAGAATGAGAAGGCTTCACAGATGCCTATGGGTGTTAAGGGAAGAACACAGTTTGTCTGATGGAAAAGGATAAGAGGAAACCACAGCCCCAAGGAATGGCAGGTGCAAAAGTACAGAGAGGGGCAGCGATGCGGGAGGTGGGGACATAAAGACACAGGGGGCAGGGGAGGGGCAGGGAATGGGCTGGCAGAGTTCGTCGGAGTCAGATCATAGAAAGTCTCTCTTGCTAAGATTGTTTCCTGTAGAACAGCGCCTGGCACACTGTGCTCAACATGTGAGCGATCTTTGTTGTGGAAGAGAGTGCAGGGTTGGACAGGGAGGGACAGAACATAAACTCAGCGAGACTCTCCTGGAACAGAGCCCAGAAGGCAGATGTCAGTATGTACAGACTGTTGATATATTTCAGAGTTGGCATATGAGTCAGTGGGGGACAGGTTGGTGTATTTAATAAATAGTGCCGGACTATTGATTATCCATATGGAAAAATAAAATTGGATCCCTACTTTATAACCAAAAATTCTTTTGTGTGTAAAAGTACAAAAACCTCTATTTCTGACCTCTGTGAGAAGAAAGATTTCTTAAGCACACACATGCACCATATACGCAACGCAAACCAAAAAGACAATACTGATAAATTTGGCAACAACCAAAATCAAAACCAAAAGCCCTTCTATTCAAAAATACTGTAATAGTTGGCCAGGCACAGTGATTCATGCCTGTAATCCCAGCACTTTCGGAAGTCAAGGTGGGAGGATTGCTTGAGCCCAGGAGTTTGAGACCAGCCTGAGCGACATAGTGAAACCCTGTCTCTACAAAAAATGCAAAAACTGATTACATCACTGCACTCCAGCCTGGGTGACAGAGTGAGACTGTCTCAAAACAATCCCCAAATACTGTAATAGCTAACAGGGCTTACAATGTGTCAGATAATGTTATTTTTATACATCAACTCATCTAATCCTTACAACTTTATGAGGTAAGCACTATTATCATCCCCATTTTACAGGTGAGGAAATAGAAGCACAGGTAGGTAAGTGATTTTCTTAAGGTCACACAGTGGTAAGTGGCTGAGCTAAGACTGCAAATCAGGCAATCTGGCCATGGATTCACCACTACACTATTCTGTCTCTCCACAAAAGTTATCAACACAGAGTGAAAATCAAGCCACAAACAAGAGCATATGAAGAACTCTAATAAGTAAAGAAAAGAGAATAGAAAAAGACCAAGCAAAGGAGAACAGTCCAACTGCAGAAAATCAAACCCAAATACATACAATAAATACATGAAAAGGTATTCAACATTATTAGTCACCAAGAAGATGCAGATTAGAAACATTAATAGCAATGAGAATCAAAGGTGGGACGAGTACAAATTGGAATGACAACTTTAGAGAGGAACAGAATAGTATGGAGCTAAGTTGAAGACGGCTGTACCTTGCCACCCAGAAATTTCACTTCTAGCACAGGACTCCCAACTGGACTGTAAAATAGTTACGTTTTTAAGGTAGTCTGGCCCTTGGCTCTAACTACTACACTACCCAGTATGTTTATACAACAACACACTCTACAGAAGTCAAAATGAATAACCCAGAACTGTAGTTAGCTAACTGAATAAAAAGCAAGTTGCAGGAGGATTATACAGTATGAAATCATTTAATTACATTCAAAAATGTGCAAAACAATACTACATGCTGTTTATGGAAACATAAACACATAGTAAAAGAATAAACGTGCATAATTATGATAAACACCAAGATCAAGCACGGATGTTACATTTGGGGAGAGCAGGAAGGGACTGAGATCCATGAAAGGTACATAGAGGACTTCAACTCCACCTAGGATGTTTTATTTTCACCCAGTCATTCATTTAACAAATATTTATTAGGGTCTGCTATGTTGCAGGAACTGTTTGGGTACTGGGAATACCTCAGTAAACAAAACAAACAACAATCCTTATGGGATGGGGAGACTAAACAGACAAAGTAAATAAGTAAGGACATAGTATATTTAAAAAATGTAAATATATGAGAAAAATATGATAAAATGTTAAGATTCAACAAAGTCGAGTGTTGAGTGCCCAAGGATTCATTACATTATAAGCCTGTCTGTCTCCCTCCCTCTCTCTCTCTCTCTCTCTCTCTCTCTCTCTCTATATATATATATATATATACATATGGCACCATTATATATATGTATATATGTGTGTGTATATATGTATGTGTGTGTGTGTGTGTATATATATATATATATATATATATATATATATACACATATGGAGAGAGAGAGAGAAACAGGGTCTTGCTCTGTGGTCCAGGCTGGCATGTAGTGGTGCAATCATGGCTCACTGCAGCCTCAACGACCTCTCAGGCTCAAGCAATCCTCCCACCTCAGACTCCCGAGTAGCTGGGACCACAGGCATGTACCACCACACCCAGCTAATTTTTATTTTTATATTTATTTATTTTGAGACAGGGTGTCGCTCTGTCATCTAGGCTGGAGTGCAATGGTGTGATCTTGGCCTACAGCAACCTCCACCTCCCAGGCTCAAGTGATTTTCCCACCTCAGCCTCTTGAGTAGCTGGGATTGCAGGCACATGCCACTACACCTGGCTAATTTTTGTATTTTTTGTAGAGGCGAGGTTTTGCCATGTTGCCCAGGCTGGTCTTGAACTCCTGGGCTCAAGTGATCCACCCACCTTGGCCTCTCAAAGTGCTAGGATTACAGGTGTGAGCCACTTCACCCAGCCAATGTTTATTTTTTTTGTAGAGAAAGGGTCTTACTATGTTGCCCAGGCTGGTCTCAAACTCCTGAGCTCAATTGATCCTCCCATCTTGGCCTCCCAAAGTGCTAGGATAATAGGAGTGAACCTCTGGGCCCAGTGTGTATTTTTCAGTAAGCTTGAAATATTTTCTAATTGTAACAGGCCAGGAGGGCTTGATGACTGGCTGGAGGTAAGGATTGAAGGACATAGAGGGGCCCAGGCAGACCCTGAAGCATGACTAAGTGGAGGCAGGTGCCATGAGGTGATGTTGAAAATAAGAGAGAAGGAGGAGGGGGTGAAACAAGTGAGTTTTCTGCTTCGGATGTTGAGTTCCAGATGCTTGAGGACTTCCAGGTGGAAATGCTTGGGAGGCAGTTGAAATGGGAGTCTGAAGTAGAGGGGAGAAAGCTGGGCAGAAGAGAATTGGAAACCATTAGCATGTGGCTGGTGTCCCTGTGCATGAGATCACCTGGGGATTGCATCTTTCAGGGAATTTGTCCACATTTAAACTGTCAAATGGATTGGTATAAAGTTGTTCATAATATTTCTCTGTAGGATCTGTAGTGATGTCTCCTTTCATTTCTCATATGGTAATTCACCACTGAGGGATTGCGTGTGTACTGAGGATAGAGGAGGGAAGGGGGAGAAATACCACGTTTGTAGGACAGAAGTGGAAGATGTGCCTTTGAGAAAGGGAAGTAGGCAAGGAGGAGTTAATGCAATGTATTTGGTTAACACCCTTCTCCTCATAAAACTGTAAACCTCCAAAAGGCAGGGAAGAGTTCCTTTCTGTTCACCAGTATATCCTCAATATCTGGCTCAGTGCCTAGCACATAGGAGGCATTCAATAATAGCTAACACACATGTAGTGTTACCATGTGCTAGCTACTGTTCTAATTTATTAACTCATTTAATCCTTGCAACTGAATACAAGTAGGTACTATTATTTTTAAGGAATTGTATTGAGATATAATTCATATGACATAAAATTCAGCATTGTTAAGTGTACAATTCAGTGGTTATAGCATATTTACAAGATTGTGCCATTAGCACCATAATCAATTTTAGAACATTTTCATCACCCCCACAAAAACTCATAGCCATTAGCAGTGACTCTTCATTCCTTGCTACCCCCATCCCCTTGCAACCAGTAATGTACTTTCTGCCTCTATGGGTTGTCTATCTAGACATTTTATATAAGTAGAAGAATGAAATATGTGCCATACTTGTAAGTTTTCTGAGGCCTCCCCAACCATGTTGAACTGGGAGTCAATTAAACCTCTTTCCTTTATAAAGTACTGTCTTGGGTATGCCTTTATTAGCAGTGTGAGAACAGACTAATACAGGAGAGTTGAGGAAAGCTTCCTGAAGGTGGTGGCATTTCAGCTGGTCTTATGATATTTCACTAAGTCCATAGGGGAATGAGGTACAGCAAGCAGAGGGGTGGGTGCTCTTGCAGGGCAGAACTATTGAAAGAGTCACACTGGGAAGGGCATTGGTTTCACAACTGTGAAATTTATCCAAAGCTGTGGGCTCTTGTGACGTCTGGCTAACCTGAGACCTAGGAGGGGCCCGGGTTAGGGTCCCTCTCTTCCCTCTGACTGACCCCCAAGGGGACTGTACCTTATGTCCTTGCTCTCCCAGGATGGCTGGTGGCCCAACTTGCTGAAAGTGAAGAAGAAGTGGCTCCTCCCGGCCATCTGCAGCTTCTTCTGCTTGCTCTCAGTGGTCATGACTGGCTGCTTTCTGTGGCAGTATCACCTCCCCAAGCTGAAGACCGGTGAGTGCAGAGACAGCCTTGAGTTCCTCCCCATAGCCCCCTGGGTCCTCCTGGGCTTTCAGCTGCTGTCCCTGATTCTAGTGTGCAGAGGAGGACCATAAGATTTAGACTCAGAAGCTCTGGACTCCATTCTGAGTCCAGCTCTCAGTAGCTGTGCATCTTTGGGACAGTCTTGTGGCCTCTCTGTGCCTCGATGTTCTCGTGTATAAAATGAGGATCCTGATGCCACTGGGGTTTCTTCAAGACACCCAGTTTGGGGGTAAAATTCAAGGACACCAAAGGAAGAACAAACGGTGTTTCCCTTCCTCTGCCTTTGGCCGCCATGATGGAATCTCCAGGCTCTAGCCCCCTTTCAAGACCTTCCTGCAGCTGTATCTAAGACCTCAATAGGAACAACTCACCGGTGTTCAGGGGCCGCAGCTGCCAAGCCTTGCAGCCTCTCCTTCCTGAATGGGTCAAGGCCCAATAAAGGAGCCACCACTGCTAGGCTTCAGACAAAGCAAGTGATTATTTCCCATGATTCTGTGGGCTGGCTGGCAGCTCTGCTGCTGGTCTAGCTTGGGCTTTCTCTGGTGCACTGGGCAAGTCGACTTGGGGGTCCGGTTGAGGGGGGCGGCCTCTCCCTCAGCGTGGACTCTCGCTCTCAAGGCCGCTATCCCAGATCTGTCCACAAGGTGGCAGTGTTCGCAGGGAGTAAGCCCCTTAAGGTCTAGCCTAGGAAGGTCGCAATTTGTTCCGCCTCATTCTTTTGGCCAAAGCAAGTCACAAAGCCAGCCAGCTTCGAAGGTGGAAGGAGCTGACAGAATTTATGGTCATATGGCTGAGCACGGTGGCTCATGCCGTAATCTCAGCACTTTGGGAGGCCGAGGGGGGCGGATCACCTAAGGTCAGGAGTTCAAGACCAGCCTGACCAACATAGTGAAACCTTGGCTTTACTAAAAATACAAACATGAGTCGGGCATGGTGGTGGATGCCTGTAGTCCCAGCTACTCGGGAGGCTGAGGCAGGAGAATCGCTTGAACCCGAGAGGCAGAGGTTGCAGTGAGCTGAGATCGTACCATTGCACTCCAGCCTGGGCAACAGGGTGAGACTCTTGTCTCCAAAAAAAAAAAAAAAAAAAAAAGAATTTATGGTCATATGAAACCTACCACAGGGACCTTGTCTCAGTTTTGGGTGGAGTCTCAGGGCGCAGTGGAAGACGAGGAGGATGTATTAATAGTCCTGGAGGGTGCTCATCCACCTTCACACCCCACTCTAGCCTTAGAAGAAAAGGCTTGGGTGCTGCTGTGATGGTATCACAGCCTGAATCCTATCCTGCCAGCACTTCACCTTCTCCCCTGAGGTGCCGAGGAAGCCACACACCTGGACAAAGGCAGAACAGACTCAGGCCCCCAAAGCCCCGATACTCAGCTCTGGTGAGAGAATGAGTTGTCGCTGTGGTTTAGGCCTGGGTCCTAAGTAGGGCTCGAAGTCCACCCAAACACATAATCAGGATGAGGGCAGGTCAGACAGACAGATGTGGCTGAGCCTGCCCCACGCAGCCAGAATGGTCTAAGTCCGCTGACCACAGGGAGATGCGAAGCTGGTTAAGCAAGAGAGGGGAGTACAGCGATCACCAATCAGGAGCTGTGGCCTGCAGGGCTGTGCCTCCTCCCTAAGGGCACACTCTGCTCCATAGGACCCTCAGGGGCTAGGGCAGGTCTCTGCACCCTGATATTCCCCCGGCTCGGCTCGGCTGGGGAGGGCTGTCCTTGAGGCACTGCTCTGGCCTTTGCTGCCACTTTCCCCCTAGATTCCTATCCTGATCTCTGTCCCCTCCTCACCATGTGATGTTCCCTCCAGGTTCCCTGGGACCAGAGGAGACCTCTGCCCCTGTGAGGATGTGTCCCCGGCACCCTGAGCCCGTGCCCCTGGCCCACCCACTCCCCGTGTTGAAGCAGGCCCTGGAAAAGGTCAGTGATGACCCAGGAGGAAACGGCGTGTGGGCTGGGCCTGGGTGATGAAGGGGAGGGCAGTCCCTCTGTGCTGGCAGTAGCATTCATTCATTCATTCATCCAACATGTATTTCTTGAGCATCTACTCTGTGCTAGGCACTATGGATACGGCAGGAAGAAGACACTGACCTGCTCTCAAGAAATTACTAATCTGGAAGTGAGAGGAACAGTGAAGATACCAAACATTTATAACCCTGGGGCAAGAGTGAGGGTAAGAAAAGTTTAGGGGACTTTGGGGGGCACAAAGGAACGGGCCTTAGGGTCAGAGAGGGCTTCTGGAGGAAGTGGTGTCTAGGCTGAGATGTGAATAAGTAGCAGATGCCCAGATGACGTGTGTGTGGTGAGGGAGCCTGGGGATGGAGAGGTGTGCTCCAGCCAGATGGAACAGCACGTGGAAGGGCCTGGAGGCTGCAGAAAGTATATGACACATACAGAGAACTGAGAGGCCATAGGTGGGAAGCAGGGAAGCTGAGACAGGAGAGGATGACAGAGCCCATATTGCAGAGGCCACCGCGATACGATTAAACACTCCATGCTCCCCAACACAACATTTACCATTGCAGGATGGCCAAACCCTAGAGGCAGGTGTCAGTCAGCTCTAGTCTGTGCCAGTCAGGGCCCAGCCACTTGGGTCACCCACTATGGGAGACATGGAGATGAGTGAAACGTGATCAGAAGTATATGAGCCGCAGCATGGCGGGGGAGACTCAAAACTGTCATCCGAGGAACAGTTAAAGAGAAAGCGTTGTTGAGTCCTGAGAAGAGAACGCGTGGGCCAATGCAGAGACAAGAATCACTGCTTGCAAATACCTGAAAGGTTTTTGTGAAGGGGAGAGAACAGAAGGGTGCTATGTGGCCTTCAGGAGTTATAGCAAATTTTCAAAAAAGCAACGATAATAACCATGCTGCCTTCTGCTGAGCACCTGGTATGCGCCATTGCCATGTAACCACTTACATGCATTCCTCATGAGTCCATATCTATTGAGGGGGAGACAGAGGCTCAGAAAGGCAAAGTTAGAGCCAGGCGCGGTGGCTCACACCTGTAACCCCAGCACTTTGGGAGGCCGAGATGGGTGGATCATGAGGTCAGGAGTTCAAGACCAGCCTGACCAACATGGTGAAAGCCTGTCTCTACTGAAAATGTATAAAAAATCAGCCAGGCATGGTGGCATATGCCTGTAATCCTAGCTTCTCAGGAGGCTGAGGCAGGAAAATCGCTTGAACCCAGGAGGCGGAGGTTGCAGTGAGCTGAGATCGTGCCACTGCACTCCAGCCAGGGCGACAGAGCGAGGAAAAGAAAGGCAAAGTTAGTGCAGGGATGGAAAGTGGAGGTGGACCAAGCTCAGCCAAGGATATGTAAAATCACTTGGCAAGGTGGTCCGGCAGTTAATTAAGTTGTAGGGGCCAGGTGCAGTGGCTCACGCCTGTAATCCTAGCACTTTGGGAGGCTGAGGCGGATGGATCACCTGAGGTCAGGAGTTCGAGACCAGCCTGGCCAACATGGTGAAACCCTGTCTCTACTAAAAATACAAAAATTAGCCGCACTTGATGGCATATGCCTGTAATCCCAGCTACTCGGGGGGCTGAGGCAGGAGAATTGCTTGAACCCAGGAGGCGGAGGTCGCAGTGAGCAGAGATGATGTCACTGAACTCCAGCCTGGGCACAGAGCTAGACTCTGCTCTCAAAAAACCAAAAACCAACAACCAAAACAACAAAAAAAGAAGTGGGGCTGGACTTAGCACAAGGTTCCAATCTTGATTCCATCAGCCAGTAGCCACTTGGGCAAGTCACCTCATATCTCATAGGCTCTCATTTCTCATCTGTAAAATGGGCAGAAATTAGCACTGACTCATGAGGATGAAAGGAGACAATGTATGAAAATCACTTTATGCCATGCCTGGCACATTCTAAACGTCCAATAAATGTCAGCTGTTATCATCATCACTGCGCTTCATCATTGAAAATGATGAAGTATTTTCAATAAATGTTCAGGCTAAGTGATGTGGCTCATACCTGTAATCACAGCATGTTGGGAGGCTGAGGTGGGAAGACTGCTTGAGGTCAGGAGTTGGAGACCACTCTGGTCTACACGGTGAGACGCCGTCTCTACAAAAAATCAAAAAATTAACTGGGTGTGGTAGCATGTGCCTGTACTCCTAGCTACTCCACAGGTTGAGGCGGGAGGATCACTTGAGCCTGGAAGGTTGAGGCTGCAGTGAGCTGTGCTTGAGCTACTGCACTCTAGCCTGGGTGACAGGGTGAGACTTCATCTAAAAACAAAATAAAATAAATAAATAAATAACCAAACAAATGTGCAAAGAGGGCCTACGGGCACTGTATTAATAGTGAATTTCCCAACACTAGGGGTTCAGGCTAGGCCTATTGGAGGTTTTTTAGGGTATCAGACATGGGTTTGACTAAAGCAGCTGTTGGTTTTTTTGTTTTTGTTTTTGTTTTTTTTTTTGAGACGGAGTTTCGCTCTTGTTGCCTGGGGTGGAGTGCAGTGGCGAGATCTTGGCTCACTGCAACCTCTGCCTCCTGGGTTCAAGTGATTCTCCTGCCTCAGCCTCCCAAGTAGCTGGGATTACAGGTGCCTGCCACCATGCCCCGCTAATTTTTTGTATTTTTAGTAGAGACAGGGTTTCACCATGTTGGCCAGGCTGGTCTCGAACTCCCGACCTCAGGTGATCTGCCCGCCTTGGCTTCCCAAAGTGCTGAGATTACAGGCATGAGCCACCATGCCCAGCCTTAAAGCAGTCATTTTAACCCCCTCTCCTTTTTTTATTGTGCTAAGAAACTGTTTCTTTGAGAAAACATCTTACGAAGAAGCCCAACGGTGGAGGCCCCAGCGCATGGGGCATGGGGCATGGTTTGGAGGCTCACTGGGGTGCTGCATGCAGGGTGTGACTGTGGAAGAGGGTGGCTGTGCAGATGATTACCGAGGGTGAGGGCAGGGGGGCCTGTCACTGCACCTGTTCTTCTCCCTCAAGGTGGACCAGATCCTGCGCCAGGCAATGTCTGCCCCAGGCGTGGCTGCCATGTCTGCAGTTGTCATCCACAATGACACTGTGCTCTGGACAGGGAACTTTGGGAAGAAGAATGGCTCAGACCCGGCTTCTGGGGCCCCCAATGAGTACACCATGTACAGGTCAGCTGGGTGATCTCTAGGGTCCCGTGGGGGGGTAAGGGATGGAAGGGCAAGGGGGACCTAGGAGGTCAGGAAACTGAAGAGAGTCATGGCTGGGGTCTAACCTGCCAGGGCATATTATGAAGTCTTGACAGTTTTATAGAAGAAGAGACTGAAGTCCAGAGAGGCCTGAAGTCCAGTGAGTGCCCAGTGTTACATCACAGGGGTAAAAGGTCAGGAAGGAATCCCCTCTGGAAAGAACCTTAGCCCTAAACCTCCCAAACTAGAAAAGGCTACCTTGTGCCCATCTCCCCAACCCTGACCATGTGCCACAAAGGAACCATAACCAGTTCCTGGGTCCTTGCCCCAGGTCCCTGTCAAGTGGCAGCAGTGGCCCAGATGCAAACAGATGGGGACATTCAGTTGCATACCTGGAGTCTCCCCTTCTGCATGCTGCCTGCAGGATCCTCAAAGTTCATGATGCAGAGTGAACACATTTGTTCCTGGGGACACTGTGGGTTTTACAGGAGTCCAGAGGGAATTGTATTTAAATTGCACCTGCTTTGTGCCAGGCATGGGGCCAACAGTTATATGTGCTGTCATGTATTGAGCACTTACCACCTCCCAGGTATGTAGACAGGCACTTTGCATGCACAACCTCGTTCCATCCTTTTATTAATGCAACCGGTGAAGCAGGCAATGAAACTGAATCTTAGATGGGTCTAGAAACTTGCCCAAGGCCACATGGCCAGTGAGAGGCAGAGGCACCACCCAAACCCAGGTCTGTCCCTGAATGGGAAATGGCTAGAAAAGAGCCTGGCCCAGGGTATCCATCCCACCTCAGCCCCTCGGCTTCTGGTTACGTTCTCAAGCATCCCAAAGGCAGCTCCACAGAGGCTGGTTAATTTCTGTCGGAGATGTTGACTTAAGCAGGGATGCAGTGCTTTTTTAGAACACTAAAAAGTTGCAGGCTGGGGGCAGGAGGTGGGTTGTGGGGCCAACAGGATGCCCTTTGACCCCTTGTATTCCCAACATTATCTAGGATCTCCAGCATCTCCAAGATCTTTCCTGTCCTCATGCTGTACCGTCTGTGGGAGGAGGGCATCGTGGCCTCCCTAGACGACCCTCTGGAGCGGTATGCCAGCACCTTCACCATTAACAACCCGCTGGGCCTGGCATCAGCTGAACAACAGGGCCTGATGGACGGGCTGGAGCAGGTGGGCCCCGCCCCAAGGCCTTCACCTGTCACCCTTCGAAGGATGGCCAGCCAGCTCTCAGGTGAGTCTCAGCACTGACTCAGGCTGACCCAGACCATTTCAGGTGGGGAAGCTGAGGAACAGGTTCTCATCCAGCCAGGCTGGGCTCACTCTTGGCTCTGCTTCCTGAACTGGCCCTACATCCCTCTCACGGGATGTGGGTGGTGGGCCAGGGAAAGAAACATCTCTCGAGGTAAAAGCTGAACTGAAGCCTGGAAATTTAGACCAAGTAGAAACAGCAAGATGAGTTGGCAGGTCCTACTCATCAGCGCAGGTCAAAATCAAGCTGATAAGGCAACAGCAAGTCAACGAGTCAGTATGTGGCCAGGCTCAGTGGCTCATGCCTGTCATCCCAGTCCTTTGGGAGGCCGAGGTGGGAGGATCACCCGAGCCCAGGAATTCTAAGCCAGTCTGGGCAACATAGTAAGACCCCATCTCTAAAATTTTTAAAAAATAGCCCAGGCATGGTGGTACATACCTGTAGTCTTAGCTACTCGGGAGGCTGAGGTGGGAGGATCACTTGAGCCTAGGAGTTGAAGGCTGCACTGAGCTATGATTGATGACATAGTAAGATCTGGTCTCTAAAAAGAAACAAAGTTTATATTTGTAAACAATTCTACATGGAAGACCTAATTTCCCTTAATATATAAAAGTCACCTACAAATTATTACAAAGACCAACAGCCCAGCAGAAAAATGGGTAAAGGAGAGAAACAGAATTGACAGCTCACATAAAATACTCTTAAGAGTATTAAGGGCTGGGCATGGTGGCTCACGCCTTTAATCCCAGCACTTTGGAATGCTGAGGCAGACGGACCACCTGAGCTCAGGAATTCCAGACCAGCCTGGCCAACATGGTGAAACCCTGTCTCTACTAAAAATACAAAAAATCAGCTGGGTGTGGTGGCTTGTGCCTGTAATCCTAGCTACTCCAGAGGCTGAGGCAGGAGAATCACTTGAACCTGGAAGGTGGAGGTTGCAGTGAGCTGAGATCACGTCATTGCACTCCAGCCTGGGTGACTAGAGAGAAACTCTGTCTCAAAAAAAAAAAAAAAAAAGAATATTAAGAAATATTAAAAGGTGCTCAACTTCATTCATAACAATATAAATGTAAATTAAAACTACACTGAGACATGTTTTCCTCCATCAGATTGGCAAATATGAACATGATGGATGCCCTGAGTTGGTGAGGTCTTGGTAAAACAGGCCTTCTTACCCATCAATGCTGGGAATTTAAATTGGTGCAGCCATATGGAGGGCAATTGGTAATATCACAATTTAAAATGTGTGTCCCCCTTGACTCAGCAATTTCATTTCTAGGAAATTCTCTTACAGATGTACTCACCCATGTCTGGCATGGAGGATGTATAATACACAGTTGATCACTACAGCACTGTTTGTAATAGCAAGAGACTGAAACAACCTAAATGTCCATCAATACGGGAGTGGCTAAATGAACTATGACACAGCTGTACAATCAAACACGGTACAGCGTTAAGAAAAGGAGAATCATGTTCTGTGTGTACTGAGATGGAATAAGAGAATACTAAGTAGGAAAAAAGCACGTAACAGCATATTTTGTGTGCTACCATATAAATAATTACAATAATATATACATATATAATGGATATGTGTATATGAATATATGTGTAATGTACATATTATATAACACACGTATGTAATATATATTAGCTTATATATGCATCAAATATCTTTGGAAGGGAGCTAAAGAGATTGAAACATTAGGTTGCCTCTAGGAAGGGGAAATGGGTAGCTAGGGAGACGGGTAAGAGGAAAATTTTTCATTTTATACGCTTTGATTTCCTTTGAATCTTGACTCATGTAAATTAATTACTTATTAAAATAAACTATTTTATAATCATAAAGCTATGATAAGTCAAGATGAAGTCGACAAGGTTGGGGGCAGGAGCAGGCTGGCACTGGAAGATGAAGCCAGGGCACGGGAATTGGGCAGGGCAGGATCAGGAACAGAGCAAGGCGGATGCGGAGGGATTGCTCTGAAAGCTTTTTAAGGACCCTCTCTTGGCCTTTAGAGGGAGGGGTGCTGGGTTTTGCTGTGATTGACACAGGTAAGGAGGAGAAGACAGGTACTGTCTGCTCCGCCCCAAACGCCTTTGGTCATATCTGCAGTCATAAACCCATCAACTCCAAAAGGTAGGAATCCCTCGAGTTCCCACCACGTCACCATTTTACAAAGTGTGTTCAGGCCCGAGTCTCAGTCAATGGATGTGGTTGGTGTCACTCCCATACACAGAACTGGGGCTTCTTCCTCCTCCTCCTCTTTCTCCTTCTCCTTCTTTTGGCAGGGTCTCACTCTGTTTCCCATGCTGGAGTGCAGTGGCATGAATATGGCCCACTGCAACCTGGCCTCCTGGGCTCAAGCAATCCTCCTGCCTCAGCCTCCCAAGAAGCTAGGGCTATAGGCACGTGCCACTGAGTCCAGCTAATTATTTATTTTTTGTAGAGATAGGGTCTTGCTATGGTGCCCAGGCTGGTCTCAAACTCCAGGTCTCAAGTGATCCTCCCGCCTCAGCCTCCCAAAGTGTTGGGATTACAGGTGTGAGCCACCACACCTGGACCAAACTCTTTTTTTTTTTTTTTTGAGATGGAGTCTTGCTCTGTTACCTAGGCTGGAGTGCAGTGGTGCGATCTCGGCTCACTGCAACCTCCACCTCCCTGGTTCAAGCAATTCCCCTGCCTCAACCTCCTGAGTAGCTGGGATTACAGGTGCACACCACCATGTCCAGCTACTTTTTTTGTATTTTTAGAACAGATGGAGTTTCACCATGTTGGCCAGCGTGGTCTCGAACTCCTGACCTCAGGCAATCCGCCCGCCTTGGCCTCCCAAAGTGCTGGGATTACAGGTGTGAACCAGCGCGCCCAGCCCCAAACTTTCTATAGTTGATAGCAATTATTTTTTGAGCAGTTAGTATGTGCCAGACACCATACTAAACATTTTATCTAATCTAATCTAATCTAATCAGCCCTTGGGTACAAGGATTATTTCCCTTATATTACAGATGAAGGACTGGGGCTCAGAGAGGCCCAGTGACCTGCCCAATGACACACAGGCAGGAAGAGAAGGCAGGACTGGAGTCCACGCTAGGCTGATTTTCTTTTTAAAAAAACCGATTTGTTGTTGTTATCTCTCAACTCATGGAAGGTGGGGAGGGAGTGCACCCAGGGGCCCACCATCCCACCCTCAGCTGGGCCCGGTAAGTCTGACCACTGCTTCTCCCTAGGGCTGCCCAGAAGGCTGCGCTCCACTTCACTGCTGTGGAAGGGCAGCACCCAGGAGGCCCTGAACCTGCTCAAGGATGATGTGCTGGTGGTGGACCCGGGAACCAGGTGAGGAGCATACCCTGATGCCCAGTCTCATGTTAGGAGCCTCCTGGGGAGACACACCTGCCTGGCAAAGAGCCCACATCACCTCATCCTAGGTGGTCAGAGCCAGGAGAGAACTGCGCCCCAGCTGGAAAGGCCAAGGCCTAGTGAGGGGAGGCCAGCAAGGCAGGGGAGAGCTGGGCCCAGAATCCTGTTCTGTTTAAATGGAATGTTTTTTCCATTCACCCACTTAACATTTATTGAGCACCTACTTTGCCCAGATGGTGCTAAACACCTGGTTTGCTCCTCATGGAGTTTGCACGCTTATTTGTGAGCAAATAAGCAAGGTGAATACAGATTTTGCCAGGCTGGAAATAAATGGGTTGCTGACCAGATGGGGAGTGGATAGCTGGGTGGCCACTGAACAGAGAAGCCCCACTCTGGAAGCAGTGGGGCTGGACAGAGGACAATGGCACTCCCCAGCTTCAGGGGCCTCTGTCTGAGCCGCTGGTCAGTGACCCTTTTCCAAATTTGTCTCTCTGCTTCTCCAAATGCTGAACCAAATGCTGAACCACTTCCCTTAAGGAAGAAATGATCCAGGTGATGCAGAGAGAGGAGATGCTTGGACATCTTCAGGCTGGAGGTCTCCTCTCAGCTCTGAGAATAACTTATTGCAATGTGACCTTGGGTGGTGCACTTTATCTCTGTTAAACTCATCTAACTAATCTTCCTCAACTGCAAAAATAAGGAAGTTGGCCCAGAGTTCAGGAATGCCTAGTAGAATTTGTGAATTTTCACCCATCCTTGCACCTTTCTAAGGCACTATTTTAGAGCTTCTGAAACTGTATTTGCTCTGGGAAAGAAAAGAGGCCTTTTGCCTGGAAGAAGGGAGGGGTGAGACTGCCTCATACATGGTCAGTATCATTTTTGTTTCCCCAGAGCAGTGTAAGCCTTTAATTTTCCATTAGATAAGATAAATCATACTAAAGTGTGAAGGACCAGTAAGATTTGTGTGACTGCTTTCCCAGGTGCACTGCTGAGCCCAGCCCTCCCCCATCCTGCTGTATGACCCTGAGCAATTCCCTGCCCCTCTCTGGGCCTTGCTCTTCCCAGATGTAGAAGAGAGAGTTAGAGTCAGTGCTCCAAAGTCTTGCAGGTTCCTTCCCAGCCCCGCCCAGTCCCATGAAACTGGTGGCATTTCAGACAGCGTGGGCAGGTGAGGAGGGGCCCCGTCCCAGTTGCCACTGCTCTCCTTCCAGGTGCCATTACAGCACGCTGGCCTTCTCGCTCCTGGCCCACGTCCTGGCAGCTCACACCGCCCAGGGCGACTACCAGCGCTGGGTCTCGGAGAACGTGCTGAAGCCGCTGGGGATGGCAGACACGGGGTTCGACCTCACGCCCGTCGTGCGCGCGCGCCTGGCCGCGGGCTTCTACGGCAGTGGGCGGCCGGCGCCACTCTATGACCTGGGCTGGTACCGGCCGTCGGGCCAGATGTACTCCACCGCCGCCGACCTGGCCAAGTTGGCCGTGGCGCTCCTGGGCGGCGGGCCCCGGCGGCTCCTGAGGCCCGACGCGGCCAAGACTTTGCTGGCGCCGCTGCTGGCCTGCCCGGGCGCCTACTTCGCCAACGAGACGGGCACGCCGTGGGAGTTCCACGCGCAGCGGGGCTACCGCGTGGTGCGCAAAGACGGCGACCTGGACGGCTACGCCGCCACCTTCTCGCTGGTGCCCCCACTGCGCCTGGGCCTGGTGCTGCTGCTGGCTGGGCCGCGGCCGCCCGGGCCCGACCTGGTGGCACAGGCCTACGATGAGCTCCTGCCCGCCCTGGAGCGCGCCCTCCGGGAGGCCGAGCCCGGCCCGGCTCCGCCGCCCAGCGCGCGCCCCTTCGCCGGCTACTTCACCTTCGCCAACCTGACTTTCTATGAGGTGCGCGCCGGGCCGGCGGGCGAGCTGAGCCTGCGCCAGTTCGGGCCACGAGTGGAGGCGCTGGTGCCCCCAGCGTTCCGCACTCTGGCGCTGCGCCACCTGCACGGCCGCGTCTTCCAGCTGCACGTGGCCCGCGAGTTCCCCTGCGCACTGCCGCTCGGCGACACGTGGCTCTCGCTTGAGGCCCAGCATGGGCAGCTGGTCAACTTCTACCCCTTGGATCACCACGGGCTGTCACCCGGCTTCGACGTGCCCGGCCTCAACACGTACAGAGTGCTGCGGCTGCAGCGCAAGCCGGTGTTCAAGACCCAGTGACCCCGGGCTCTGCCTGGAACCCCCTGCCCTTGGCCTCCCAGCTTTCTAGAGTAAGGTTTGGAAGGGGAGGCTGTGGGGATGCCTGCTGGAGAACCCGGGTAGTTGGCAAAGTGGAGTAGGGTGGTGCTACTCAAAGTGTGGTCGCGGACCACAGCCGGAAATTCAAATTTCTCCACATCTATAGGGGAGGAAGGATTAAGTACAGGCATTAAGAGTAAGCATTTAGAAACTTTAACAGGCAACCAAAAATTTAAGCATCGAAACAGTACTTTTGTGCCTGTTGAATCTAAAACAAAATATGGGCTTGTATTTTGTCTTTTAAAAATAAACCTAAGCAGCTGGGCGTGGTGGCTCACGCCTGTAATCCCAGCACTTTGGGAGGCCTTGGCGGGCGGATCACTGGAGGTCAGGAGTTCGAGACCAGCCAGGCCAACACGGTGAAACCCCGTCTCTACTAAAAATACAAAAATTATCCAGGCATGGTGGAGGGTGCCTGTAATCCCAGCTAATGGGGAGGCTGAGACAGGAGAAACACTTGAACCTGGGAGGCGGAGGTTGCAGTGAGCCAAGATTGCACTATTGCCTCCAGCCTGGGCAACAGAGTGAGACTCCATCTCAAAAAAAAAAAAATCAACCTAAGCCTGGACAACATGGTGAGACCCCCATCTCTACAGAAATAAAATAAAAATTAGCTGGGCATGGTGTCCTGTAGTCCCAGCTACTCAGGAGGCTGAGGCAGGAGGATCACTTGAGTCTAGGAGTTGGAAGCCGCAGTGACTCGTGTTCGTGCCACTGCACTCCAGCATGAGTGACAGAGCAATACCCTCTCAAAAAAATAAAAATAAAAATCAACCTTATTGAATTATAACTTACATAAAATGAAATACACGTTTGGAGTACTGTTGGGTGATATTGACAAATATTTATACCCCCCACCACAATCAAGATATAGAAAATTTCATCACCCCCAAGATTTCCTCCTACTCCTTCGCAGTCAGTTCTCTTTCTCACCTAGCCGCAGGCAACTACTGATCTGCTTCCTGTCACTATAGATTAGCTTTGCCTGTTCTAGAATTTCATACAAATGGAACCATACGGTGGAGTCTTTTGTGTCTATCTTCATTTGCTCACCACGCTGGTTTTGAGGTTCATTCATGTCTGTGTGTGTATCAATAGTTTATTGGTTTTTTTTTTTTTTTTTTGAGGGAGTCTCACTCTGTCGCCCAGGCTGGAGTACAGTGGCACGATCTCGGCTCACTGCAACCTCCGCCTCCCTGGTTCAAGCAATTCCCCTGCCTCAGCCCCCTGAGTAGCTGGGACTATAGGCGCGCGCCACCACACCCAGCTAGTTTTTGTATTTTTAGTAGAGACGGGGTTTTACCATGTTAGCCAGGCTGGTCTCGATCTCTTGGCCTTGTGATCTGCCTGCCTTGGCCTCCCACCCTGCTGGGATTACAGGCGGTTGAGCCACCGCGCCCAACCAATAGTTTATTGTTTTTATTCTGTTGCTCATATATGCCACAATTTGTTTATCCATTTCTCTGTTGGTGAACATTTGGATTGTCTCCAGATTAGGGCCATTATGAAAAAGCATTCCTATACAAGTCTGTGTGTCAATACATGCTTTCATTTCTCTTGGGTAGCTGTCTAGGTGTGACTGCTACGCAGTTTTCCAAAATATGTGTACCATTTTATATTCTTTTTTTTTTTTTTTTTTAGACGGAGTCTCACTCTGTTGCCCAGGCTGGAGTGCAGTGGTGCAATCTCGGCTCACTGCAAGCTCTGCCTCCCAGGTTCATGCCATTCTCTTGCCTCAGCCTCCCAAGTAGTTGGGACTACAGGTGCCCACCACTATGCCTGGCTAATTTTTTTTGGATTTTTTTTAGTAGAGACAGGGTTTCAATGTGTTAACCAGGATAGTTTCAATCTCCTGACCTTGTGATCTGCCCGCCACAGCCTCCTAAAGTGCTGGGATTACAGGCATGAGCCACTGCACCCAGCCACCATTTTGTATTTTTAACAGTCACATGTGACAGTTCGCTTGCCCTACATTTTTGCTAACACTTGGTATTGTCAGACTTTTGCATTTTAGCCATGTTCATGGTTGTAAAGTCATATCTCACTGTGGTTTTAATTGCATTTATTGAATTGTGAAAGCTCTTTATATAGTATGGATACTAGTCCTTTGTTAGATATATGCATTGCAAGTATTTTCCCCCAGTGTCTGGCTTAACTTTTCATTTTCTTAACGGTGTCTTTTGAAGAACAGAATTTTAAAGTTTTGATGAATTTCACGCCTGTTAAATCTAGTATAAAATTTGGGCATGCATTTTGGATATCTTTTTAAACAATTAAACTTTTGACTTTGAGATAATTGTAGATTCACACGCACTTGTAAGGAATAATCAATGTGTCCTTTACCTAGTTTCCTCCAATGGAAACATCTTGCAAAACTCTAGTACAATAGCACCAGCAAAATATTGATATTAATACAGTCAAGGCTGGGCAAGGTGGCTCATGCCTGTGATCCCAGCACTTTGAGAGGCCAAGGCAGGTGGGCCATCTGAGCTCAGGAGTTTGAGTGCAGTGGTGCAATCACAGCTCACTGCAGCCTCGACCTCCAGAGTTCAAGCAATCCTCCCACCTCAGCCTCCACAGTAGCTGGGATTATAGTCACACACCACCAAACCTGGCTAACTTTTGTATTTTCTGTAGAGTGAGCCCTCATCTCTAATACATCTCTAATACAAAAATTAGGCAGGTTTGGTGGTGTGTGCCTATAATCCCAGCTACTGGGGAGGCTGAGGTGGGAGGATTGCTTGAACTCTGGAGGTCGAGGCTGCAGTGAGCTGTGGTTGCACCACTGCACTCTACTCTACTCTGGATGGCAGAGTGAGACTGTCTCAAAATAATAATAATAATAATAAATAATAATAATAATAATAAAAAATACAGCCAAGGTCCAGAACATTTTCACCAGCACAAGAATCCCTCTTTCCCCTTTCCTAAGCACACCCATTTGCTCCCCAACCACACGCTCCCCTTAACCTCTGGCAACCACCAATCTGTTCTCCATTTCTGTAATTTTGTCATTCAAGAATGTCATGTAAATGGAGTCATATAATATGTAAGCTTTAAGGATTCTTTTTACCACTCGGTGTAATTCTCTGCAGAGTCATCCAATAGTTTGTTTCTTTTTGTTACAGAATAGTGGTTCTGTGTATGGATATAGCACAATTTGTTTAACCATCCACTTGTTGAAGGACATCTGGGTTGTTTACAATTTGGGGCTATTATGAATAAAGCTGCTATGAACATTTGTTTATAGGTGTTTGTATGAACATAAGTTTTTATTTCTCTGGGATAAATGCCCAGAAGTGCAACTGATGGTTCCAATGGTAGTTGTGTGTTTAGTTTTTAAAGAAACTGCCAAACTGTTCCCCAGTGGCTATGCCCTTTTACATTCTAGCCAGCAGTGTATGCATGATTGAGTTTCCCTGTATTTTCTGGCTAGCATTTGGTATTGTCACTATTTTTATTTTAGTAATTCTAATAGGTGTGTACTGATGTATCATTATGGTTTTAATTTGCACTTTCCTCATAGCTAATGATGTTGAACATTTTTATATGCTTGTTTGCCATCTGTATATCCTCTTCAGTAAAATATCTCTTTATGTCTTTTGCCCATTTTCTAATTGGATTTTTAAAAAATTTGTTGAGCTTTGAGGGTTCTTTACACATTCCAGAAACCATTCTTTTGTCAGGTACCTAAGTTTGCAAATCTTTTCTATTCTGTAGCTTGTCTTTTCATCCTCTTGGGTCTTCTGCAGAGCAAAAATTTAAAATTTTGGTCAAGTCCAATTGTGGTAGGCTGAATAGTGGCCCCTCAAAAGATGTATACATCCTAATCCCTGGAACATGTAAAGGTTACATTTTATGGCAGATAAAGGAACTTTGCAGATGTGATCGCAGATGTGATTATGTTAGAAGTTTTTTTTTTTTTTTTTTTTTTGATAGGGTTTTACTCTGTCACTCGGGCTGGAGTGCAACGGTGCTGTTGCAGCTCACTGCAGCCTCAACCTCAGGCTTATGCATTCCTCTCACCCCAGCCTCCTGAGTAGTTGGGACTACAGGTGGGCATTACCATGCCTGGATAAAATTTTAAAATTTTTTTGTAGAGACTGGGTCTTGCTATGTTGCCCAGGCTGGTCTTGAACTCCTGGGCTCAAGTGATCCTCCTGCTTCAGCCTCCCAAAGTACTGAGATTACAGGCATGAATCACCATGCCCAGCAGGTTAAAGATCTTGAAATGAAAAGGTTATCTTGGATTATTGGGATGGGCCCTAAGTGCAATCACAAGTATCCTTATAAGAGAGAGGTAGAGGATGATTCAGTCCCGATGGAAGAGGAAAAGGCAGTGTGACTATGGAGGCAGAGATTGGAATGATACAACCACAAGCTATGGAACTCTTGTAGACACCAGAAACTGGAAGAAGCAAGGAATGCATCCTTTCTTATAACCGACAAGGGTAGTATAGACCTACTGACATTTTGATTTGGGCCCAGTAATATTTATTTCAGACTTCTGGCTTCTGGAACTGTGAGAGAATACATTTCTGTTGTTTTAAACCACTAATTTTGTAGTAATTATTATAGTTCCCACAGAAAATTAATATACCACTTTATCAACTTTTTCTCTTATGGATCATGCTTTTGGTCTCAAGTCTGCAAACTCTTTGCCTAGCCCTAGATCCCAAAGATTTTCTCCTATGGTGTTTTTTACAAGTCTATCATTATGTGTTTTATATTTAAGTTTGTGATCTATTTTGAATTAATTTTGCATGAGGTGTGAGGTTTAGGTTGGGGTTCATGTTTTTGCCCATGGGTGTCCTGTTATTCCAGCATCATTTATTGAAATGGCTATCTTTCCTCCTGTTTTAGTCAATATGTGATGCTATAACAAAAATACTGGAGACTAGGTAATTTATAAAGAATGGAACTTTGTTTCTCATAAACTAAATTGTATTTAGTTCTGGAGGCTGAGAAGTCCAAGATCAAGGTGTTGGCAGGTTTGGTTGTCTGGTGAGGGCTGCCCTTTGCTTCCAAGATGGTGCTATGTTGCTGCATCCTCCGGAGGGGAGGAACACTGTGTCCTCGCATGGCGGAAGGCAGAAGAGCAAGCAAGCTGAATGCTGCATGAAGATTCTTTTATACAGGCCTTAATCCCATTCACCAGAGGAACCCTCATGAACTAATTACCTCTTAAAGGCCCCACCTATTAATACAACCACTTTGGCCAGAAAATGTTAATACCTAGATTTTGGAAGTAACACATTCAAACCACAGCACCTCCATTGAATTGCTTTTGCACCTTTGACAAAAATCAGTTGGGCCAGGCATGGTGGCTCATGCCTGTAATCCCAGCACTTTGGGAGGTCAAGGCAAGCAGGTCTCTTGAGCCCAGGAGTTCAAGACCAGCCTGAGCAACATGGCAAAACTCCATCTCTACAAAAACAAAAAACAAAAACAAAAAAACCATAAAAATTAGCTGGGCACAGTGGCACGTGCTTGTAGTCCCAGATACTTGGGAGACTGAGAGATGGGAGGAACACCTGAGCCCAGGAAGAGGAGGCTGCAGTGAGCCACGATTACACCACTGCAACTCCAGTCTGGGCAACAGAGCAAGACCCTGTCTCAAAAATAAAAAAGAAAATCAGTTGGCCATATTTGTGTGGGACTATTCCTGGGTTCTCTATCCTATTTCATTGATCTATGTGTCTATTCCTCAGCCAGGTGCTGTGGTTTGAATGTGTTCCTTCCAATGCAGCATAGTCTTGATCACTATAGCTGTATACAAATCTTGAAGTTATAAACTGGGTAGACTGATTTCTCCCACTTTATTCTTCTTTTTCAAAATTGTTTTAGCTATTATAGGTCCTTTGCTTTCCATACAAATGTTATAGAAATCTTGTCTACATCTACTACAAAATAGCATGCTGGGATTTTGATAGAAATTTTATTAAATATGAATATCAATTTGAGAAGACTCGCATCTTTTGAGTCTTCTAATTCATGAACACAATATGTCTCTCTTTCGACATCTTCTTTGGTTTCTTTTATAAGTAGTTTATAATTTTCAGCATATTATTTCAGTATATGTTTTGTTAGATTTAAACCTAACCATTTCATTATTTTGGAGTGTTTATAAATGCTCTTATATTTTTAATTTTACTGGTCACTTGTTTATTGCTAGTATACAGAAATATAATTGTTTTTTGTATGTTAATCCTGTATTCTGTGACCTTACTGTACCCATTTATTCTAGGAGTTTTTTGGTTTTGTTTTTGTTTTTTGGTAGATTCCTTGGTATTTTCTATGTAGACAATCATGTTATCTGTAAATATGAATAGTTTTATTTCTTCCTTGCTGGTCTGTATACTTTTTACTTACTTTTCTTGCCTTATTTCATTGGCTCAAATTCCCAATATTATGTTGAATAAGAATGGTGAGAGTGGACTTTTTTTTTTTTTTTTTGAGACAGTGTCTTGCTCTGTCACTCAAGCTGGAGTGCAGTGGCGTGATCTCGGCTTACTGCAAGCTCTGCCCCCCGGGTTTGTGCCATTCTCCTGCCTCAGCCTCCCGAGTAGCTGGGACTACAGGTGCCCGCCATCATGCCTGGCTAATTTTTTGTATTTTTAGTAGAGATGGGGTTTCACCCTGTTAGCCAGGATGGTCTCGATCTCCCGACCTCATGATCCGCCCGCCTCGGCCTCCCAGAGTTCTGGGATTACAGGCATGAGCCACCACGCTCGACCCTGAGTGGACATCTTTGCCTTGTTCTTGATGTTAGAGGAAAACATTCAGTCTTTTTCCACTAAGTGTAATGCTAGCTGTAGGTTTGTTTTTTGTTTGTTTTTTGAGATGGAGTCTCGCTCTGTCACCCAGGCGGGAGTGCAGTGGCACAATCTCCGCCCACTGCAACCTCTGCCTCCCGGGTTCAAGTGATTCTCCAGCTGCAGGCTCCTGAGTAGCTGGGATTACAGGTGCGTACCACCACGCCCGGCTAATTTTTGTGTTTTTAGTAGAGATGGGCTTTCACCATGTTCGTCAGGCTGGTCTCGAACTCCTGACCTCGTGATCTGCTCGCCTCGGCCTCCCAAAGTGCTGGGATTACAGGCGTGAACCACTGTGCCTGGCCTTTAGCTGTAGGCTTTTTGCAGGTTTTAAAAAATCAAATTGAGGAAATTATTCTCTTATTCCTAGTTTTCTGAGAGTGTTTTTAAAAAATCATAACTGGATTTTGAATTTTGTAAATTTTTTTCTGTATAAATTGACATAATCATGTAATTTTTCTTCTTTAGTCTATTAATCTGGTAGATTACATTGGTTGATTTAAAAATATTGAACCAGACTTGAATCCCTAGAAAAAAACCCCACTGGTCATGGCAGGGCAAGGGGCAAGACCTTTTCCCAGGTAAGAGTTGTCTCTTGGCAAACTTTAGAAAGCAACTCCTTGATGTCTTATGTATTCTTTCAGTCTTTCCGGAAGATTGAGTTCTCCAAGATAAATGCAGTTTCCAATTAACACTCAGAAGCTGCCATACTTCCTGGGTTATTTGGGCTATAAAAGTGGCTTCATGGCCGGGCGCAGTGGCTGACGCCTGTAATCCCAGCACTTTGGGAGGCTGAGGTGGGTGATCATGAGGTCAGGAGTTTGAGACAAGCCTGGCCAACCTAGTGAAACCCTGTCTGTACTAAAAATACAAAAATTAGCCGGGTGTGGTGTCACGCACCTGTAGTCCCAGCTACTTGGGAGGCTGAGGTGGGAGAATCGCTTGAACCCAGGAGGTGGAGGTTGCAGTGAGCCGAGACTGCACCATTGCACTCTGGCCTTGGCGACAGAGTGAGACTCCATCTCAAAACAACAACAACAACAACAAAACAACAACAACAACAACAACAAAAACAAAAAGCGGCTTCAGGGTGGGTGTGATGGCTCACGCCTGTAATCTCAGCACTTTGGGTGGCCAAGGCAGATGGATTGTTTGAGTTCAGGAGTTTGAGACCAGTCTGGGCAACATGGCAAGACCCCGTCTCTACAAAAAATACAAAAATTATCCAGGTGTGGTGGTGTGTGACCTTAGTCCCAGCGACTAGGGAGGTTGAGGTGGAAGGGTCCCCTGAGCCGGGGAGGTTGAGGTTGTAGTGAGCTGTGATTGCAGCACCGCACTGCAGCCTGGGTGACAGAGTGAAATCCTGTTAAAAAAAAAAAAGTGGCTTCATTGTCACTTTGGAGAGTTTGTGGGAATGTATACGGAGGAATTATTTCCTTCATTAGAGCCTGTACAACTTCAGCAGGTTTCTCAGTTCTGGTGAGGTAAGCCTCAACCCAGCCTGGCCCTCCCAACTCCTTGTTCCATGAAACTGCTTCCCTCAGTGAAGAATTCTTGGTTGGGTTCTGTTAATGGCAAATCTGTGGGGCCCAGTCTGCTGGAGTAAACTTGATCCATTATTTGAATGTAATCATCAACAGGAGGCTGGAGTTTCCTTGGTAGCCGGGTGGCAGGATTAAGAGTAGAAATAACGTTAAGAGTTATATTTGGTTTATCTAGAAGCATGGCTTGGTGCTTTTCCAGCCCTGGCAGTCAACAATAGCCCCCTTCTGCTTGGGCAGGGGAAACACATAATGCATAGTATGTACCTTCATGGGCTGCCCAAAGGTGAACTTCTCAGCTTCCTGCAATATATCACAGGTGGCAGCCACTGCCCTTAGGCAGGTAGGCCAGCCCTTAGTTACCTTGTCAAGCTGTTTTGTAAAGTAGGCCATGGGACATTTTAAGGTCCCAAGGTCTTGAGTTAATTCTCCAAGTCCAATTCCCTGTTTTTCTTGAACAAATAAATCAAAAGGTTGGTGTAGGTCAGGGAGACTCAGGGCAGGGGCTGTCATCAATTTCTCTTTAATGGTTAGAAAGACATTTTGGCATTCTCTACTCCAAGAAAGGGGATCCCTTTCTTCTTCTTTTAAAGTCTCCTAGAGAGATTTGGCTATTAACCTGAAGTTAGGGATCTAAATTTGACAAAATCCAGGCATCCCTAAAGGACCACGTAGTTGTTTAAGGATACTGGAGACTGCCACCTGATTTATTGCCTCTGTGATCTGGGAGAAGATTGCGAATCCCTTGAATCCCAGGTACTGAATGGTGGGATGAGAGATCTATGCCTCTTTCTTAGAAACTTTGTACCCTTTATCTGCCAGGAAATTTAAGACTTTGATGGCATGGAGGATGGAGTTACCCTCCATTTCACTGGCTATCAAGATATCATCTGCGTATTACAAAATAGTTCATATTAATTAACCTGGAATTCTTAGGACTGTTGGATCTACATCTGTGTATTTGTTTTTTCTTTCTTTCTTTCTTTTCTTTCTTCCTTTCCTTTTCATTCCTTCCTTCCTTCCTTTCTTCCTTCCTTTCTTCCTTCCTTCCTTCTTTCTTTTTTTGAGACACAGTCTCGCTCTGTCACCCAGGCTGGAGTGCATGGTGCGATCTCGGCTCACTGCAACCTCTGCCTTCTGGGTTCAAGAGATTCTCCTGCCACAGCCTCCTGAGTAGCTAGGACTACAGGCGTGCACCACCATGCCCAGCTAATTTTTTGTATTTTTAGTAGAGACGGGGTTTCACCATGCTGGCCAGGTTGGTCTCAAACTCCTGACCTCAAGCATTCCACCTGCCTTGGCCTCCCAAAGTGCTGGGATTACAGGTGTGAGCCATTGTGCCTGGCCTACATCTGTATATTTCTGATAAGCCTCCAAATTTCTTTCCAAAATGCTAATGGATTCTCATCCACTTCTTGTCTAATTTCCTGCACCTTGTTTAAACTTTTGGTTTGAGGGACTCCCTTCCTGAGCCCCACCAGAAAACAGTCCAGAACCCCTGTTGATCAGCTTCCAGCTGGGGTCATGGAGGGGCACTGCCAGACTGTTACCAGTCCTCACCCCATTATTAGGATCTTCTGTGTGTAACCGATCAGCCTTCTCCTGAGCCTCTTCTAGCACTATATGACACTCTTCAGATGTCAGCAAGACTTTAAGGAGGCTCTGAACATTAGCCCATGTAGGGCCACGAGTCATGAAAATAGACTCAAAGAGGTTAGTTATACATTTCAGGTCATCCCTATAAGCAGGTTTGGTCTGCTTACAATTATATAAGTTTGCATCATTCCAGCGGGCTGTCCTTCTTCAGCTAAACCCCCAACAGGGACTTGTCTCAGAGGGAATTGCCCTGGAGAGAAGGGTAGCAGAGCCCAGCCAAATTTTGTCCCCTGATGGGTCCAAGAGGACGAGACCATTTCTCTGGAGTTCCCAGATGTCTCCTTGGTGAAAGCAGAGAGCAAAGGACAATATGGGGGAAGACCTGGCAGAACTAGGGTACGGGTCCTGGGTCCATAAGTGAGAGGGCTAGCAGGAGTCAGGAAAGGGTTTTGCAGGGTTTGGAAGTCTCAGGGGTTGGAGCCATTGAAGAGGCTGAAGCTGACCCCAAGGCAGTTGGTGGAGAGTGCTGAGACGGCTGGGCTGGGATTATAGAAGTTGTAGTAGGATCTAAGGAGGATTCTTCTCTGCTGGTTGACATGGGGATCATAGGGCAAAGTGCAGATTCACCACCCTTCTTAAAAGCCTCCATCCATTGCATCAAACTTTTACATTTAACTTGATCGGTTTGTTCTGATAAAGGAGCATAAAAGCTTAGATATCAGGGATTTCATCCTACTTTCCCATTTGATAGCAAAATGAATCTAGTTGTAAGATATAATTTATCAATTTTGAAAAATTTACTCAAGCAGGCTGCATTCTGGGGTTGAATTTTTATTATTCATTTTTTGGGGGAGGTCAAATTTTGATTTCTCCTGACTATATCGACACACATGCACACACACGCACATACACACACACACACACACACACACACACACACACACACACACACACAAACACTTATCAAAATACAATCTAGGCCAGGTGTGGTGGCTCATGCCTGTAATCCCAGCACTTTGGGAGGCCAAGGCAGGTGGATTACTTGAGGTCAGGCGTTCGAGACCAGTCTGGCCAACATGGCGAAACCTTGTCTCTATTAAAAATACAAAAATTAGCTGGGCTTGGTGGTTCATGCCTGTGGTCCCAGCTACTTGAGAGGCTGAGGCAGGAGAATCACTTGAACCCAGGAGGTGGAGGTTGCAGTGAGCCGAGATCATGCCATTGCACTCCAGCCTGGGTGACAGACTGAAACTCAGTCTCAAAACAAAACAGAACAAAAATCAATCTAACTGCAGTGGTGATTAACAAGCCCCCAAAGTGTCTGAACTGAAATAGAGTGCTTTCCACTCTCACATTAGTGGGTTGGGCTTGTTTAACCTGCAACAAATGGAAATTCCTTCAGAATTTCCCAATTTGACAGGAGCAGCTCCTACTGTCTGGTACCCACAAAGGACACTCACCTGTCCAGATGCAGATGTCAAATTTCAAAGAATATTCTTCCTAGGCAATCAGGACTGCAGTTGGGGCCAAAGAGAGAGAGACTGAAACCTTTGGCCAAATATGGCTGGGCATCTGCTAGAAGGGTTTTCAAAACTCTCCCAGCCTGTGGCTGCCAAGTCACAAGCAATGCAATCCAAGTCAGGACACCAGAATTTTGTCGCTGAATGCCAGGGGTTTGACCTAGGTCCAGTTGCTCTCACTGCACAGAAAGCCAATTATTGAGACAACGACTATTGCCAAGGAAGAAAGGCTTTATTGTGGGTGATGTCAGCCAGGAGATGAGAGACAAGTCTCAGATCTCTCTCCCCATCCAACTAAAGTTAGGGGTTTATATAGGAGTTGGTCAACAGGCATCAGGTAGTCAGATAAGGGGTCCAGCACCTCACCGTCCAGATGCAGTGATCTGGAAAGTTTCAGCTCCCTGATAGCCAATTTCCTGAGAAAGGAACTCAGATAAGAAAAATGTAAGTTTCCCAAGCTTCAAGACTGGAAGGGTCAATTTCTATCTTATTAAAAACACTTCTAAACATCAGTTCTATGAGAAAATTGGGCCTGTTCAATGGTATATAATTCTTTTGATATGTTGCTGACTTCTATTTGCTAATATTTTGTTAAGAATCTTTGCATCTATACTCATGAGGAATTTTGGTCTGTAGTTTTCTTTCTTTTTTTGTATATTATCTTTGTTTGGTTTTGGTATCAGGGTAATAATATTAGTTTCATAAAATGAATTGGGAAGTGTTTCTGCCTCTACTATTTTCTGGAAGAGATTGTGTAGATGGTATTAATTATCCTCTAAACACTTGGTAGTATTCTCCAGTGAAACTACCTGGCTCTGGAGATTTTCTTTTTTAGTAATTAAAAAACATTGTTAATTCAATTTCCTAAATTGTTATGGGGCTATTCAATATGAGCAAGTTGTGGTAGTTTTTGCTTTTCCCAGAATTGGTCCATTTCATCAAAGTTGTTAAATTTATGCCTGTAGAGTTATACATAGTGTTCCCTTATTATCTTTTTGATATCTGCAGGGCCTAAAGTGACATCCCATTTCATTCCTCATATTGGTAATCTATGTCTTCTCTTTTTTTTCCTGTTAGTCTTTCTAGAAAGTTTGTCAATTTTGAAACAGTGAAGGAAACCAGTTTTTTGTTTCATTGGTTTTCTTTCTTGCTTTTCTGTTTTTAATGTTATGCTCTTATTTTATTATTTCAATCTTCTGCTTGCTTTGGGTTTATTGTCTTCCTTTTTTCCTAGATTTTTTTTTTCTGGATTCTTGACATGGGAACTTAGATTATTGATTTGATAATGCAATTACTGTTTGTTTTAGGCCACTAAATATTGAAGTTCTTTATTACATGACAAGAGAAAACTAGAATAGTTATGATGTACCCAACCGAAATTGAGTCATGAACAGCACTGACGTGAACAGCACTGATATAAACTGCATTGAGCCTTTGCATTTACGAGTGTGGAGCAGGATAATATATCGAGAATTAGGCCAGGCACAATGGCATATGTTTGTAATCCCAGCACTTTGAGAGGCCAAGGCCCAGGAGTTTGAGACCAGCCTAGGCCACATAGTGAGACCTTGTGTCTAGAAAATTTAAAAAAAAATTAGCTGGGTGTGGTGATGCACACCTGTGGCCCCAGCTATTAGGGAGGCTAAGGTGGGAGGACTGCTTCCTCTTTTCTGATGTAAGCATTTATTGCTATCAATTTCTCTCTCACCACTGCTTTAGCTATGCCCCACATGTGTTAATATGGAGTATTCTTATTCTCATTAAAGTAAATATGTTGTTAAATTTCTTTTGAGATCTATTCTTTGACCACATGAATTATTTAGAAGTGTATAGCTTTGTTTCAAAGGGTTCAGAGATTTTCATGTTATCTCTATACTGTTGATTTCTAGTTTGATTCCACTGTGGTGAGAGAACACATTTTGTATGATTTCAGTTGTTTTTCAATTTGTGGAGGTTTGTTTTGTGGCTCAGGGTGTGGTCTATCTTGGTATATATTTCATTGGTGCTTGAAAACAATGTGTGTTCTGCTATTGTTGGGTGGATTGTTGGATGTTGATTAGATCCTGTTGGTTGTAGGTATTGAATTCTTCTGTATCCTTCATGATTTTCCATCTGTTGTTCTATGAATTGTTAAGAGGGAAACTAAAGTCTCTAATTATAATTGTAATTTTGTTTATTTCTTTTTTCAGTTCTATCAGTTTTTGTTTCACATATTTTGCAAGCTCTCCCTATTAACCTGAATGCTTGGTATGGATTTAGAACAGAGTTTTTATTTTATTTTATTTTTTAATTTTTGAGACAGGATCTTGCTCTGTTGCCCAGTCTGGAGTGCAGTGGTGTGATCATGGCTCACTGCAGCCTATGCCTCCTGGGCTCAAGTGATTCTCCTACCTCAGCCTCCCAGGTAGCTGGGATTACAGGTACGCACCACCATGCCTGGCTAATTTTTGCATTTTTTGTGGAGATAGGGTTTTGCCACGTTTCGCAGGGTGGTCTTGAACTCCTGGGTTCAAGCAATCTGCCTGCCTTGACCTCCCAAAGTGCAGGGAGACTTTAACACCCCACTGTCAACATTAGACAGATCAATGAGACAGAAAGTTAACAAGGATATCCAGGAATTGAACTCAGCTCTGCACCAAGCGGACCTAATAGACATCTATAGAACTCTCCACCCCAAATCAACAGAATATACATTCTTTTCAGCACCACGCCACACCTATTCCAAAATTGACCACATAGTTGGAAGTAAAGCTCTCCTCAGCAAGTGTAAAATAACAGAAATTATAACAAACTGTCTTTCAGACCACAGTGCAATCAAACTAGAACTCAGGATTAAGAAACTCACTCAAAACCGCTCAACTACATGGAAACTGAACAATCTGCTCCTGAATGACTACTGGGTACATAATGAAATGAAGGCAGAAATAAAGATGTTCTTTGAAACCAATGAGAACAAAGACACAACATACCAGAATCTCTGGAACACATTCAAAGCAGTGTGTAGAGGGAAATTTATAGCTCTAAATGCCCACAAGAGAAAGCAGGAAAGATCTAAAATTGACACCCTAACATCACAATTAAAAGAACTAGAGAAGCAAGAGCAAACACATTCAAAAGCTAGCAGAAGGCAAGAAATAACTAAGATCAGAGCAGAACTGAAGGAAATAGAGACACAAAAAACCCTTCAAAAAATCAATGAATCCAGGAGCTGGTATTTTGAAAAGATCAACAAAATTGATAGACCGCTAGCAAGACTAATAAAGAAGAAAAGAGAGAAGAATCAAATAGACGCAATAAAAAATGACAAAGGGGATATCACCACTGATCCCACAGAAATACAAACTACCATCAGAGAATACTGTAAACACCTCTATGCAAATAAACTAGAAAATCTAGAAGAAATGGATAAATTCCTCAACATATACACTCTCCCAAGACTAAACCAGCAAGAAGTTGAATCTCTGAATAGACCAATAACAGGCTCTGAAATTGAGGCAATAATTAATAGCTTACCAACCAAAGAAAGTCCAGGACCAGATGGATTCACAGCCAAATTCTACCAGAGGTACAAGGAAGAGCTGGTACCATTCCTTCTGAAACTATTCCAATCAATAGAAAAAGAGGGAATCCTCCCTAACTCATTTTATGAGGCCAGCATCATCCTGATACCAAAGCCGGGCAGAGACATAACCAAAAAAGAGAATTTTAGTCTAATATCCTTGATGAACATTGATGCAAAAATCCTCAATAAAATACTGGCAAACCAAATCCATCAACACATCAAAAAGCTTATCCACCATGATCAAGTGGACTTCATCCCTGGGATGCAAGGCTGGTTCAACATATGAAAATCAATACACGTAATCCAGCATATGAACAGAACCAAAGACAAAAACCACATGATTATCTCAATAGATGCAGAAAAGGCCTTTGACAAAATTCAACAACACTTCATGCTAAAAACTCTCAATAAATTAGGTATTGATGGGATGTATCTCAAAATAATAAGAGCTATCTATGACAAACCCACAGCCAATATCATACTGAATGGACAAAAACTGGAAGCATTCCCTTTGAAAACTGGCACAAGACAGGGATGCCCTCTCTCACCACTCCTATTCAACATAGTGTTGGAAGTTCTGGCCAGGGCAATCAGGCAGGAGAAGGAAATAAAGGGCATTCAATTAGGAAAAGAGGAAGTCAAATTGTCCCTGTTTGCAGATGACATGATTGTATATCTAGAAAACCCCATCGTCTCAGCCCAAAATCTCCTTAAGCTGATTAGCAACTTCAGCAAAGTCTCAGGATACAAAATCAATGTACAAAAATCACAAGCATTTTTATACACAAATAACAGACAAACAAGAGAGCCAAATCATGAGTGAACTCCCATTCACAATTGCTTCAAAGAGAATAAAATACCTAGGAATCCAACTTACAAGGGATGTGAAGGACCTCTTCAAGGAGAACTACAAACCACTGCTCAATGAAATAAAAGAGGATACAAACAAATGGAAGAACATTCCATGCTCATGGGTAGGAAGAATCAATATCGTGAAAATGGCCATACTGCCCAAGGTAATTTATAGATTCAATGCCATCCCCATCAAGCTACCAATGACTTTCTTCACAGAATTGGAAAAAACTACTTTAAAGTTCATATGGAACCAAAAAAGAGCCTGCATCGCCAAGTTAATCCTAAGCCAAAAGAACAAAGCTGGAGGCTTCATGCTACCTGACTTCAAACTATACTACAAGGCTACAGTAACCAAAACAGCATGGTACTGGTACCAAAACAGAGATGTAGACCAATGGAACAGAACAGAGCCCTCAGAAATAATGCCGCATATCTACAACTATCTGATCTTTGACAAACCTGACAAAAACAAGAAATGGGGAAAGGATTCCCTATTTAATAAATGGTGCTGGGAAAACTGGCTAGCCATATGTAGAAAGCAGAAACTGGATCCCTTCCTTACACCTTATACAAAAATTAATTCAAGATAGATTAAAGACTTACATGTTAGACCTAAAACCATAAAAACCCTAGAAGAAAACCTAGACAATACCATTCAGGACATAGGCATGGGCAAGGACTTCATGTCTAAAACACCAAAAGCAATGGCAACAAAAGCCAAAATTGACAAATGGGATCTAATTAAACTAAAGAGCTTCTGCACAGCAAAAGAAACCACCATCAGAGTGAACAGGCAACCTACAGAATGGGAGAAAATTTTTGCAACCTACTCATCTGACAAAGGGCTAATATCCAGAATCTACAATGAATTCCAACAAATTTACAAGAAAAAAACAACCCCATCAAAAAGTGGGCGAAGGATATGAACAGACACTTCTCAAAAGAAGACATTTATGCAGCCAACAGATGCATGAAAAAATGCTCATCATCACTGGCCATCAGAGAAATGCAAATCAAAACCACAATGAGATACCATCTCACACCAGTTAGAATGGCCATCATTAAAAAGTCAGGAAACAACAGGTGCTGGAGAGGATGTGGAGAAATGGGAACACTTTTACACTGTTGGTGGGACTGTAAACTAGTTCAACCACTGTGGAAGTCAGTGTGGCGATTCCTCAGGGATCTAGAACTAGAAATACCATTTGACCCAGCCATCCCATTACTGGGTATATACCCAAAGGACTATAAATCATGCTGCTATAAAGACACATGCACACGTATGTTTATTGCGGCACTATTCACAATAGCAAAGAGTTGGAACCAACCCAAATGTCCAACAACGATAGACTGGATTAAGGAAATGTGGCACATATACACCATGGAATACTATGCAGCCATAAAAAATGATGAGTTCATGTCCTTTGTAGGGACATGGATGAAACTGGAAAACATCATTCTCAGTAAACTATTGCAAGGACAAAAAACCAAATACCGCATGTTCTCACTCATAGGCAGGAATTGAACAATGAGAACTCATGGACACAGGAAGGGGAACATCACACTCCGGGGACTGTTGTGGGGTGGGGGGAGGGGGGAGGGACAGCATTAGGAGATATACCTAATGCTAAATGACAAGTTAATGGGTGCAGCAAAACAACATGGCACATGGATACATATGTAACAAACCTGCACATTGTGCAAATGTACCCTAAAACCTAAAGTATAATAATAAAAACAAATAAACAAATAAAAAGTATCACCTTAAGGGATTATGCATTTATACCAATCATGCTGCCATTGCTGAAAACATTCTTGGAAATGCTTATCTGAAATTACCCTCAGACCCAGTTTGCTACTCAAACTAAAGCTACTCAATAAATTAGCTAATTTGCTTTATGATTGCACTTTGCTTTTATCCATTTCCAACTCTGTTATCAACCTTGATCATTTATTTAACTGATTCAGAAGACTTCATTCCAAATGAGCTCTTCAAATATCTGAATCCAGCCTCCAAGAATGAACATGGTTTTTTTCAGTGAGACCACTCATGAGAAAGAGACCTCACCTTTGAAGGCAAGTCCAGAAGTGAACATGTATAAATGTTTTGAGCAAGGGAAGCACCACATTCTTTGTGCTATTAAAAACTATGTTTATTATATTTTGTTCATACCTTTTAGTTAATGAAAAAGCAAATAGTGAATCGAATGGAAGAATTGAAATAAACACTTTCAGTAACCTCTGATTTCCCTGTTAGGGCCTTCTAGTATTTACTACACTGAATGTATCAGATTTGATGTGACTTCAAAATACAACTTTTTGTTAATAAGCAAAAAAAAAAAAAAAAAATTAGCTGGGTGTGGTGATGCACACCTGTGGTCCCAGCTATTAGGGAGGCTAAGGTAGGAGGATTACTTGAGCCTGGAAGATTAAGGCTGCAGTGAGCATTGATCTCACCACGACACTCCAGCCTGG
The DNA here is from genome assembly GCF_006542625.1 of Nomascus leucogenys. Lineage (NCBI taxonomy): Eukaryota > Metazoa > Chordata > Mammalia > Primates > Hylobatidae > Nomascus > Nomascus leucogenys. Next base: position 22,994,340 of record NC_044404.1, on the reverse strand, counting down.
GCAACAGAAGGACACCCTGTCTCAAAAAGAAAAAAAGTTAATTTGTGCTTGTTCTCACTATATTTTTTTCTTTTTGAAAATTATTTTGTTTTTATGTTTTTGAGACAGGATATCACTTTGTTTTGTTTTTATTTTTTTGAGACAGGCACGATTATGGCTCACTGCAGCCTCGACCTGCTGGGCTCAAGCAATCCTCCTACCTTAGTCTCCCATGTAGCTGGCACCACAGGCTCATGCCACGCTTGGCTAATTTAGAAAATTTTTTTTGTTGAGACAAAGTGTCACTTTGTTGCCTAAGCTGGTCTCGAATTCCTGGGCTTAAGCAATCCTCCTGCCTTGGCCTCCCAGAGTGCTGGGATCACAGGTGTGAGCCACCGTGCCAGGCCATCTTTCTCTTTTTTAAAGGAAACTGCCAGGGCTTTAGTATTTTTTCTTCTCATTCTGGGAATCTTGCTGGGTGGAAAAGAGAAGCTACTTACGGGCAGTTGCTCTACTCTTTTGGTTAGAGCCTAAACTTGCAAAGAGCCTGTGCAAGGTAGGCAGGGAGGGAGCACCTTTAGGAGGCACTGAGGGAGAGAAGGAGATATCCTCAGACTGGTGTGAGGTGGAGGCAGGCAGCTTCCAGAGCAGCACCCGGGGTGCCCAGTGGGAATGTAGGGGCTGAATTCCAGCCCATATGCCACTTGTCACGTGTCCTGGTGCAAATCCAGGTCCTCCCAGAGCAGGCATCCATATGGGCCAATGGTGGCTCTGCGAAAGGCCCCTGGACCTTTGCACAAGTCTGAGGAGGAGTCCAGTAATTACCAAGGTCAAGTTTTCTACCAGCCCGGTAGGATGGGGGCTCTCTAGATTTAATTGCATCAAAGGACATACAAATGTGTCTTTTGTTTCATACCTGCACTTGTGCATTGAGACTGGTCATCTCAGCTGCATGTGGAGGGCAGATGTCTTCTTCTTCTTGCACCTTGCAAAGGTTAGGTGTGGCTCAGAAGGTGGGGCAGCTCCAGGTGCCCCTTGTTGGTGGGGTGGGCCGTCCACTGCCTCGTGTGTGGAGTGTGTGTGTGGGAGGGAGGGGTCCAAGGCTGGGACTGGGCCTGGGGGCCTGAGACCCACTCTCTGGTGGTCCTGGGGTTGTATTCTCCCTGCCAAACATTCCCTCCATTATTCTTGGACCTTCAGTAAGGCCTTGTCAAAAATGCCAGTCTGGTTGGTGATCTGGGTTGTGGGGAATTAAAAATCTGTTTACAGAGGGACGAAGGTTCCTCGGGCCTGTGTTGGGCAGGACAGTGCATTGTCAGTCCTGGCTCCACCACTTAGTGGTTCTCTGGTAAACTACTTAACCTCTCTGAGCTTCAGTTTCCTCACCTATAAAATGTGAATAGCACTAATATTGCTCCCTTCATTGGCTGTGAGGATTAAATAAGATCATGTATTTAAAACCCATAGCACAATGTCTAGCACATGTCAGAGTTCAATAGCTACTGTGGCTTCCTGAGGCAGCTGAAGGAGACCTGGACTTTGTAGGAAGAATTACAGGCTGTGGTTGGAGAGGGGGGCGGAGACAGAAAGAGGGGGGCATGCGTGGAATGACACTATCCCGGGCCCTTCCCCAGAGACACTGATGTTTGCAGGGGGGCCTCCCCAGGGGGATCAAAGTGTTACCGGATGGAAGGTCTTGACTGTGAGTTGTCCAGGTTCTTGGCATGTTGAACGAAGAATTGAACAAAACACACAAAGCAACAAAAGAACAGAGTAATGGAAGCACAGATTTCTTGAAGCAAAAGTACATTCCACAGAGTGAGTGCAGGCCCGAGCAAGTGGCTCAAGAGGCACTCCCCCACCATTAGGGTTTTTATTGAGCTAAAAGGATTTGGTAACACCCCTAGGTGCCATTTAGAGGCCTCCAATTGGTTACACCCTATGAAGGATTGGCCAGTGACCAATCAGAGATTGAAGTGGAGGCTTGGCCCTCAGTTAATGGGAGGCTGACGTGGAAACTTCTGTCTTGTTACCACCTGAGTGAGGATGCGGCCTGTCTGTTGGCTAATCTTGCCTAGAACTGGCTGCACCTGCTCTTCTTTTGCTTCTGCCTTAAGCCCTGGTTACCCTATTTTCCTATTTTCCTGCCTCAAAAGGAGGCTCTGTTATTGAGCAGGTTGGGGAGTGCTCTGATATCAGAATTTTGGCTGGTAACCCCAAATGGGACCATGGGTTACATGGGAATGTAACCGCGTGTGGTGGGCAGAATAATGGTGCCTCAAAGATATCCATGTCCTTATCTCCAGACTCTGAATATGTTAGGGTTGATGGCAAAGGGAAATTAAAGTTACAGGTAGAATTCAGTTGCTAACCAGCTGACTTTTATTTTTATTTAATTATTTATCTTTCAGACAGGGTCTTGCTCTGTTGCTCAGGTTAGGGTGCAGTGGTAAGATCCATGGCTCACTGCGACCTCGACCTCTTGGGCTCAAGTGATCCTCCTGCCTCAGCCTCCTGAGTAGCTGGGACCACAGGCATGCACCACCACACTCAGCTAATTTTTTATTTTTGCAGAGATGGGGGGTCTCACTTTGTTGTCCAGACTGGTCTTGAGCTCCTGGCCTCAAGTGATCCTCCTACCTCAGCCTCTCAAAGTGCTGGGAGTACAGGAGTGCCACTGTGCCCATCCCTTAGCTGACTTTTAAAACAGGGAGATCATCCTGGATTATCTGGATGGGCTCAATGTAATCATAAAGGTCCTTAAGAGTGGAAGATGCAGGCAGAAGGAAATATGAGATATAGAACAGTTAGAGAGAGATGCAACATTGCTGGTTTTGAAGGAAGAAGGGGCCATGAGCCAAGGAATGCCGGAAGCCTCTAGATGCTGGAAAAGGCAAGGGAATAGATTCTCCCCTACAACCTCTAGAACCTCCAGCTCTGCTGACACCTCGCGGTTAGCCTGACGGGTCTTGCACTGGACTTCTAACCCATAGAACTATAAGATAATACATTTGTGTAGTTTAAGCCACCGTATTTGTGGTGATTTGTGATAGCAGCAGTAGGAAATATATACCCATGTGTCAAGGGAGAGGAAACTGAGATCCAGGAAGGTTCAGCAATTTGTTTGAGGTCACACAGCTGGAAGCTCTTTGATTCTTCCAGAATCTACTGCTCAAGTAGCCATGGACAAGAGGTTCACCTGCCCTGCCCCATCCTTCCAAGAGCATCTGCAATATTCTCCCTCCCTCTTCTGTGACCTGACAGTCTTTCTTTTATGAATGCAGATTTTTTTTTTTTTTGAGATGGAGTTTCACTCTTGTTGCCCAGGCTGGAATGCAATAGCATGATCTCGGCTCACTGCAACCTCTGCCTCCCGGGTTCAAGTTCAACCTCCTGCCTCAGCCTCTCGAGTAGCTGGGATTACAGGTGCATGCCACCACACACAGCTAATTTTTTGTATTTTTAGTAGAGACAGGGTTTCACCATGTTGGCCAGGCTTGACTCGAACTCCTGACCTCAGGTGATCCACCTGCCTCGGCCTCCCAAAGTGCTGAGATTATAGGCATGAGCCACTGCTCCCGGTCTGAATGCAGAAATTCTAAGACTTAGAGCTGGAAGGGTCCTTAGCAAACATCTCATCACTAGTGAAGCGGATTCTAGTGGTTTTTGAATATTTTTTTCTTTTTCCTGCCAAGATATAGATGTGGTAGGTTTTTGAATATTTTTAAGCTATGTAATTTTTGTTTCAAACAACATGTAAATCTGATTTTTTGTTTCTGCTATTTTTTTTGAGACAAGGCCTTACTGTGTTGCTGAGGTTGGAGTGCACTCGTGCACAGCTCACTGCAGCCTCATGACCTCCTGGGCTCAAGCAGTCCCCCCGCCTCAGCCCAGCCTCCTAAGTAGCTGGGACCACAGACATGTGCCACCACACCCTGCTATTTTTTTTCTTTCTTTCTTTCTTTTTTTTTTTTTGTAGAGACAGTCTCACTATGTTGCCCAGCTGGTCTCGGACTCCTGAGCTTAAGTGATCCTCCCACTGGGCGTGTCCCAGCTACTCGAGAGGCTGAGGCAGGAAAATTGCTTGAACCTGGGAGGTGGCAGTTGTAGTGAGTCGAGATTGCACCACTGCACTTCAACCTGGGTGACAGAGTGAGACTCCGTCTCAAAAAAAAAAAGAAGAAGAAGAAGAAAAAAGGCAGAAAAGAAAATGAGCCCTTCAGAAAACCTGGGGGCACTGTAGGGGAAGAGGAAAAGCAAGGGGTTAGGATTCCTTTCCCCACCTGGGGAGATTAAGACTTCATAGAGGGAAGACCCAAGCCAAAGACTCTAGCTGTGGCCTCCAGCTGGGAGGTCAGGCTTCAGCCCCTTCCCACCTGGAGGAGGAAGAGAGATGGTGAAGGGGAAGACCCCAGGGCCTTGGGCAGGGAGGAAGCCTGGATCAACTCACTCCTAAGGGTGGGCAGGATTTATCAGCTATTTCTCCAGGAGTAGTAGGATTGAAAAAGAACAGTTGGAAGAAGGCAGTGCCCAAAACCCAAGGTATGACCCTTTAATGCTGCAATTCCAGACATTGGGGATAAGTGAGGGGCCCCTGGCATCCAGTGAATCACACCATTTAAGGACACTGGGGAAAGAAGGAAGGCAGCTGTTAGATAACTGTCGTAGCAATCCCGAGGGTGGGGATTAGAAACCCCATTTTGCTCAGAGAAGTGAGCTGACTTGCCAAGGTCACGAGTTTATCAGTGGGACCCCAACACAGCTGTCTAGGTCTCTATAACTCTCTGTACCAATCCTTATTGGATTTAGGAGTGTGAACTGAAGATGGGTTTATTGGGTCACCTGAGTGTGTGCTAGCTGGGCTGGGCACCCTTCTTTCTCCCTTGGGCCCAGGGCCTCCTTCATGGCCCCAGAGGCTCACTCCAGAGTTAGAGACCCTGTAAAGCTGTGAGGAAGGATTCAGCCTCAGGCTGCTTTTGCCAGAAATTTGGTTTCTAAGAGGGAGGAGGAGGAAGAAGAAATTCTGCATATTGCACTGAAATGCTCCAGGGATGCAGAGAAGACGTGGGGAGAGGAGATGCTGGAATTTTCTGAGAAGGGAGTTTGAAAATCTAGGAAATAGTTGAAAGAACTCAGCATAAGAGCAAAATGTACCTGGGTGTTGCCCCAACCAGGCCACATTCAGCTTGACCTTCAGCGCTTGAGATGCCCCATCTCTGTGAGCCTCAGTTTCCACCATTGTAAAATGGGAGAACAGCCCGGTGTTGCATGGGAGATAGTTCACACTCGATCTTGAGAGCCAACTGGTACATTTCCAGGAATTTTGGGAGCCAGTTGTTAATGCCATCATTAAAAATTAAATTCTAGGCTGGGCGCGGTGGCTCATACCTGTAATCCCAGCACTTTGGGAGGCCGAGGCGGGTGGATCATGAGGTCAGGAGTCCAAGACCAGCCTGGCCAACATGGTGAAACCCTGTCTCTACTAAAAATACAAAAATTAGCTGGGATGGTGGCACGTGCCTGTAATCCCAGCTACTCGGGAGGCTGAGGCAGGAGAATTGCTTGAACGGGGCCCAGGGAGGCGGAGGTAGCAGTGAGTGAGATCACACCACTATACTCCAGCCTGGGCTACAGGTGAGACTCTGTCTCAAAATATATAAATAAATAAATAAAAAGTAAATTCTGTAATAGAAATCACTTATGTCACTGAGGAATGAATGAAGTTCCAACATAATCCTTATTGTTTCACTTTTTTGTTGTTTTTTTTTTTTTTTTGAGACAGGGTCTCACCCTGTCAGCCAGGCTGGAGTGCAGTGGCACGATCATGGCTCCTTGCAGCCTTGACCTGGGCTCACGTGATCCTCCCAAGTCAGTCTCTCGAGCAGCTGGGATTACAGGCGCATGTCACCATGCCCAGTTAATTCAAAAAAAATTTTTTTTTTTTTTTTAAGAGATAGGGTCCCACTATGTTTCCCAGGCTGGTCTCAAACTCCTGGGCTCAAGCTATCCTGCTTTGGCCTCCCGAAATATTGGGACTACAGGCATGAGCCATTGCACCTGGCCTATTTCACTTTTTATCTTTTTTTTTTTTTGAGACAGAGTCTTGCTCTGTTGCCAGGCTGGAGTGCAGTGACACGATCTCAGCTCACCGCAACCTCCGCCTCCTGGGTTCAAGCAATTCTCCTGCCTCAGCCTCTCGAGTAGCTGGGACTACAGGTGTGCGCCATCACGCCCGGCTAATTTTTGTATTTTTAGTAGAGACGGGGTTTCACCATGTTGGCCAGGATGGTCTTGATCTCTTAACCTCGTGATCTGCCTGCCTCGGCCTCCCAAAGTGCTGGGATTACAGGCGTGAGCCACCGCACCCCGCCTCACTTTTTATCTTACCTTCTTAACTTAAACAGAAATGTCAACCAGCATCCAGTAACTACAGTTGGAAGTTGGTTGTTAAACCTGAAATAGTCCACCCTGGTAGTAACCATCTAGGTGGTCATAACATTCAGTGATGAAATATGATGGAGGTGCCATGGTTGGCGGGGTCCATTGGCTGACCCTCCACAGACTGCCTCCAATAAACTCGCCATCTGAAGACAAACAGCACCCTGGCTAGGTAACTCCAACTGCAAGACCAGTCTCCTAGCTCTTCACCCCAGTGACTGGCTGCTCCCGAGTTCTTCATGTAGAGAAATTCTGAGGCCAGTAGCCTGGAGCTGATATACATTATTATTATTATTATTTCTCATTTTTTATAATTTCTGTAGAGACAGGGTTTCACCACGTTGCCCAGGCCGGTCTTGAACTCCTGGCCTCAAGTGATGCTCCTGCCTTGGCCTCCCAAAGTGCTGGGATTAGAGGTGTAAGCCACCAGGCCCAGCCAGTATTATTAATTAATAAGTCAGAAGTGGGGCCTTTGAAAGAGGTACCCAGGGCAGCTGATAGGGGAATAATCTTTGATTTGACCTTTTCTGCTTCCTGCCCCATCACTGTATCTCTAGCTCCCCACACATCGGCCTGGCTCCCAGTCAGGGTAGGGGTGGGGGCAGGGAGTCAAATACCCACCGCTCCCCACCTACGCCAGGATATTATAAAATACTTCTCTCTGGGGCTCAGCTCTGGCCATTGCCTGCCCCATCCCCCAGGGGGCAGAGCGGCTCCATGGAAACAAGGCCAAACTCAGCCTCCATCCCTGCCCTGCCTCCCATCCCCCACTGTCAGTGCAGGGCTGCTTCTAGGGGGTCACAGGGAGTAGTGCTTACAGAGCCCTTACTATGTGCCAGGCTGTCTGCTGGGCACTGTGGCCACCCATTAGCCCTATTTAGCCCTCCCTACATAGTGTGGGCCTATTTAGCCCTCACGAAGGCCTTGCAAGGTGGAGAGTTAGCACTCCCAGCTGGACTCTCAGGCCACCAGGGAGACTTCCCACTGCCCCCCCGCCCCGCCCTTCCTGCCTCCTCCTCCCACCTGAGCCTCCTGAGTAGCTGGGACTACAGGCACACGCCACCACACCTGGCTAATTTTTTGTCTTTTTTTTTTTTTTGGTAGAGATAAGGTTTTGCCATCTTGCCCAGGCTGGTCTTGAACTCCTGGGCTCAAATGATCTGCCCGCCTCAGTCTCCCAAAGTGCTGAGATTACAGGTGTGAGCCACCACATCTGGCTGGGTCTGAATTCTTGGTGCTTTCAATAACCACCTAGGATGATGCTGCTGACACCCTGCCCCCGGGTTCCTTGAGCTCCTCCCTTGCCATCTATCCTACCTCCTATGTCCTATGGTCTTTCCCTTGACTTAACAACAGCAGCCTCTCAGTCATCTTAATTTTAAGGACCCCAATTTCCAACTACTACCTCTCATATTGCTAAGTCACTTCCTCCAGCATCCTCATTCCAACCATCTTCCCCTGCCCCCCAATACCGAATGCATTGGTCCCACACCTTTGCCTTGTCCTCATCCCTCATGCTGCCCTGCGCTCTGTACCTAGCTTTGGCCCCAGGGTCCATTGCTATTGTCACTCTTTTTTTTTTTTTTTTTTTGAGACAGAGTTTCACTCTGTCACCCAGGCTGGAGTGCAGTGGCATGATCTTGGCTCACTGCAACCTCTGCCTCCCAGGTTCAAGCGATTCTCTTGCCTCAGCCTCCCAGGTAGCTGGGATTACAGGTGCACGCCACCACGGCTGGCTAATTTTTGTATTTTTAGTAGAGATGGGGTTTCACCATGATGGCCAGACTGGTCTCGAACTCCTGACCTCAGGTGATTTGCCTGCCTCAGCCTCCTAAAGTGCCGGGATTACAGGGTAAGCCACCGTGCCCGGCCGCTATTGTCACTCTTGCATTTACTCTTATCTCCTTGGTTCCGCTCTGGCTTTGTTAGACTCATCTGGCTAAATCCCAGACTCCAGATTTACTCTTCTGCCTCCAGACTCATATATTCAATTGCCTGCTTGCTGTTTAAGAGGCTTCTCTAACTTATGTCCAAAATGGAATTCTCCATCTTCCCCTAAACCGGCTCCTCCTGCAGTCTGCCTCATTTTAGTTAGCGGCAGCTCCACGTTTCCTGTTGCTCAGGTCAGACACTTTGGAGGACTTTTTGGTCCCCAGTTTCTCTCACACCCACATCCAATCCGTCAGCAAATCCTGCTGGCTTGACCTTCATACTGTGCCTGGAACCCATCGCTTTTCACCACTTCTGCTCCTGCCACCCTGTTCCAAGCCACTCTCCTCTCCCTCTAGGGTTATTACCGTTATTTCCTAACTGTCTCCCTGCTTCTACCCTGGCTCCCCGTGATGGTTGGTTTTCTGTGTCATCTTGGCTAAGCTGTAGAACCCAATAATTCAAACACTAATGTAGGTATTGCTGTGAAGGTATTTGTAGACGTAGCTCACATCTACAATCAGTGGACTCTAAGTAAAGGAGATTATCTTCAGTAATCCGGGTAGGCCTCATCCAGTCAGCAAAAGGTGCCTTAAGAACAACATTGAGGTTTCCCTAAGGAAGGAGAAATTCTGCCTCTGTACTGCAGCATCAGCTCCTGCCTGAGAGATTCCAGCCTGCTGGTCTGCCCAACGGATTCTGGATGTGCTGGCTGATTTGGGTAAGTCAATTCCTTGAAATAAATCTTTTAATATATATCGTACTGGTTTTGTTTCTCTGGAGAATCCTGACTGATACATCCCCCCACGATCATTCTGCAGGGCAATCAGAGCAATCCTTTTAAAAGTCAGATCACGGCACTGGTGCTCTCAGACACTCCACAAGCTTTCATCTCATGCGGAGAAAAGTGCAAGTTCCCCTCACGGTCCACAGAGAACCCCAGCTCTCCATACTCTCCCCCTTATTCTTTCTGCTCCAGGCATGCTGGCCTCTTTGAGGATCCTTGAGCGCTCCAGGCATCCTCTGGCCTCAGGGCCTTTGCTCCTGCTGTCCCCTGTGTCTGGAAAGCACTTCCCCAGTGAGCCACTCGCTTGCTCCCTCACCCCTTCAGCCATTTCTTTCTTTTCTTTTCTTTCTTTTTTTTTTTTTTTTGAGACAGAGTCGAGTCTTGCTCTGTTGCCCAGGCTGGAGTGAGGAGGTGTTATCTCAGCTCACTGCAACCTCCACCTCCCGGGTTCAAGTGATTCTCCTGCCTCAGCCTCCTGAGTAGCTGGGATCACAGGCATGCCTACCACATCCAGCTAATTTTTCTACTTTTAATAGAGATGGAGTTTTGCCAAGTTGGCCAGGCTCGTCTCAAACACTTGGCCTCAAGTGATCCACCCGCCTCGGCCGGGTGTGGTGGTGCATGCCTGTAATCCTAGCTACTTGGGAGGTTGAGGCATGAGAATCGTTTGAACCTGGGAGGCAGAAGTTGCAGTGAGCCGAGATTGCACCACTGCACTCCAGCCTTGGCGACAGAGGAGACTCCGTCTAAAAAATTAAAAAAATGAATTAATCTCCATTTTCTAGATGATGACATTGAGGCTTAGAGAGGTGAAGTGACTTCCCTGTGTCACACAGCATTAATGATGGAGACAGAATTTGAACCGTCATATACCCAAACCCAAAGACTGCTCTTAACCCGCTGTTTAGTCCATGGAACCCTCCCTGAATGTCTCCGTGCATGAGAGTCTGTGCACATGTGTTCATGTGTCATTGTGGGTAGGAAGGTGGATGAGCACAAGAGTATTGATTTATTTGGAAATATTTTCTAAGTGCCTACTGTGTGTCAGCCACTGTGCTGGCACTGGGGACCTTCTTGGTTAGCAAAACAGACACATCTGTTTACTTGTGGCTGTATGTCTGTGTGTATACATGTGTGGTGGGTGGATACATGCTTGTATGTGTGTGCTTATGTTGGGAGTGCTTGCCCCTCTCTGTTTGCAGGTGTCTTCTGTTGTGTGTGTGAGTGGAACTCTGTGTCCAAGTGTGGAGGGACCTGAGATGGTGCAGTTTTAGAGCAGGCCACTGGGTTCGAATCCTGGCTTCTGCCCTTGCTAGCTATGTAACTGTGGGCAAGTTTCTTCAAAATGCTGCACCTCGGCTGGGTACAGTGGCTCATGATTGTAATCCCAGCACTTTGGGAGGCTGAGGCAGGTGGATCACGAGGTCAGGAGTTCAAGACCAGCCTGGCCAACATGGTGAAACCCCATCTCTACTAAAAATACAAAAAATTAGCCATGGTGGTGCGCACCTGTAGTCCCAGCTACTTGGGAGGCTGAGGCAGGAGAATTGCTTGAATCCGGGAGGCAGAGGTTGTGGTGAGCCAAGATCGTGCCACTGGACTCTGGCCTGTGCAACAGAGTGAGACTCCATCTCAAAAAAAAACCCCGGTGGCTCAAGCTTGTAATCCCAGCACTTTGGGAGGCTGAGGTGGGCGAATCACGAGGTCAGGAGATCGAGACCACGGTGAAACCCCGTCTCTACTAAAAATAGAAAAAATCAGCCGGGCGTCGCGTGGTGGGCGCCTGTAGTCCCAGCTACTCGGAGAGGCTGAGGCAGGAGAATGGCGTGAACCCGGGAGGCGGAACTTGCAGTGAGCCGAGATTGCGCCACTGCACTCCAGCCTGGGCGACAGAGCGAGACTCCGTCTCAAAAAAAAAAAAAAAACCCCAAAAAACAAAAAACAAAATGCTGCACCTCAGTTTTCCCATTTGTGAAATGGGGATGATGACAGTCGTTTACTGTCTTGGGTGCTTTAGGGCAGTGCCACTTAAAATACAGGCAGGAATGGTGCCTGCCCTAGAACTATTTGTTACCTGTGTATGACACAAGATAGGTACAGACATTTTAGAACCTAGTGTGACATCCTGACATTGCCAGGGCATCCAAACATGTGACTGGTGGACTCTGGGCTTGTGGAACAGGGTTTGGGTGTTGAACAAGTTTGGGTGTTGATTTCACAGTCAGACCACCAACTGGATCCTCAACAGGTTGGGGGAAAAAAAAGCTGGGCATGGTGGGGCACACCTGTAGTCCCAGCTCCTCGGGAGGCTGAGGTGGGGAGGATCACTTGAGCCTGGATCTCAAGGTTACAGTGAGCTATAATGATGCCACCGCACACCATCCTGGGCGACAGAGTGAGATGTCATCTCTAAAAATAATAAAAAATGTTAAATAAAAAAGGAAAAACAAATCTAGTCTTCCACCGCAGATAATTGAAAAGCACAAGTTTAGAGGATTAAGCAGCTGAGCCACCTGTGCTGTGTGCCTATGTGTGGTGCCTGAGCCAGCTGACCTCACCATGAGCTGTCACAGACTGTCCTCCTTAAGGGATCTGGTGGCATTGCCAGCCTGCTTTATGAACTGCCATAAAGGATCATGTATTACATTTAATCTAGCAATCACTTCTGTGCCAGTGTTACTTACATAGTGTCTACTGCTATGACAAAATACCTAAGACTGGGTAACTTGTAAACAGCAGAAATTGATTTCTCACAGTTCTGGAGGCTGGGAAGTCCAAGATCAAGGCACCAGCAGGTTCAGTGTCTGATGAGGGCCTGCTCCTTTTAGATGGTGCCTTCTCTGTGTCTTCACTTGGTGGAAGGGATGGAAGGGCCAAAGGGGACAAACTCTGTGTCCTCATGTGGCAGAAGAGCAGAACAAGCAAGCTGACCATGGTGTGAAGCCTCTTTTCAGAGGGCCTCAATCCCCTTCACCAGGGCTCTGCCCTCATGGTTCAGTCACCTCCTAAAGGTCCCCACTAAATACTATTACATTTGTGATTATGTCTCAACACAGGAATTTTTGCGGACATTCAGACGATAGCACATAGAAATTCACAAAAGATAGTACGTCAGTGTTTGACTTCATACCTTTGCATCTGCCATTCCCTTGACCTGGAATACTCTTTTCCATCCTCTCTCAGCTTCCTGGAGAGCTCCCAGTCATGCTTTGGAACCCTGCTCAGCTCCCCAAGGGGTCTCCTTCAGGTTTAGTTGCTTCCTTCCCGGAAGCTGTCGACACCTTGAACGCTGTGCACATCACCTGCGTTGTAGTGACCCCCATACCTGCTGGTCTCCTTCACTGACTGAGCACTTCCATGAGGGCAAGCATGGGTCTCATTCACTGCAGCGCTCCCAGCACCAGCCTAGTGCTTGGCTTTCCATGGGTGCCTGATTCATGGGCAGTGAAGTGGCCCAAATGCCCTGATAAGCTCTTGGTGGCAGGAGTCATTTCTGTTTCCCTCACGGCATCTAATGCAGTACTTTTGTGCAGTAGGAATTCAGTAAGTACTTCTTGAATGAATGAATGATTGAATGAGTGAGTTACGATTCACTCAAAGCTCACAATTCTGCAAGGCTGTACAGGAAGCATGGTTCTGGCATCTGCTTGGACCCTGGGAAGGCCTCAGGGAACTTACAATTATGGCGAATCAGAGGACAGCCTCCTGGTTCCCATCCCTCTCTGGGCTCTATGCCATAGTGTTTTCCAGGCCCAACTTTAACCCCCAGCTCCAGATCTACCTGTAACTCCCAGAGCATTACCCAAGTATGTTCCCAGGGACACTGGTCCCATGAGATGCTCTCCCAGAGGGAAAGCCTGCAAATGGTAACACCTTCTTAGAGATTCACATTGCATTTTTACCGTATTTAAGACTCTGCAATATCCTGGGACAAAGAAATCTGATTAACTTGCCTTACCCCAGAATTTGCCAAATGTATTTGACCATGGAACCCTCACTGAATGTCTCTGATATCTACTTGACAAATATGTATTGAGTGTCTAGCATGAGGCAAGTGATATGGTTTGGATCTGTGTCCCCACCAAATCTCATGGCAAATTGTAATTCCCATTGTTGGAGGTGGGGCCTGGTGGGAGGTGATTGGGTCATGGGGCTAGAGTTCTCAGGAAGGGGTTAGCACCATCCCCACTGTGCTGTTCTTGTGATAGTGAGTGAGTTATGGTGAGATCTGGTTGTTTAAAAGAGTGTGGCACTTTCTCCCTCTCTCTCTTGCCCCTGCTTCCACCAGGTGACATGTGTGCTCCCCCTTTGCCTTCCATCATGATTGTAAGTTTCCTGAGGCCTTCCCAGGAGCCCAGCAGATGCCAGAATCATGCTTCCTGTACAGCCCTGCAGAACCGTGAGCCAATTAAGCCTCTTTTCTTTATAAATTACACAGTTTTGGGTATTTCTTTATAGCAGTGTGAGAATGAACTAATTCAGCAGGCATCGTCTTGGTTGCAAAGAACACAGCAAGAGTGTATAATAGACATTGGCCCTGCCATCATGGGCCTCCGGCTCAGCACAATAATAATAGCTCATGTCTGTGAGTGCCAAGGCTTTCCATGCTCTATCTCATTGACTCCTCACCCACACTCTAGGAGTTAGAAACAATTGTTCTTGTTTTACAGACATGAAAATGAGGCTCAGCACAGTTATGTGACCTCTGCAAGGCAGCTAACAAATGGCAGAGTTGGGATATGAACTATAAGGCCCTCACAGCAGAGCTGAAACTGTTAAAACACAATGGAGTGTTCTTAGAACACTTAAAAGTTGCTTTATGTCAACACTCCACCCTAGCCCAGGCCAAATCCGCACCCCAACCCCAGCTCCAGGCCCAGCCCTAGCCTAGCTCCATTCTTAGCCCTGGAAAACTCCTAGTCATACTTCAGAACCCTGCTCAGGGCCTCTGAGAGCTCCTACTTGTTCTCTGGGGAACCTCAGAGGAAAAAGAAATACTGAGTCCAAGTGGTAATTTTTACAATTCACATTTATTTTGGGCAAAAAAAGGTTCTGCTAAAAATACTCCTACAAAGGCATTGGAGTAACAGGGTCAGGGTTGATCTTGGACACAGCTGGTGAGATTTCCTTGGTCACAGCAGTGGGGTCCAGAGGAGCCAGGTCTGACCCATGGCCGTCGGAACCCCAGCTGTATCAGTCCCTGACCTCCCAACATTGTCAGGAAAACCCATATTTATGACCACAGGAAACAGGGTTCTGGGAAACCCTGCCAGACAGCCCCATACTCTGGTTGAGAGCTCCGGTCTGCATAGCTCAGGCTGGGGCAGACACTTCAGGAGAAGGAGTGTGCATACTCACTCCCACAGCCCGTGGCTCTGACAGCAGCTCCAGGGAGGCCACGCTCAAAGAGGGTGCCACAGTGACCCCCGGGGATCTGGGATTTGACTGGCAAAGGATCTGACAGTGGAGAGGGGCTGAGTGTGTACCACTGGTAGCAGCATAGCATAGTGATTAAGAGGGGGGTGCTGGGGTCAGAGGCCACTTACTGGCTGTGTGACCTGGAAGAGCCACCATGTCACATCTCTGAGTTTCCTGGTCTGTGGAATGGGAGTAGTAATTGTACCTGTCTCACAGAGGTGTGAGGATTAGGCAAGACATTGCGTATAAAAAGCTGGGCACGGTGCCTGGCACATTGCTGGCATTCAAGAAATAGCAGCTATGATTATGATTTGGGGGCTGGGCATGACCAAGTGGTAATTACTCTTCTCTGGGGTCCAAGAAGGCTGGTTGTGAGTGAACGTCCCTGCCAGGCCTATGCTGGGCCAGCCTCAGAGGCTCAACTTGGTGCCCCCTGCCCATCAGAGTCCCTCTCTACAGAGGGGAAAGTGGCCAGGCTGATCACGGAGTGATTCACAGGCACCTCTGCCGTGTGGCCTCCCAGCTCTGGAAGGCAGTGACTAAGATTAGAAAGGTCAAGGGGGGTCTTGGAAGGGGGCGAGGGCTGTGTGGCCATGGAAGCTATGCCCCAAATGTCAGAGGGAAGGCACCTGGCTCTGGAGTTTGCAGCAAGACCCTGTGGTTGTCCAGTGTTAAGACTCTGGCTCTGAATAGGAAGGGGTTCTGCTTCGGAAATATTCCTCAGCGGGGGGTCTCCCAAGGCAAATTCCTGGTCCTGCAGCTTCCTCACTGCAGGGACGGAAATTCCACCCCAGATGAGTCCCTCCCCAGACTGAGCCAGTGGGACCCTGCTTGGCTCCTAGGTCCACTAGCCAGTGGGCACTGTGGCCTGTGTGGGGCTTTACTCAGCTGTAGCCTGGAACAACCAGCCCCTTTTCCCCCCAGGAAGGCCTGATGCATGCAATTCTGCCACTCTACCAGGGAAAGACGTTCTGCACCCCACTCAAAAGGAGGGTCTTTGGCCCTTGCCAAGGTGCATCTGTAACTCAGATCCAAGGGATGGAGCTTTTCTTAGTATCTGTTTTCAGCTGTCTCCCTCCCCATCTCTTTCTCTCTTTCTTGCTCTTTTTTTTTGTGCTTTTAAAAAAATGCTAGGGTCCACAGGTTTGGGGACCAGCAACGAACAATGAGACTCAAAATTTCAAGAATTAGCAGCATAGAATCATAGCGTGATGGAATCTTAGAAACATGGAATGTTCCATTGGAATCTTAGAATGACGGGGCTTTGCAATCCTAGAATCTTGGAATCTTTCACCTGTGGAACGTTAGAATTCTTGACTCTTGCAGTCTCAGCAGGGCCCCCAAGAGTGTATGTGGTCCTGGCTGTGACCTCCTCCCTCCTCCCTCTCCTGCTCCCTCTCCTTCAACAGGGGCTGTTAGGTCTTGGGTAGAGACAGGGCCTTTGCTCTCTCCCTCCTCCAGGAAAAGCCATGCTTAGTCTGGGTAGGCGGGCTTGGTAGTGGTGGTGGGGCATCTGTAGCTCTAGGTCCAGCTGGAAGCCGCACCCTGCCTGTGCTTGCCCCACCTGGCCAGGTGTTGAGTGAGCAGGCCTGGACCATAGCCTTGGGGTCTGTGGGGTCTCCCAGGGTGGCCCTGAGTGGGCTGCTGGCCCCCTCCAAAGTATTAAATTGCTGCTGCTTCTTGTTATATCAGCTTTCTCGAGGCAGCCTTCATGCTGCGAAGCTAAACTCAGACAGACTCTGGGTCTGAGGGTCTTTCTAATTTTCCTGAAAGCTTAGCTCTGTCTGGGCACATTCCTGAGGGTCAGCTCTACCCCCTACTTCATGGGTCCTAATCTGTGTCTGGGTTTGGGCATCCTATCTGAAAATGTCCTGCTTTTTCTTAATCCCTGTCTACACCAGACCCTCTCTCTGCAGACATCAGGGCAGTTTGTTGTGGGGGAAGTCAAGTGAGGATTTCCATGTCTGGAGGAAGCTCCTGGAGGAGCTTGTCAAAAAATGGAGACTCTGGGGCCCAACCGCAGGGATTCTGATTTAGGGGGTTGGGGTGGAGCCCAGGAGTCTGCAAGTTAAACAATGAATAGCCCAGGAGATTCTAATACAGGTGGGCGATGGCAAACATTCTGAGAAATCCCAAGGAGGTGGGAAGGAAGGACTGCAGACAGATGGCCTGGTTGGAATCTTCTGGGAATTACCTCTGGGAATCAGTTTCCTCACTTGTACAGTGGAGAGCATAATGCTTTGGAACCTGGCATATGGTAAGTATTCAGCGATTATTGCAATCCCTGTGGTTCCAACCTCCTGAGATTAGCCTCTGAAGGGGTGTGCCCAGAGCCGACTCTCTTTCCTGTTATGTGTCAAAGGCCAAGTCCTTTTCTGCAGCCAACACTCTGAAGCTTAGTTTCCCTGAAGGAAAAACTGGCAGCTGCAAGACCATTCTCCACCCTAAGTTTGATGGCAGAAGACATTTTGCAGAAGGCTGGATCAAGGCCGCCTGGTGATGCATTCGCATGTGTGTGTAGCATCACACAGCACAGTGGGGCTCCCTCAACTTCCCTCTGGGTTTCCCCAGGATAACACATTATTGGAAAAGACAGGACCCCAGACTCATTCCAACACATCTGGGTGATCTCTCCAGGACTAGGGTGACCAGGGCAGGGATGGGTTTCCTGAGCAATTTCTCATGCCCACCCGCACGCCCGCCCCCGCCAGGCTCAGCTCCCTTGGTGCCTGGCAGCTTTCTCCCCACCTCACCCCTGCCACCGCTAGAGAAGCCTGGAGGAAATGGGGTAGACATCAGCCAAATTGAGAATCAGGTAGCACAAGACCCAACCCTGCTGTTCCAAGCAGCTGAAGTGACTCTTTGGATTATCTGCGTCAGTGAGGATGGAAACTGAAGCAGCAGGGCCTGGCTTCTCCTGGAATAAATGAAGGCCGCTCCGGGGGCTCTTCCTTCTCGGGGACAGGAGTAGCTGGGAGGCATCCTGCCCCATCTGATGGCTGAACTGGTGCTTCTTCCTAGAACCTGATGCTCACTATGCTACTCTCCTGCTCAAGAACCTGCTGTGGCTGGACTGTACATCGTGCCTAAACTGCCTCAACCTCCACTTATATCAACCTTCGCTTCCCCCGTTCCACTGGCCCATCCAGACACACAACTCACTATGTTGGACCATTCTGGCAGGTGCATCTTGGAGTGACCTTTCTTTTGACCTCTGTCATTTTCAAGACAGCCTCTCCATGAAGCCCTCCCTGACAGCCCCAGCCCACTTGAGCTTTCTTTCTCTTACTGGCCAGCATCAGACACCAACTGTTTCTTGTCATCTAATTGAGCATGGTAGAGGAGATGTCGGAAACAGAAAAAACCAAAGCTCATGGCCTTGCTCTGCTCCTTCCTGGCTGTGTTATCCTGAGCAAAGTACTTCATCCCTCTGAGCCTCAGTTTCCCCCACAAATATGCAGGGGGAATACTCCTTCCTCATGGGACTAAGGTGTATAAGTGTTTTGCACAGCCTGCCTCACCCAGTCCAATGCTCTCATTTTACAGACGGCTCAGTGAGGGGAAGTGTCTCCCCAGATTCACATCCCTAGTGACAGAAGCAGGCTGCTACCCTGGGGTCATGATGCACTTTCCCGAGCATCATGTGGTACCCTGTCTTTTGAATGCATTTACGTTATCTTCCCTAGCAAGAGTCTTCTAGCCTTCGGTACCATCTTCAGACAACAGGGGCCCTGGAGTGAGCCAGGAGTGGCCCAGGGCCCAGCCCTGGGGTGGGTGATGATCTGGGGCCTGGGTCCTTCCTGTGCTTCAGCCAGGCAGGAGGATTAACTGGGCAGGGTGGGAGCTCCCAGCCTTTTGGAGATGAGCCCCTGATGGGAGAGGCGTGTGAGGCTAGTGACTACTCACAAGGTGGTGGCAGAGAAGCCCCTAGATGGTGGCAGGGTGGACCAACTAGAAATGATGGGGAAAGTTCAGCTGATGCCATCTGAGTAAGAGGCACTGCTGGTTAGGAAACAGCCACAGCCCTGAGTCCCTTAAGTGTCTCCTACTGCCCCGCCACCCGGATCCCTGCTCTGAGGCCTCTGGTCCAGCACTCAGGCCATCATCTATTCTGATTGGTCTACCCGAGTCTTCCCAGTTGATATTTTGGATATCATCCCCCAGGGAGAGGACTGCCGAGCAACAACAATGACCCATTCTGGGGGCTTCGTAGCAGTAGGGGTGGGGGTGGGTAGCATGGCTGTCTCCTACCCAGCCTGGCGCTGCACAGCTCTGCTAGCCGCACCCTCCCAGAGCAGCTGGTCCCCATTTCCACGGTGCCCTGGCCTGTGTTTACAAGACAGCTTTCTTTCCTGCAGTACCAACTGTGTGCACAGCAGCCGGAAACTCCCCTAACACTGCTGGGCAGGCGGGGGCTGGCACATGGGGAGGTTGAGCCAGGAAAGGATTAGTAACCAGGCAGCGGGTGGCTCAGAGCTGTGTGCCTGGGCGAGCGGGTGGTGTAAGTGGAAGGCGCTTGGCAACACGGCCTGCCATTCCCCGCTGAGCAGCAAGCAAGAGGTTGGGGCGGGGCGACTGCCCCGGTAGCGGGTGGGGTGGGTGGGTGGGGGTGGAAGAGATGTGAGCAGCGCCTGTACCCCTGGGACAGTCACAGTGACATTTGTTTGTTACCCTGAAGTGGAGACACAGAGGTCTGGTAGCACCTGTGCTCTGGGAAGCAGGCGTGCAGGGGGCCATGGCCACTGAGGACCTCGGCCCTGGAGGGTGGAGGGGCAGACATGCTGGCTAGTGGTCACCAGCCCAGCGGCTTAGGACAGGAAGCCATCTGACGGGAAGCACTGACTGCCAGCCCCATGTGGGGCCCCAGAGCAGTTGGGGGGTGGGCTGGGGAGACAGAACTAATCTAAAGAGCATCAGGGCAGCTCCCACCAGAAGGTGACCTTGTGTGCCGAGACAGCTGCCACCCGCGTGGGGCACCTTTGGGGCACAAAGTGAAGGCCACTGGGCCACTGCCGGCCAGTTTGTGGGAAACCTGCCAATGCTTTCCCTGTGGCTTGCCCTGCTGTCCCCATGGGGGGCCCACACTTCTCTCTAATCCCTTCCTTCCCTTTGCAGCTCAGGCTCCCGGAACAGGTGAGTGACAGACGACGGGCTGTGCTGTGCTGGATGTTCACTCTGACCGTGGCGCTTCTAGCTGGCTGCCTGTGGCCCGAATCTTTCTCACTGGCCATCTCCTTGGATCTGGGAAAGGTCCCGAGAGGTAGTCTCCTTGGCTCCCCTTCCTCAGCCAGACCTGATATCCATGGCACATCCATCTCCCCGCCTCCTCCTGCCACGTGGACAATTCTGATTTTAATGTGAGCAGGAGCTCATTTGCACAGAGAAAACCAGAGTCGGCTCTGCCTGGGGGTCCACGGGCACTCTAAGACCCTCACGTTCCCACTATGACAGCTCACCTGACACCCAGACCCTCTTTCGAGTGCACCCTCATCAATTCTCTGCTCCTTATGTACCTGCAGGGGCTCACCCTGATTCCTAGGGTATGGAAGGCTGAGTTCTGAGCCACTTCCAACTCACTTCCTTTGTTGCCTGTGCTTTTGACAAGCCAGGGCCAGAAAGGCCACGTGGAGCTGTTGTTCTCCATGTGTTTTCTCTGGCCCTGGGCTTTCTGGAAGCCTGAGGGAGGAAGGGCTGCTTAGAAGAGCAACCCTTAGCACCTGGGTCACGTGCGTCCCAAGGGTACCAGGGTCTCCCTTGGAACTTACAGAGAACAGGGGTCATGTTATAACTAAAGCATTTATTTCCATTCAATTCACTAACTGATTGCTCTGCTCGGGTGTCTGTGTTGGCTCACAGGAGGGAGTCTGTGGCCAGATCCCTAGACTGAGGGCTTCCCCATGGCCAAGACCTTTAGGCCCAGCAAAGGTCTGGTGGGGGGAAGGAGGTGGGAGAGAAATCACACACTTTCTCTCCAGGGAAGGGAAGGAGCATGCTTGTCCGTGTCTCTGAGCGCACCCTCTGGAGGGCAGGGTATCACAGTGAATGATCCGGGTCCTGGCCTCCGATGCAGCCTGGTTTAGGCTCCCAGAGGCAAAACTGGGTTTTGACCATCTGAGGGCACTTAGGAGCCTCAAAGGGGCCTATTTGCCTGGGAAGTACTAGATAGATTGGGGCAGGAGAGTGGGAAGTGGGCAAGGACTTCCAGCCCTGCAGCCTCAGAGCCCACTTCCTCCTCAATCCGTCCCTTTCATCAACAGTCCTGGAGTGGGAAGTTCCTCCACCTTGGCGCCTCCCCCTCCATACCCAAATCTCACTCTAGTCTCTGAATGGCCCAGATGGCCCCATGGCAGTGGGCTTTGGTGAGGCCTGGTGGCAGGTGGGAGGAGGGAAGAGTGTCAATGAAAACCGTATAAAAAATCCAGAAATGTGCATATAAAATCTCGCCCTTGGTGTATTGCCTAAGTCAGTAAGCAGAAAGCACCTTCTTCCTGGAGAAGGATCAAGTCCTCAAAAGGTAGGAAATGTCAAAGTGTCACTTCATTGTCATTAAAAAAAAAAACGAAAAACAAAAAACAACCCAACAAACAAACCCCCTAAACCAAAACCACCCTGTGACCAAAATACCCCCGAGTCCAGGAATTGCTGTAAACAAACCCAGATGCAGGATCAACCCTTCTCAGCAGCTGTCGGAGCTGATGGCAGTCACTGCAGTATCAGTCCTCGAGGTGGGGGCTGGCGGGAGTGGGCACCAGGCGGGCCAGGCCACCAGGCTGTGCGCGTGATGTGTACCTGGAGCTGCAGACCCAGGGGGTGGCCATCCTCAGGAAGGCTGACCTTTCTGGCGTCCCCGCATTCTCCCTGACCCGGGAGGACAAAAGCCCCTTTCAGCCCCGTGAGCCGCCAGGAGAAACAGTGTCTTTCATTGGAGTTTCTAAAATACTCTCCAAAGAGAAAAATTCTTCTGTTTGCCCAGTGGTGGCAGGAATAGATTTTCCCAGAGGGGTTCTCAGGGTGGCTGCCTGTCCATCTGTCCCGTCCTCCAGGCACTTGGTTGTTGAGTGAGGCCTAGAGGAGCAGCAGGGACAGGAGCCAAGGGCGGCCCCTGTCTCTCCCTTCACATTTGTTTTTCTGAAAGTGTTTCTTGGCTCTGACCAGGTCACCTTCCCAGAGGGAGTTGGAGAGAAACTGCTTTTGGTCTCCGATTGGACACATAGCATGAATCTCCCAAGCCCTTTTTTACCCCCCGCAAGAACAGTCATTGCTTTCCTTATGAGAATCCTCTTTAAAAAATATTCCTTGTATTTCCCGCCCCCCTCCCAGGATCTGTTTTCTTTTTTCCCATTCCCTTTTTTTTCCGTCGTTTGAGTTGCATGTTTTCTTGGTGACGTCTCGTGGCTGGCGCCGCTTGGTTCCTCCCATGGCCCGTGGCCTCCTGGCGAGTGGCTGGCCCTGCAGTGGATAGAGCACCAGGAGGGCCGGCACGTGGGGCGGAGGGGGCGGGGCTTGGAGGAGGAGGTGAGCCAAGGCAGGTGAATGTCAAACCTCCACAGACTGAATCTGGTTCATCTGCGCCCGCATCACCTGGATACTGTTCAGGATTTTTTTCTGGTGGCCAGCCAAAGTGACCCCAACCCGGAGAATGTCCCTTTGAGAGAGAAGCACGTGTGTTAGGGAAATGTGCGGGTGAAGGGGCCCTGTGCCTGGTAGAGAGCTGCCTGGGCTTCCCCGGGAGGAAGACAGCAAAGCAAGGAGTACTGGGGAGTGGGGAGTGGGGAGTGGGGATTGGGCAGGCAGCCACAGCTGGAGGGAGCGACTATGGTGTGAGGTGGAAGAGCACTTGAGTAGGAATCAGGGTCCCTAGGGGGCCTTCTCTCCCCTGCTTTTGGGAGGGGTAAGCCAGCTTACATTTTCTTTCTTTTTCAAGACAGAGTCTTGCTCTGTCGCCCAGGCTGGTGTGCAGTGGCGTGATCTCAGCTCACCGCAACCTCTACCTCCTTGGTTCAAGCAATTCCCCTGCCTCAGCCTCCCGAGTAGCTGGCATTACGGGCGCATGCCACCTCGCACGGCTAATTTTTTGCATTTTAGTAGAGACGGGGTTTCACCATGTTGGTCAGGCTGGTCTTGAACTCCTGACCTTGTGATCTGCCCGCCTCGGCCTCCCAATGTGCTAAGATTACAGGCGTGAGCCACTGCACCCGGCTGCCAGCTTGCATTTTCTAAGCACCTGCTTCCTTTATATCTCCCTCAACCTTCCTACCAACCCCCAGTGTGTAGGTGAGAAAACGGAGGCTGAGGGAGGTACTATGATTTGACCAAGGTCACAGAGCTTGTAGGTGGCAGGCAGACCTGGGTATCAGTCCACAGGTGACTCCGAAGTTGGCCATCCTGCCCCTTGGTCCCTGCTTCCCTATTGGGACATGATCTATTCCTCACCCTCCAGATTACCCCACTTGGCTAGTGGGGCCGGTGGAGAGGGGGTGCTAAGGTGACAAGCAGAGGTGGCTGGGCACTTACTCCATCATCATCTGAGACACGACGTCAAAGGAGGTGAAGCCGGCATTGGCGAAGCTCTCCTTGTACTGCCCCATCTTGATGGCCTCCAGCCACTCATCCACCGTGTTAAAGCTGGTGTAGTCGGGGATCGTGCGGTCCAGCAGCGGCAGGTTGATGCTGGGGTTGGGGGTGGGCGACAGAGATGGTCAGGGCACCTGTTTGCAGGAAGCGTGCAGGGACATGCCTGTAGGCTGCGTATGCGTGAATGTGCACGTGTGCATCCATTTACGTGAACACAGGTGAAGGGGTATGTACATGAGTATTTCTGCATGAGTGCGGGCATGGGTTTGAACCGGTGGAAACATGCATGCATATATATGTGAGTGTCTGAGAGCAAGTGTGTGTTCAGAACTCAAAGCCGGGGCCAACTGGGAAGTCTAGGGAAGGCGCTGCAGGGATGGCCGAGAGGCTGGACCTCGGGAGTGAGGAGGGGAAGACACAGCTCCATGCTTATTTTCAGGAGGAGGGATTTCAGCTAGACCAACCACTCTGGTTATTCACAGTTTCCTCTCCCAGTGCCATTCTCCATCCTTCTCCACCCTGGTTTGTGCTATAGGAAGCTCACCTTCTGGACTGTCCAGAGACTGTATCTCCAAAGCCCAGCTAAGGCTGGTGGCGCTAATGGGAATGACTTCTTGGCTGGCAAAGAGTGAAATGGCTCTCATGAGGTTTCAAGCTCAGAGGGATTTGATCTGGAGAGTTAGGGGTGGCTGACACAGGGTCATGGTGAGGAGAGACAGGCAGAAGAAAGCACGATGATCTGTTCATAAGAATGTGCTGGAGGAAGGACTTTGGCCCAAAGGGTCTCTGGCTACAGCCAGCCCTGGATCCTAAGGACACCTGGCCAAACGCCCCTTTGAAACACTGTGGGGTTGTGGGTCCTGAGGAGTAAGTGTGTGACAGCCACCCAAGGAAGGCAGAGGAGAGCTGCTGCCTCATGGAGCCCTGCCCTGGGAGGCTTGAGCCTTGAGGAGAAGGGAGGCACCAGGTCCCGGAGCGAACACCCCTCAGGCCGAGCCCGTCTCTCGGGCATGGGGACGCTGACTCAGTGTGGGGGCACAGATGGGTGTACGGTGAGTACAAACTTCTGAATGGGTGTGTGTGTGCAGGTGCCTATGGATGTGTGTAGGTGTGAGAGCCTGAGACTGTGTGTGTGAACAAGCATGAGTGTTTGTGCCTAATTGTGTGTTCATCTGTGCATGTAGGACTGGATTTGTGTGAGCATGTGTGTGATGAGGATATAATGGAAGTTAGAGGGTCCAGGTTTGAGTGTGAGGGTAGCTAGGAAGGAAACTTAGTGACAGGCATATCTATTCATGAACTAAGATTCTGATCCTTTGGTAATTTTATTTTTTGGATGGAGTTTCACTCTTGCCACTCAGGCTGGAGTGCAGTGGCACGATCTCAGCTCACTGCAACCTCTGCCTCCTGGGTTCAAGCGATTCTCCTGCCTCAGCCTCCTGAGTAGCTGGGATTACAGGTGCACGCCACCAGGGGCTGGCTAATTTTTGTAAATTTTAGTAGAGAAGGGGTTTCACCATGTTGGCCAGGCTGGTCTCGAACTCCTGTCCTCAGGTGATCCACCCACTTCAGCCTTCCAAAGTGCTGGGATTACAGGCGTGAGCCATCTCTCCTGGCCTTCCTTTGGTAATTTTTCTTCATTGTCCTCTCTGACCATGCTTTAAAAGATGCCTCCTCTGCCCCTCACAGGGTATGTGTCCTTTTCTTCCTCTGGGTGGTCTGTGTCCTCTGCTCTCCTGCACCCTAAGGCAGGGCAGATACCCAAGAAACACTAGTCCTGTCCTTCCCCATCCCAAGCTGCAGTAAGGAAGAGCATTTGCCTGAAGTGGGGGCAGAAGAGATGGGAGACGGGAGGAGGGGCAGGGCCTGGCTGGGGCAGGGCCAGGGCGGGGCCTTACCCAGAGGACAGGGGCGCCATGGCTTTGAGGCTGTTGGGATTGCGGATCATCTTGTCTAGCGTGTTGACAATTTGGCCGAACTTGGGCCGGTGATTGCGGTCCTTCTGCCAACAGTCCAGCATGAGTTGGTGCAGGGCGCTTGGGCAGTCCATGGGCGGTGGCAGCCGATAGTCCTGCTCAATGGCATTGATTACCTGGGACAATGCAGGAGTGGAGTGGGGTTGGGTGGATGGGCTGAGGGCATCTACCCTCTGCCAGGCCCATCTTGCCCCCAGTACATTGCACGTCTGACCTATTTAGTTGCTGTGGCAACCACTTTCACCTCCTGGAGGCAGCCCCAGGGATGGGATGACCTGGGTTTCCACCATCTAGACACTTAATCTGACATGGCAGCTGGGTTCCTGCCCCACCCTCTGCCAATCTTGGGAAATCCAGTGCCCTGAGATAGCTTCTCCCCAGGGTCCACCAAGATGACCCTCCTGTGCCTGATTCCACCAGCTCCTCCCTCTTTCCCGTCTGTGAGCCCCCTCTTGGCTTGGATGACCCCAAGGCCTCCCCAGTCTGCCTCCTTGCTTGACCCCATGTGGCCACATGCTTGATTTTAGTGCCATTTACAGCTCCAGGTATGAGATACCTCCCCCCATCAGGCCCACACCATGGCCTCAAGCCTGGCTGGGGCTCCCGCCCACCATCTCCACCTGCTTCTCTGTCAAGGAAATGCATCCAAACACCCCTCTCAGCCTGTCCTGCCACCACGGCCAGATTCACCTTCCACAGCTCGACTGCGGGTCACCCTCCCTGTGTAAGAAGTTTCTTCGAGTCCTTCCTGTCTTCATTCTTGCTAATGGAAATCCCTTGGTTTGGCTTCAATCCCGCATTAGCCCACCTCAGCCTTTGCACACACTGTTCTTTCCCACTGGAAGCTCTCAAGTCTCCACGTCCTGCGACCTTTCGAACACCACTTGTCCTGTGATCACTTCCTGGCTGATCTTGCCCATGCCGCCGGTGCCTCAGTGCCTCCAGGCTACTCTGATTTAGCACCTGATTGTAAAAGCTCCTGATCATAACATCTGGTTCCCTGAATAATCGTCTTTTCCCCCAGTTAGGTGGTAAACACCTGAAGGGCAGATGTGGTCTCATTTGGGGCTGGCCACAGGTGCATGTATCCTGAAGACGTGCTGATGTGTGGATGGGTGGCCTTTCCTACTTCCTACCCCCCGGAGAGTCCAGGGTCCTGTGCAGACATTCGAATCAGCCACCATCAGGCTGGCAGCTGCCCTGGGAGCCAGGCCCATGATCTCAGAAGCCTATGTTCCACACTCTGGGAGACTGGCACAAGGCCAGGAGCACCGATCTTCCCTCTCCCATCTGGCGGGCTGGAGAGGCCTTGCCCATCCCCTTGGAGACTTACGTCCTGGTTGGTCATGTCCCAGTAGGGCCGCTCCCCGTAGGACATCACCTCCCACATGACGATGCCGTAGCTCCACACATCACTGGCCGAGGTGAACTTTCGGTACTGGATGGCTTCCGGGGCTGTCCAACGGATGGGGATCTTCCCGCCCTGGGAGACAGAAAGAGGAGGGTTTGTGGGTGGGAGGCTTGCCTGTCTGACCTGTTAATCCTCCCACCTGTGCCCTGTGATGCCCCAATCTCATGAGGCACCTCATTGTGCCCCAAACTCACCATGCAGCTTCAGACCACTGGGCATTCACGCCTGCTGCACCCTCTGCATGAAGTGCCTTTTCCCACACTGCCATCTGGAAACCTCCTTCTCATCCTCGAGTCCCTCCAAAAGCCTTTCTGAGCTCCCAAAGAATTGTCAGCTGCCCTCAATCCCACAGCTGTGCCTTATGTCTCCCCATCAAGGAGGCATGTCTCACACAGCACAGTACTCAAGTGACTTGCCTACTTGCACCCGTCTCTGGGCTCTTTGTCCTTTCAGTTTAAAACCTTCAACAACCCTTGCTGCTTTCAGGAGAGAGTCCTGAACTTGGGCATTCCAGGAGCTCCAAGGTCCAGCCCTGTCTACCTCTCCAGCATTACTGCTCACTACCACTGCCCCTACAGCTTGTATTCCAGTCACAGGACTTTGCCATGAGAACATGGCATCTGACAAACGTTTCCAGGCCCTTCCGCTCTCAGCTCAGATATCAACCTCTCTGGCAAGCCTTCCTCTGCCTCCAAGGCTGGCTGTCCTGGCTTACAGCCCTGTCACTCCACATGGCTCTGCACATTTGTTCCCCACCAGTGTGGGAATTGCAAGAGGGCAGGAGCTGTGGTTCCTGTCTCCCTGTCTCCAGGGCCCAGGACAGTGCTTGGCCCAATTGGGCATTAGTGAAAGTGTCTTGCAGGGAGAGATGGACACTCATGCCCTCTTCTCTGGCTCTGTGACTCCCGTGTTCCCTGCCTCCATCTTACCAGGGCGCTGGTGTAGGTGGGGTCTGAGGTGTCGTCCTCTAGAAAGCGTGAGAGCCCAAAGTCCGACACCTTGCAGACCAGGTTGCTGTTGACGAGGATGTTGCGGGCAGCCAGGTCACGGTGAACATAGTTCATGTCTGCCAGGTACTTCATGCCGGCTGCGATGCCCCGAAGCATGCCCACCAGCTGGATGACTGTGAACTGCCCATCGTTTTGCTTTGGGAGAAGTGGGGAAAACAGAGTAAACAGAAGAGCAGGCATCAGAGCTCTGCATCACCCTCACAATGGGAAACCAGAACAGGGCCCTGCCAGCCTGGCTCTGGGCTCCCTTGGGGAAGGACTCAGATGCTTCAGGACCCCGGAGAGGCCCATCAGAGGCCAACTTCAGGGTGATGGTGAGAACACAGGCTTTGAAGCAGACACGCTTGGTTTGACTCTGGCTCTGTTCCTCCTTGGCTGTGCCACCTTGGACATGTGCCCTAATATCTCCGAGTCTCAGTTTCCTCGTCTGTGTGTTAAATGGGCCTAAATCACACCCATCTCCCAGGGCTATTCTGGGTTATACAAGAAGGTGCATGGAAGGTGCCTGGCACATGTTAGGTGCTTCACAAATATTTACTGAATGGCAGCTGGTCCAATGGCCTGCTTCTGATGCCCAGTCTGGTGCTTTGTCTGGTTGGTTGACTGTGGTCTCCTGGGAGACCTTGACACTTTCCTCTGTTCGCCTTGTGCTCTGAACTCCTCCCACCAGCCTATAGCGCTTTGGTGAACTCCAAAATCTGGTAAAAACCTGGATGAGAGGTCAAGACACTTGGTTCCAGTCCAGGCCTCATCTTGACCCTCTGGGTGACTCTGGGCAAATCCTACCTCTCTTTGAGCCCGTTTGTGCATAATGAGAAGGCTGGCTAAGAGCAGGAATGGAGACAGATTTCAGATGTGTGCCAACTCTGATCAACTGATTGTGGCTTCCTGGGGAACCATACTGAGAAGAATTCTGGGACTGCTTCTGGGCTTAGTGGATAAGAGTGCTGGGATTGATTAGCAGTGCCTGCCATGGGTAAGGGAATGGAAAGTGACAGCCTGCAAGCCATTCCTGACCTAGAGCTTTTCCAAGACCCCTTCAGGCTCTGACAGTATAAAGCTATGCCCATCATTCCTTTTCCTGCCCCATTTATGGGCCCCAGCCCTCTTGGCTTCGCCTACCCGGAGAAAGGAGTCCAGGGAGCCATTCTCCATGAACTCAGTGATGATCATCACAGGTGTGCTCTTGGTCACGACACCCTCCAGGTGGATGACGTTGGGATGGTCGAACTGGCCCATGATGGAGGCTTCGCTCAGGAAGTCCCGGCGCTGCTTCTCCGTGTAGCCCGACTTGAGCGTCTTGATGGCCACAAAGATCTCTCTCTTGCCTGGCAGCTTCAGGTGGCCACTGCAGACCTCACCAAACTCCCCTGAGACAGAAACACCAAGACAGGCAGGATGTCACTTGCCAGGTGGAAGGGCCACCTCCCTGTTCCCTGTCACGGCCACTCACGGGGCCTGCAGGTACATTTTCTTCTCAATGGCCCACTCATCCTTGCAGACACAGAACCCCTTCAAGAATGTCAGGGGTCCAGAAAAGTCCCAGCCACCTCTGGGAGAGGACAATGCATTCCTCATGGTTGTTCTCTGGTTGTCCGTGGCTGGGCATGTGGGTGAGGGTGCAGGGGAACCCGGGAGATGGGGAAAGGCACTGGGATACATGGGGGGAGGAAGGAAAAGCACTGGACCAAGAGTCCAGAGAACTGGGCTCCAGACCCAGCTCAATCTCTGACTCACTGTGCATGTCCCTTCCCAGCCCTGTGCCTCAGTTTCCTCTTTTGTCAGTGAGGTGGTTTTACTGGATGACCTTTGAGGGCCCTTCTTTCATGGTCATTCTGAACCTTCAGGCCTTGGGGGGTCCTTTGAGGCACCTGTCCCACACCCTACCTTCTGCCCCAAGGGTACACATTAGGGTGGTCTCGCCACCCATGGCTAAGGTCATTGTACATGTGAGGGTACCAGTCACCTACCTGCTCCGATCACCTGCTCAATTTTGACACAGGAGATGTCAATTTCCTTGGCAAACTCCCGCACTGCCTCGTTGGGGTCCTCGTAGGTGAAAGGATCGATGTAGATCTTCATGCCTGGGGTCACTAGGGGACAAGACCAGGCTCTGTCACATGCACTGATTCAAGATGCACACAAAAAGGAAAAGCGGGAGCCAGTCCCTCCATGGAGGGAAATCCACTCCCACGTAGCCCCCGTAAGAACTGGGCAACTCCCTGCGGGTCACTTGACCTCTCTGGGTCTTACTGAGCAGATGGGCGTGAACCGAGTAGGAGGTGAGGGGAACAGAGACCAGCAGGGGTGGCAGATAGGTCTTAGCTCTTGTTCCAACTCTCATTGATCAACAGTGGTTTTCTGGAGCAGCTGAGACTGGCAGGACTGATAAGCAATGTCTGGTATGGGCGTGGGCACAGAAGGATAAATGGATTGATAGGTGATAGAGAATCAAGGGGTGCAAAGTAAACGAAGAGGGGGGCAAAAAGGAAGGGAGCGAATTGGAACTAAAATACAGAAAGAGCAGGCAACAGACCGTGTTGTTTTTGGGGTTCTGCTAAGGAGAGCTCCTCCTTGTCTCTCCAGGCCTAATTCAAGACTCCTCCTCCCCCAGGGTCCCTTTCTAGCTGCCCAGCCCTCCCAAATGGGCCCCCAAAGCCTTAAGGGGCCGCCCCACTCACCAGGGACTGAGTGTCCACAGCTGCTGGGCCACCTCCCAGGTTCCCCTCTAGCCAAGTCTTAACCCCTTCTGGATCCCTGATTTTCTGGTAATCAGCATGAAGCTAGACAGGGGGCATATGATTCCTGATCTGATGCGTATTTTAATTTTATTATTATTATTTTTTTTTGTTCTCCCTCTCTTCTGTCCCACACTTATTTTTTTATGCACTAAGAGAAGAAGGTAACCTGGATGTCAAAGACCCAATTCTGAACAGCCAGCACTGAGTCAGCAAAATGCTTTGAAAGAAGGGAAAGATGACCCATCTATCTTCCACCTCCCAGATAGACAGCTGGTCTTCCAACACCCAGACCTCCCGGTCCTCCCTGAACCCAGGCTTTCCTCTGGCTCTTCCAGCATCCTGCTCACATTCTCCTGCCACTGCAGGAGCTGCAACTTTGGAGGTAGGAGTTCTAGGAGTTGGGAGCTGAAATCCTTGGGTCACCATAAGGCTTGGCTGGCTGGTGCGTGAGGCCATCAACCCTGCTCAGCTGTGTGACCTTGGACATATGAGTTGACCACTCTTAGCCTCTATTTTAGACATTCCAGGAATCTAGGCATTAGAACATGTAATATAGGGGTTGGCGAATTGGCTTACAGCCTATTTTGTAAATAAAGTGTTATTGAAACACAACCATGCTCCTTCCTTTGCCTGTGGCTGTTATTAAGCTATGACAGCAGAGTTGGGTAGTTACAAGAGAGACCCATAAGGACTAAAACATTTACTATCTGTTCCCTTACAGAAAAATTTGCCAACCGCTACTCTAACACATTAGCTTTATTTGGGATTATTTGTGTGGGTATTTGTTTAACCCTTGAGGTCAGGGTTTCTTAATTTGGGTCTGTGAGCTACTTAGCAGTCCTAAGTACGAGCAGTAGGAGATCTGGTAACCTCCTGAGATGGGATGCATTTACTATGATTGTCCTTTTCTATTCAAAAAGTAATTCATGCTCCTTCTAAAGTCCAAAAGTTATGGAAATAAATATTGTCAAAAATAAAAGTTCTCAAAAAATCCATCCTTGAGTATAGACCTCCGGATTTTTTTTAATTAATTTTTTTTTTTTTTTGAGACAAGGTCTTGCTCTGTCACCCAGGCTGGAGTGCAGTGGCACGATCTCGGCTCACTGCAACCTCTGCCTCCCGGGTTCACGTGATTCTCCCACCTTAACCTCCCAAGTAGTTGGGATTACAGCCATGTGCCATAACACTCAGCTTATTTTTTGTATTTTTAATAGAGTTTTAATAGGTTTTGCCATGTTGGCCAGGCTGGTCTCTAACTCCTGACCTCAAGTGATCCACCTGCCTCGGCCTCCCAAAGTGCTGGGATTACAGGCATGAGCCACCGCGCCTGGCCTGACCTCTGGACTTTTAATAATTTTATACATGTATATGTTTTTCTGGCCATAGGCTCCAAAACTTTCAGCAGAGTCTCCCAGGAGTCTGAGGCCCCCAAAGAGGCTAAGAACCACCATCCAAGACTGTGAGTGCCTGGGAGGAGGAAATGGACACGCGTTTTTTTTCTGATTTCTCCCTCCCCTGGCACATGCATAAAGCTCTGCACACAGCAGACACTCAATGTCTATAGGGCTGAGCAGAATCCAAATGACACAGAGAGAATCACAATAGCAACTGTCACTTACTGCGCCCTTTGTGCCCAACACCATGCCAGGCTCTTTATATGCCTTATCCCCTCCACTCAAAAACTCTTACAGGAAAGGACAATTATTCCCATTTCACACATAAGGAAACTGTGGCTCTGAGAGGCTAAGTCATCTGGCCAAGGCCACACAGCTAGCAAATGGCACAGCCAGGATTTGAACCCAGGTCTGTCAGACTTGAGCCTGGGGCCAGTACTCCTAACCACCATGTTCACTGCCTCCTGGATGAAATACAACCAGAATCTGGTCCATGCCTCCTTCTGGAGTATTCCGCCATGACCATCTCCTTCCCCAGCAGCCTTCTCAGAGCCAGGGCATCGGCTCCCTGGGGATGCCCTCTTGCTTGCTCAGACACAATGCATATGCCCTGTGGTTCTTGACAACTGGCTTTCAGCCCCCCTTCCAACAGGACTCAGGGAGGCCCTTTCTGATGGGGACAGAGGACAGGAATGGGTTGACTCAGGGAGGTAAGGGGAAGCACAGCAGCTCAAACCCTCCTTGGTCACCTCCACTGCCAAGCAACTGGATGCCATCGTCATGCTGTGGCCAGCAGCACTGGTCAAGAGGGCCTCTGCTGCTTGCAGGACAAAGCTGCATGCCCCTGCCTGGCATTCCCAGCTCTCCATGGATTGGTCTCACTTCCAGCTCCCTGCTCCCTAGATGCCCGCTCACAGGACTTATTGACCCAGGGGTTTCAGACACACTTCATTATTTCCTGCCTCCATGCTTTTGTTCATGTTGTGCTCTCTACCTGGAACACCCTCTCCTCTTTCTTTTTGTGACCAGATCAAATGCCATCCCCTCTGTGAAGACTGCCTGGATTGCTCCAGGGGAGACTTGTACCCTCTTCTCAGGCTCCCACAGTCCTGAGTCCACGCCCACTCTTATGATCTTGATGTCTGTATGGCTTTTCTACCATGTACCAGGGTTCCCAGATATGTATGCCCACAGCCCCCTGACACTCCTTTCTGGAACACTCTGCTGCCCGTGAGGGCTTAGTTTACCCTTTTCCCCAGGAAGACCGAGGCTGTGTCTGTCTTGTTCATGCTGAATCCCAGGGCTTAGCACACAGTGGGTGCCCAATAAGTGCTTATCGAACACATAATAGCATTACTACGTGTCTTGAATGTCTTTGAGAATTTGATGAAAATTATGAATCTGCTCCTTGGAAAAGTATTCCTGTGTGTGTGTATGCTCCCATATCTCACATATAATTTTGGGGTATTGGAAGCTCTAGGGGTCTTTAGACCCTAAGCTATAAGCCCTTGCTTTAGAATGTTGGCTCTGGAATACTTATGTGAAGGTGGTATACAGTAGATGCTTAGTAAACACTTATTAAATAGACATTCAGCATAGGCCTTGTTCTAGGCACTTCATAGTTTTTGATCCAATTAATCCTCCTAACAACCCCACCAGGTAAGTGCCATTATTAGGCTGATACCTTATGAAACTGTCAATATTTAACTGTTTCTGACCTACAAAAATAGCAATTTCATTTGGTACAATCACATACGATGCCTGTTTTTCAGATGAGGAAATTGGCATAAGAAAGGTTAAATGAGTTGGACACTGTGGCTCAAGCCCATAATCCCAGCCCTTTGGGAGGCTGAGGCAGGAGGATTGCCTGAACCCAGAAGTTTGAGACCAGCCTGGGTAACATGGCAGAAACCCATCTCTACGAAAAATAAATAAGTCAGCTAGGCATGGTGGTGCAGGCTTGTGATCCCAGCTACCTGGGAGGCTGAGGCAGGAGGATTGCTTGAGCCCAGGAGGTAGAGGCTGTAGTGAGCTGTGTTTGTGCCACTGCACTCCAGTCTGGGTGACAAAGTGAGACCCTGTTACACACACACACACACACACACACACACACACACACACGAGGTTAAATGACATCAACACAGCTAATAAATGGCAGAAGTGGGGTTTGAACCCAGGCTGGCTACAGAGTCTCCACTTGTAACCCTCAGGCTGCCAGTTTCTTCCAGGGGCTTCCCCAGTCTGTCTCTTGGAATAAAAGGTGAGTGAGTGCCTGGCGGCCAGAGCCTCCAACAAGCCTGGCTCTCAGAAGGGGCACTTGCTGAACCAAGGTCGGGTGAGGACCTCTGCAGGCAAAGGCTACAGAAAATCCTGGGCTGTTGTTCGGATGATTTACAGCTGTCGGCCACTGGCTGTTGCTCTGCCCTCAAATGCGAAATTCACAATGAGGGAAGAGGAACCAGGGTGCAGAGTTCTGGGTCTGAATTCTGGCACTGCTGCTAATTCTGGTCACAAATCAGCTGCTTTGTGAGTTTGAAGCCAGGATCAACCACTGTGTTGATCCAGCTGTGTGCCCGTGGGCAAGTTACTTAACCTCTGTGTCTCACTTTTTTCACCTACCCAGTGGGTATAATAAACAATACCTACCTCCTAAGGGGGTTGCAAGATTAAACGAGAGTATCTTTTTAAAGGGCTCAGTACAGTAGTTGGCAAAAGGAAAGTGCTGAATAATTGTCAACTGTTGCAAAGAAGAGCTGGCTATTATTAAATATTATTCCAAAGCACTTTAACGTCCCTTAATTCATTTAATCCTCACAATTCCGTGACAAAAGTATCATTCTTGCTACTTCCCATATAAAGATGTCAAGGCTCAGAGAGGTTTGATGGCTTCCCTGAGGTCACCCAGCTGGCCAGTGGCAGAATAGGGATGAGAAACCAGGTCAGTCCCTCTGGCTCCACATCCAGGCATCACAGACCTTGGCACTCACTCAGCACCTGCTGAATGATGGAAACCATGGGGCCGTGTGGGTGATTACAGGCCAGTCACATGGATCTCTGGGCCTCAGCTTCCTCTTCTGTCCTGACCACGCAGGGTGGCTGGGTGGATATGGGATCACAGGGCTGGCAGTGCTTTGAACAGAACAAAGTTCTGCTTGGATCTAACGTTAGAGCTTAGGATGCAGGGAGGGGGATCTTAGGCCTTAAAATGTGCTGATCTAGGAACAAACCCTGGGGTCTATTTTAAAAATAGACCTCACCTGTTTCCTTATTACTGACTCACGCACCACATAGCGATGCTCCCCAATGGCTCCAGGCGACGGAGCATGGGAGCCTATCCCATTCCAGCTCAGTAGAACGGAGCCAGCACAGGATGCCAGCTCTGCAGCCAGACAGCTGGAGTTCATACCCCTGCTCCATCCCTGAGCAGCTGTGCAACCTCTGTGCCTCAGTTTCCCCATATTCATAGTGAGAAATTATAAGGATCAAATGA
Organism: Nomascus leucogenys; assembly: GCF_006542625.1. Classification (NCBI taxonomy): domain Eukaryota; kingdom Metazoa; phylum Chordata; class Mammalia; order Primates; family Hylobatidae; genus Nomascus; species Nomascus leucogenys. Next base: position 22,959,193 of record NC_044404.1, on the reverse strand, counting down.
ATAAACACCTGTAAAGCATTGAAACAATTCTTGGCACACAGAATGCATGCAGTACGTCTAGCCACATCTATGATCATGATTTCATTACTTGGGGCAATAAGAGGGGATGACATAATTTATAATCTTTCTTTTTCTTTTTTTCGTTTGAGGAGTCTTGCTCTGTTCCCCAGGCTGGAGTGCAGTGACGTGATCTCAGCTCACTGCAACCTTCACCTCCCAGGTTCAGGCAATTCTCCTGCCTCAGCCTCCTGAGTAGTTGGGACTATAGGCACCCGCCACCATGCCCGGCTAATTTTTGTATTTTTAATAGAGATGGGTTTCAGCATGTTGGCCACACTGGTCTAGAACTCTTGACTTCAGGTGATCCACCCACCTCGGCCTCCCAAAGTGCTGGGATCACAGGCGTGAGCCACTGCGCCCGGCCAAAGATATCTTAGAGTCCTAGCCCCTAGTACCTCTGTGTAATCTTATTTGGAAATAGAATCTTTTTTTTTTTTTTTTGAGACAGGGTCTTGCTCTATCACCCAGGCTGGAGTGCAGTGGTACGATCTTGGCGCACTGCAACCTCCGCCTCCTGGGTTCAAGCGATTTTCCTGCCTCAGCCTCCTGAGTAGCTGGGATTACAGGCGTGGACCACCACACCCAGCTAATTTTTGTATTTTTAGTAGAGATGGGGTTTTACCACGTTGGCCAGGCTGGTCTTGAATTCCTGACCTCAGGTGATCCACCCACCTTGGCCTCCCAAAGTGCTGGGATTACAGGCGTGAGGTACCGCACCCGGCCTTATTTTTCATTTTTCTTGGGACAGGGTCTCACTCTGTCACCCAGGCTGGAGTGCAGTGGTGAGATCATGGTTCACTGCAGCCTTGACCTCCTGGGCTTGAATGATCCTCTCACCTCAGCCTCCTGAGTAGCTTGGGACTACAGGTGTGTGCCACCATGCCTGGCTAATTTTTACATCTTTTTGTAGATATGAGGTTTTGCTATGTTGTCCAGGCTGGTCTCGAACTCCTGGACTCAAGTGATCCTCCCGCCTTAGCCTCCCAAAGTGCTGGGATTACAGGCATGAACTATGGCACCTGGCCTATGACCTTTATTTTTAATGTACAGGTGACTTTTATTTCTGTGTAGTTAAATGTGTCCACCTTTTTCTTAGGAGTTATCAATTGCTTTCATGTTTAGAAGGTCCTTTTCTATTTCCGTATTGGTTAATAGTTGCCTAAATTATCTTCTGGAAATTTTAATGGCTTAACTATTTTTACATATATGCCCCAAACTATTTTTTTTTTTTTTTGAGATGGAGTTTCACTCTTGTTGCCTAGGCTGGAGTGCAATGGCATGATCTCGGCTCACTGCAACCTTCACCTCCTGGGTTCAAGGGATTCTCCTGCCTCAGCCTCTGAAGTAGCTGGGATTACAGGCACACACCACCATGCCAGGCTAATTTTCTATTTTTAGTAGAGATGGGGTTTCACCGTGTTGGTAGGGCTGGTCTTGAACTCTCAACCTCAGGTGATCCGCCCATCTTGGCCTCCCAAAGTGCTAGGATTATAGGGGCGAGCCACCGCGCCTGGCCCCAAACTATTTTTTCTTTTTTTTGAGACGGCGTTTTGCACTTGCTGCCCAGGCTGGAGTGCAATGGCGCGATCTCGGCTCACCACAATCTCTGCCTCCCGGGTTCAAGCGATTCTCCTTCCTCAGCCTCCCGAGTGGCTGGGATTACAGGCATGCACCACCACGCCCGGCTAATTTTGTATTTTTAGTAGAGACGGGGTTTCTCCATGTTGGTCAGGCTGGTCTTGAACTCCCGACCTTGGCCTCCTAAAGTGTTGGGATTACAGGCATGAGCCACCGTGCCTGGCCAGCCCCAAACTATTTTTAAGCCCAGGAACTTTTACTTCAAATCATGTCTTACCCAGAGGCTTCGTACCTGGAGCTCCTAGACTCTGCTCATTCTTACGTACCCACATCCAATCCTGCAGCAAATCTAGTGGCTCTGCTTTTGAAATATGTCAGAATCCAACCACTTCCCACTACCTTCTCCCTGCCACTCGGTCTGGCCACCATCATGTCTTCCCTGGATTCTTCCAACAGCTACCCCACTGGTCTCCCTGCATAAGCCCCTTTGGTCCATTCTCCAGGCAGCAGCCAGAGAAGTCCTGCCAAGGCCGTAACTTGGAGCATGTCATCCCTCTGCTCAGAACCTTCCAGCAGCTCCCCATTTCACTCAAGGAAAAGCCAAGGCTTTGCTGAGCCTGATGAGAACCTGCACGTTGGACTCCCTCAAAGCTTCCATTTCTCTCTTTGCTCTGCTCCAGTCACACTGGCCTCTGCTGTTCCTGAAACCTGCCAGGAAGCTCCAGCCTCAGGACCTTTGCATTGGCTGTTCCCTCTTCCTGGAATGCTTTTCCATCAGATACCTCTGAGCAGCTCACTCCCCCAGCTCTTTTGTATCTTTGTGCAAATAAAACCCTGTCAGTGAGGCCAACCCAAGCTGTCCTATTTAAAAACTCCACGCTGATCCCCACAAATCTCAGTCCATTATTGTTCCACTTTGTCTTTTTCCTATAGCACTTTCATCTTCAAATATACCATACGCTTCTGCATTTGTGACATGTATTTTTCATTTCTTTCTTTTCTTTTCTTCTTTTTTTTTTTTTTTTTTTTTTTTTTTGAGACTAGGTCTTGCTCTGTCACCCAGGCTGGACTGCAATGGTGCGATCTGGGTTCACTGCAACCTCAGCTCACTGCAACCTCCGCCTCCTGGGCTTAAGCTATTCTCCCACCTCAACCTCCCAAGTAGCTGGAACTAGAGACGTACACCACCACACCCAGCTAATTTTTGTACTTTTTTTGGTAGAGACAGGCTTTCATCATGTTTCCCAGGCTGGTCTTGAACTTCTGTGTTCAAGCGATCCACCTGCCTTGGCATCCCAAAGTGGTGGAATTATAGGCGTGAGCCACCGTGCCTGGTCTTATATGTTTTTTATTTATTTTTTTATTTTGAGACAGTCTTGCTCTGTCACCCAGGCTGGAGTGCAGTAGCACCATCTCTGCTCACTGCAACCTCTGCCTCCTGGGTTCAAGCAATTTACCTGCCTCAGCCTCCTGAGTAGCTGGGATTACAGGCACACACCACCATGCCTGGTTAAATTTTGTATTTTTTAGTAGAGACAGCATTTCTGCATGTTGGCAAGGCTGGTCTCAAACTCCTGGCCTCAAGTGATCTGCCTGCCTCAGCCTCCCAAAGTGCTGGGATTACAGGCGTGAGCTACTGTGCCTGGCCTTATGACATGTATTTTTTTTTTATTCCATGTGCCTCCCAATAGAATATAAGTTTTTCAAAGGCCAGGATATTTGGTTTGGTTACTCGGGGGTCCCCAGCACCTAGAACAGTGCCTGGCATATGTGGTAGGCCCACGACAGATGTGTGACAAGGGCAGGGATATGATGATGGGCCTCTGTACCCAGGGGCAGCCACCTGAGGAACCTCAGGGCATCCCACTTTGTACAGTTTGAGAATGAATGTTAGACCCATTTAGAACTCCTTTTTGCTGAGTGAGCTGAAGTAAGGACTAAGCTTCTTGCTCTCCTCCGACTCCCTGATTACTGGTTCTGCCCAGGTCAAGTGGAGAGAGGAATCTATGATCTACTTTTCTCTCTGGCCCTTCAGGAGGGGACATCTGTGTGTGTGTGGCACATACATCCCCAGCCCTGGCCTGATGTAGGATGGGACGGTGGGAGAAATGAGGGCACTGGGTAAGGGGAAGAGGCCACCAGAAGAGTCACTGGGGAAGAGCAGGGGTCTGGAGCCACAGAGTGAGAGGAAGAGAAGGAGGAAGGGACTCCTGCTGCTTTTCTCACCTCCTGGGCCAGAGCCCAGGGTCCTCATCATCTTATTTATTCAATTTGATTCACTTATTTATTCTGCAAATATGTCTAGTGCCTACTATGTGCTGGGCACCATGCTGGTGCTGGGGAGACATGGTAAATATCAGACACAATTCCAGGTCTCCAGCGGCCCCCACTATCACGGTGGTGAGATAAGAAACAGCCACCTCAATGCAGCCTGCGAGCACAGATGCGGCCCCTGAACCCAGGATGGGGTGGGGTCAGGGAAGGCTGCTTGGAGGAGTCTGTGTATGGTGAGGCCTGAGGGATGAGTAAGAGCTACATGGGTAAAGGGAAAGGGGGAGAGCGCTTGAGGCAGAGGGAACTGCACTTGCAAAGGCCTAAGTTGAGAGTGAGCTTCGCGCAACCAGGCAACCACTTGCCATTGTCTGCCTGCAGCATGGCAGACGGAGGTCAGAGATGGCTTAAGAGGTCACTGGGGAACCGACAGTGAAGGGCCCAAGGGTTCCAGCCCGCTGGCGCGTGTACATACTGTGGCCACTGGTGTAGTGTTGCAGCTTGTCCGTGTACTCCGAGTCGGCACGCTCAAACCCCCGTCTTCTGGAACAAGAGCAAAGGGCTGGAGCCACCTGGAGGCGCCCAGGGAGCTAGGAGCCACAGTAGGTGATGGGGAGAGGGTGGGCAGGCCCTAGAAGCCACACCCTTGCCAGAGGGCTCCCTGCCTGCCCCTTCTGGCCCCATTTGTCCCTTCCCACTCCTCCCACCTCAAGTCCAGGTTCACATCTTCCCCAGTTCCCCCTCCAGCCAAGCCCCCTTCAAAAAGAAAAGTCATCTTCCAGCCATGGCTTCTGGCCCTAGAAACCCCAGGGGCTTCTGTCCACCTGAACTTATGGTTCAGTCTATTCTGAAATGGGGAACTCTTTAAAGAAGACGAGAATCTTTCTTTGCATTATACCCAGCAGAAGTCAAGGAACTGGCCCCACCCTCTTGCCTTTGCTTGTGCTGTCCTAGCCACTTGGGAGGTCTCTCCCCGCTCCTCCTCGTAAGTCTTCCCCATCTTTCCAGCACCTCAGCCAGGGGGACTGAACTCATGCAGAAAGCAGGACAATCTGTATACCCCTTCCACCACCCACTAAACTCCCAGCATCCTACAGTCTTTCTTGCCCACTGCGTTGGTGTCTCAATGTGCCCCCGCTTTCAATAGTGGGCTTGTCAGGGGCGATGCCTATCCCAAAGGGATGGATTGCACATGGTGGCCACTTAGGTAGTGGGAGGCCACTTGAAACCTTCCACTTCCTACCCACATCTCTCCCTGCAATTGTGAGAACGCCTCCTCGGTTCACCAGCACTGTAGAGGAATGACTGAATAGAGGGAAAGAAGCCATCTGGGACAGCCAGGCCTGGCCAAGCCTGGAGACCCCACCCACCTGTTACACACGATGGCGATGACAACCACAGCAATGAGGAAGACCAGGCCAGCGGCCGAGGAGCCGATGATGAGTGGCAACTTCTCCTGGATGCTTGTCTGGTACTCGGCTGGGGAGAAAGCATGGTAGGGCATTCTCAGCCTGGCTATGGGAGTCTTAATACCCCTGTCCTCTACCCCCTGCCATGCTGCTGGGTCTCCTGGGATCCCTAGGCTCTGTTCCTGCCCCTGACAGAGCACCTGTCACATGCCCATGCAGAAAAGGGGCTGTCACTGACTCACAAGTAACCCTGGACAAGTCCATGAACTGCTCCAATCCTCAACTTCTCATCCATAAAATGGGCCTAATTCCTACATCTCAATGTTGATGTGAAAATCAACAATAATAACAGCTGACACACACACGGGCAGTTAAAAGCACAGACTCTGGAGCCAGACTCTCAGGGTTTGACTCCCGATGGTGCCACTTACTATCTGTGTGATAGTAAGGCAAAGTGACTTAGTAAGGCAAAGTGACTGTGTGATAAGGCAAAGTGACTTACCTCTTTGTGCCTCAGTTGCCTTATCTGTAAAATGGGGAGAATAATAGTTCTCATCTCAGGATTGTTGGGTAAAGCACTTAGAACAACACGTGGCACCTAAGCAAGCATTCAATCAATATTAACTATTCTCATCCCTGAGTGTTTTATGTGTCACTCACTGTGCTAAGTATGTTACGTATCTCGGAACAGTCCTATGATTACCCCATTTTACAGATGAGGAAACTGGGCTTAGTGAGGTCATGATGTGCCTGAGATCACAAAGAAAGTAGCACCCCAGCCAGGCATTTGAACCCAGGTCTGCTTGATCCAAGGGTGGGAGTTGAATTGGGAGAATGCAGAAGATACACTTGGCATTAGCCTGGCTCTTGGAAACCACCACTCAATGCCATTAACACTATCATTGATTTACATTTTATTATTTTTACTTCTTTTTTTTTTTTGGAGTGGGAGTTTCACTCTTGTCACTAGGCTGGAGTGAAATGGCATGATCTCGGCTCACTGCAACCTCTGCTTCCCGGGTTCAAGCGATTCTCCTGTCTCAGTCTCCCAGGTAGCTGTGACTACAGGTGCCTGCCATCACGCCCAGCTGATTTTGTAGTTTTAGTAGAGATGAGGTTTCACCATATTGGCCAGGCTGGTCTCGAACTCCTGACCTCAGGCGATCCACCCGCCTTGGCCTCCCATAGTGCTGGGATTACAGGTGTGAGCCACCGCGCCTGGCTATTTTTACTTCTCATCTGTCTCACTGACCAGAACAGGAACTTGCTGAGATCAGGAACGCGCTCTGGGACCTTAGCGCCCACACTTGGCCTGATAAGTGGCAAGGCCTCAGCCACATTTGTCGAATTAATAAAAGGATCTTGGGACAGTCTCCCAGTTCCCAGTCAATGACACTCACCCAACATGGAAAAAGACTTAGAGAGGTGAAAAAAGCTGCCACGAGGAACAGAAAGATTACAGAGGAGGTGAGTGCTGGAAGAGACGGTAGAGCTATATATATAGAGGATTTTTGTGATAAGGCAAGAATTTAGGAGTCCAGGAGCCTCTGATACGTTCAACCAGGCAAAGGCCAAGGCACGCCTAGTGGTTAGAGCAGATACTAATAGAGGATGCTGGAATCTGGTCAGATAGAGCCACCCTGGAGTTTGGCTGGCTGGTGAAAGGGATTCTAGATACACAGCAATGACAAACTGACTTACCTACCATCTGG